>NC_135497.1:38658545-38958545 GCF_052857255.1 Amblyomma americanum
ACGTCGCTCCGCACAGCCTGCAGCCACCATCAAATTCTGAATTGAAGTGTTTCAATACTGCCGGGCACAGCATTGTATTTGTAAAAATTTTGGGAAGAAGCCGTTCGTCTGCTCTCCAGAGACCCTTACAGGGCTCCGGAAAGCGACGATGACTGTCCTTATAATATGTTGTGATGTCTTTGAATGTTATTAGATATTGGGTAGGCTCGTAGTAGGCTTCCTGAGCAAGTGTGAGTGCCCGGGGAAAGAGCGCGCGGGCCGCCTGATCGGCTAACTCATTGCCCTGGAGTCCCTGGTGGCCGGAAGCCCAGATGAGGTTACAGTTTGGAGGGTCATTGAACAAACAGCAATTTTGTAGGATGCGCCAGGCGAGAGGAGGTATCCAACCCAGCTCATAGTTCCGACAGGCCCCCTTCGAGTCGGTAATGATGTCTTTCACTTGTGGGAGAGTGCGAGCGCAATCGCGATTTCCTCCGCGCGTGTTGCGCTGTAGGCGCGGAAAGTGAGTCCTCCCACTGTGGTGTTGTCGTGGACCACTGCTGCGGTGAACCACCCCCACGGTGGGGACCATCAATGTCCACGTAGTACACGTGTTGTTGTCGACCATAATGTCGCTCCAGTGCTTCCGCACGCGCCTGGCGACGGCCATTGTGGTCAGAGTGTGACATGTTGCGGGGAATGGGTCGGACCCTGAGGGCGCGTCCCCAGGGTTCTGGCGCTCGTACCCGTTCCTCAAAGGTGATGGTGTGTTGGATGTGGAGTCGGTCAAGAATGCGGCGACCGGATGGCGTTTGTGATAGGCGCGTATATTGGCTGACGAGATGGGCGTCTCGGAGTTCCCGATAGGTGTTGACCACCCCCAGGTCCAACAAACGCTGGTTGGATGTGATAATGGGAAGGTCAAGAGCCCGTTTGATGACTTTGCGGTGCATGACCTCGAGTTGGTCCTAGTCGTGTTTGCGAATGTGAAGGTAGGGGGTTGAGTAGAGAATTCTACTCGTTACAAAGGCATATGCCAGCCGCAAGGCATCTTTGCTTCGCAACCCCCACGCTTGTTGGAGACTCGGCGTACCATACGGCCCACCTGATCACCATACATGCGGAGTTTTGCGAGTGTTGTGTCCGGTCTGCGTCGTTGGTGAATAAGGAGACCGAGGATGCGGATCTCCTTGGCCTCTCTAATCGGACCCGAAAGGAGTGTGAGGTGAATTGAAGTGTCGTCCCGAGGAGAGGATCGAATATGGACAAATTCTGATTTGGTGCGAGCACACTGGAGACCACAGTATGCAGCTTAAGTGTCCACTGCCTCCGCTGCCTGCTGTAGGAAGGTCTCCATGTGCCCGACATTGCCTTCTGTTGCCCAAATAGAGATATCATCCGCATATAGGGCATATCGGATGCCGAGCATAGAGCTTAATTTTGCGGGAAGGACTTTCATTGCAAGGTTGAAGAGGAGGAGAGACGAAACCGCACCCTGTGATGTGCCCCGGGATCCGATGGTATAGGGTCCGTGTTCCTTGTCTTGAATTCGAATGTAGGCCTGTCGATTCGCGAGAAATTGCCAGATGTATCGCTATGTATTCTGACCACAGTTTTTATTTTGGAGGTGGCTAAGTATTACTTCATATTTTACATTATCAAAGGCTCCTTTCAAATCCAAGGCCAGGACTAACTTGTCATTGTGAGAGAGTTCTTTGGGCTCTAATGTATCAGGATGGAGTTGTCTGCAAAAGTGTGATGTGTTTTGAGGTAAGTGGACAACCTGTCTCGCACCATAGTCTCCATCAGTTTGCCGGCACAAGATGTGAGGGAGATAGGGCGCAGGTGTTCCACATCAATTGGCTTGCCTGCCTTAGGAATAAACGTCACTAAGGCTGTTTTCCAATCCGGGGGGAGAGGAATCTCTCCAAGCCAGATATGGTTGATGAATTCGAGGAGGGTACGATGGGCTGCATCCGGAAGGTTCGCCAGAAGTTTGACGGTAAACCTGTCCCGGCGTGGTGCAGTACCACGATTCATTTTGGCTAGGGCCTTCTTCAAATCATGGAGCTTGAAGGGGGCGTCCAGCTCCAGATTTGTTTGCCCTATGTATGAGCATTGAGAAAGGCGAGGGTCCACCGTGGTACAGAGATATCTGTCACACAATGTTCGGGCCAGTTGTGTTGTAGTACCGGGAAAGTTATGCATTGCACGTTGTAGGTGCCGGGCCGTTTCTGCACGCGTTTGATTGGGGTCAATAAGTGCACGAAACATACGCCAGGTGTTGCGGCCAGACATCTGGCGTGCAGCAGTGTTGCATCGATCCACCCAGTTAGTGTCCGCTAACTGAGCGGCATAGTCGGCAGCCTTGTGGGTGAGTTCAAGAATGCGGTGCCTGAGTTTCTTGTTGTGTTTCTGCTTTCTCCATCGTTTGGTGAGACTGCGGCGGGCCTCCCAAAGATGGAGAAGATGGTTGTCTACTTCAGGGGTGGAATCAGCGAGCTGAATGTATTGTTCGTTTTTGCGGAGAGTTGTCATTAGAGAGGTCAGCCATTCTTGATATCCCGAGTGAACGATGTCGACAGAGGGAAGTGTCGAGCGGAAGAAAAGGTGCCGTAGTGGAAGGCTCCGGAATAATTTCGACCACCTGGGGAACTTTAACGTGCAATGACATCGCACAGTCAGTGCACGTTAAAGATCCCCAGGTGGTCGAAATTATTCCGGAGCCCTCCACTACGGAACCTATTCTTCCTTTCTTTCACTCCCTTCTATATCCCTTCCCTTACGGCGCGGTTCAGGTGTCCAAAGATATATGAGACAGATACTGCGCCATTTCCTTTCCCCAAAAACCAATTATTATTATTAATTTAGGCCAATCGGGAATATGTGCTTGCGTTGTGCGGCGTTTAAGGGGCCGTGTTTAAATGGTCGTATTAATGATGCAGTGGTCACTGCCAAGGGTGTCTTGTGTGTTAACCCAGTCGGCGTGCCGAATATTGCGGGTAAGGGTCAAATCTAGGTATGTATCCCTGGCTACCGAGTTGCCCATGCGAGTGGGGTTGGCCGGATCGGTATGGATGGTTGCATCGAGAGTCGAAATTAGTTCCGCCAATTTTTTGCCTCTGAGTTCCTCCCTAAGGTAGCCCCATTGCCGACATGGAGCATTGAAATCTCCTACAATGAGCAGGGTGTCGCTTCCAGCCACGCGCATTGCTTCTGTAAAGAGCATAGAAAAAGTTACGTCTTTAAGTTTTGGGGGGCAGTATACATTAAGCACATGAATCGAGGGGTCTTTGCTCCGCAAAGGTAAGACCGTGACCATGACATAGGAGTATTCGGGGGTCGATGGGAGGGTGACCTATTGTGCTGTATAGTCTTTTTGAACTAGGATGCAAATTTGTGTGTCCCTGTGGAAAGTCTGATAGTGAGTTTGGTGTTGGCTCCGGGCTCCTGAAGGGCGACCACGGCCACGAGGAACTCGAAGGTTTCAAGGTAAAGGCGAAAGTGGGCTCGCTTCCACCGGTCCTTGAAACCCCTGCAATTCCACCGGGTTACTGTGAAGGGATGTGTTTGTGTCGGTGCTCGCGATCTAGGATTGGGGGCCATGATCAGAGGTTGAGGGGGTGAAGGATGCTGCTGTGTTAAAGGTTCGGTCCACTGCAGCCCGAAGCCGTGCGGAGGGCGCATTCCTCGTTATCGGAATCGTCAATGCGACGAGAGAGTTTTGTAGAACGTGTGGGAACCCTACGGGGTCTTACGCGTTTAGAGAGACGTGGGTTTTCGTGAATCCATTTCTGGGTTAAGACTGATACCGAGCGCGTGATGCGGGCAGTTATGCTATCCATCTGGGCAGCAATGGCAGCATTTATGAGTTGAGGAAGCTGTGCAGCAATGTTTTCGATAGCCGCCACTCGGGCCTCCAGGTCATGATGGTGCGCTTCAGTCGGTGGCGACGGTACCCGTTCAGTTATGTTATCGTCGTCCTCCGTAAGGGAGGGCATAGGAGAAGAGTTTTGAGTGGCGAGAGCGTAAAGTCTGGCTTCGAGCTTCTCATTCTGTGCCCGGAGAAGAGCAAGTTCTCGTTTAAGTTCAGCTTCAAGGGGCGAAGGAGGGTTAGTGAAAGTGGGAGAGGGAAGTGAAGACGGGGAGGACTGGGAGGCCACTCGACTTGCCCAACTGCCAACCTGCGATTGTTTTGGCTCCCGCAGTGGGGCGCGACCGACGACGCCTTTTTGCTGACGTGGCCCGGGCGCTGGGTTCCCCGTGTCGCCGTTTAATGGCGCGGCCTTCTTGGGTTGTGATGGTGCCAGTTGCTGGCGTTCCTTGTCCTTGTCTTGCTTGGAGGTGTTGGCGCGATCCCCTCTTTGCGCGTCTTGATTGGCACCGCCGGGTGGCGTGTTCGCCTTCTTGTCCGAGCGTCTTGGTGGTGGTGGTCCTTTAGCCCGCTTTGTGGGCCCGCCAGGTGAATGGATCACTAGTCGAGCGCCCTAACCACTGAGCCACCGCGGCGGGTCCTTCTGGTTTAAGAAATGTAATTCTTTGGATGACAAAGATTACGAGGGGTGTCTTACACACGACTGTCGTTCCATGTGAATGAGGTAGGCTTCCAGTATTTCGCGTTCCTTCTGGTCTGAACTTGCAAAAGTGACCCTTGTCTGGTTATATATCGGCGCACAGTTATCCTTACAACGTTTGCAATGTGCCGCCAAGTGTCCAGAACTAGCTGAAAGTGCCTCGACAGCCGGCTTGTGCTCCATAAGCCGAACATTGATACAGCGGCCAGTTTGGCCGATGTAGCAATTCCCACATGGCAAGGCAATTGTGTACACCACATTGGTCCTGCAAGCCACATACGGCATTTGATATTTTATCGAGCAATGGTTTTTTTTCTTTTCTGAGGCAACATTAACAGCTTTACACATTTTGCCGAGCTTAGCGGGTGCAGTAAGCACAACTCGGACCTTGCCTTTCTGCGCCACCTTCTTTAGGCGGTGTGTCAGCTGGTGGGTATAGCGCACTGCCACGCATATAGCTCGCTCATGAGCTTGTAGCTCAGTCGTCGTTGCCTGTTTCGAAGCGTTTGTCGTTTTCAGCAGGCCTTCAACAACGGATGTCACGGGTTCCGTAGGGAAGCCTGCCTTCGTCATGCGATCTGCCTGCAGGTGCACACTCTCAATCACCTTGTGTGAGCAGGACTTGTCTAGGGCAACACGAAGAGATTTCTTGGCGATGCATCTCTTTACTAATTTAGAATGGGCCGAACTAAAAGTCAAAAGTTATTTTCTGGACATTGGCTGGTACATATAACATACTCGTGCGTCACTCAGAAAAGGCCGAACGTCCAGGAACTGTAGGCTGCCATCTCCAGAAAGCTCATGGGTGAAATTAAGAACATAGGCAGAACACTGAAATACTTCCAAGGTTCGTTCGACCAGAACATCCTTTCTGTCATCCTGAGTTGTTTTAACAACTACCACAAAGTCGTCGACGTATCTAAAAATCTTTAAACTCTTGTTGTTGTCAAGGCACGCCTCAATGCCTCTGTCCAAACTGGCTAAAAACAATTTACTTAGCGCGGTGGCGACACAAGAACCGATGCACACACCGGGGCGCTTAACGTAAATCCCGCCATCAAAATTAACATATGTTCTAGAAAGGTAAAACTCTAAAAGCGTTAAAAAATTCACGAAAGAAATAGCGGCATCGTTTTCAAAGCCCACAGTTGCTAAAGATTCAATGCTCTCTTTCACTGTAATTAAAAGTTCACTTTGAGGGATGGAATAAAACATATTTTCGATATCAATCGGGAAGGCAAAGTTAGCCCCAGAAGACAGTTCCTCTTTTGAAAAAAAATCAATTACATCTTTGGACTTAGCCACTCTGAACGGGCCATTAACAGGAAGGAGCTTCAACCGCTTTTGGATGAAGTGAAAGAGGAGAGCCTGTTTCAGTGACAATCGCACGCAGTGGGATTTCAGGCTTGTGTGTTTTAGCCGAGAAGAATACTGTATAGCCATTCTTGCCAGCACCTTCAATCCTTTTTTTTGCAGACTAGCCAAATTCAGGTCATTGCAAAGGAAAATCGCGTGCTTTTTAATCCTTGCACCAGTTGAACGCTTTTTCACAAAATTTTTCTGTATAGCCTGACGCGCTTTGGATGGGAAGAAGTGTCTTGGCGTCACTGCCAACCCACCTTCCTTCTCGGCAACAAGCAAGGTGAGATCATAGGATTTTAAATAGTCAACACTTGCTTTCGCATTGAGCTTAGCCTTCTTAGAACGGTAATCCTTGCTTAGGAGACAGTCCATATACCTTCAGACGTGCAACGAGTTTTCTTCTCCTCAACAGCCTAGTTAGCAACCTTTTTCATTATTGAGACAAGTCCCACTGCCGTCTTTTTAGGCTCCGCGGAAAACTTCGGCCAGTGACTGAGTACAGGCTCAACCACCTGTGGTAAGACACACCCACCTAGGCACCCACCCACTCACCACACAGCCACCCACGCAGCTATAGTTACAAAGAATTATCTGGTGCTTACTGCACCAGATAAACTGGGCAAAATGTGTAAAGCTGTTAATGTTGCCTCAGAAAAGAAAAAAAAAGCCATTGCCCGATAAAAAATCAAATGCTGTATGTGGCTTGCAGGACCAATGTGGTGTACACAATTGCCTTGCCATGCGGGAATTGCTACATCGGCCAAACTGGCCGTTGTATCAATGTTCGGCTTATGGAGCACAAACCGGCTGTCGAGGCACTATCAGGCTCGGGACACTTGGCGGCACATTGGAAACGTTGTAAGGATAACTGTGCGCCGATATATAACCAGACAAGGGTCACTTTTGCAAGTTCTGACCAGAAGGAACCCGAAATACTGGAAGCTTTCCTCATTCACATGGAACTGCAGTCGTGTGTAAGCAACCCATCGTTGTCTTTGTCATCCAAAGAATTACATTTCTTAAACCAGAAGGTGCCCTTGCACATGCGCTTGTGGGTGTGATCCGTTGTACATGATTGCCTGTATACGGAATGATTTTTTATTTATGGGGACTTAACGTCCCAAAGCGACTCAGGCTATGAGGGACGCCGTAGTGAAGGGCTCCGGAAATTTCGACCGCCTGGGATTCTTTTACGTGCACAGACATCGCACAGCACAGGGGCCTCTGGAATTTCGCCTCCAACGAAATTCTTCCGCTGCGGCCGGGATCGAACTACATCTTGAATGTGTCTGTGTGGAATAAAACCGCTTGATGTCTAGCGTTCGTGGTGTCCGTCTTTCTTTCTTCTGTCCTTGTCTTTAGCGCTAGTCACCATGTGCATTGAATCTAAAGATCTCTAACTGGCCCAGCTGTCCGCCTTAAATAACCTCATTTCAGCCCTTTAATCAGTTCAAATCGTGCCACTCTCTGCATCCTTTCAAACTATACTTACGATACTCCAGCATATCTACCTTAAAATTTCAGCTGCAACTTTCCCCTCTCGCTTCCCGTCGCCGAATTTCAGGCCTCTGCCTTTATCGCAGGTTTTTTTTTTCATCGTTCACCCCGTGACAGCAAGCTCATTCAACCAGCGCGTCGAACACCCCGCACAGGCCATCCCGCATCGTGCCTGCACTGTCACATTCCAAGAGTCGTTTTTTTGTGCACACGGATCACGACTGGAATCACCTTCCCTGCGGCTTAGCGCTAATCCCTGATCCTGCCCATTTCAAGACCGCCATCGAGGAAGCCATGTCATCTTCATGATTATCACGGAACAGTCATTGTCAACCGCCATTCATACACCCGCTCCTCATGTGATGTCATACGCGGGATCCTTGATGTTCAAATAAATATAAATAAGTTGTCAAGGCGTTTATTTGAAGCACAGGTCGGTTGATCTTGGTTGACCGGCAACACGACGGGCACACTCACAGGCGTCGTTCGAAAAACTCAGCTGCACTTCGTCTGCTTCTTCGTTGTCCCGCTTGAACTCGTCCGCTTCATCGCTGCGCTGCGCCTGTCGGTCCCATTACAATTACTCTCCCTCCGAAAAAGGAGCCTTCCTGGCGACTTACGGAGAGGAGAGGATGGCCGGGTCATAGTAAGGCTTGAGGCGCTCAACGTGCACAGTTTCGCGGCCCCGGCAACGGTGGTCCGAAGAGGGAACGAGCGGCTCAACGATATCAGTCACCGGAGAAGTTTGGTGGACAACCCGGTAAGGTCCGTGAAAGCGAGACAGTAGTTTCGTGGCGAGGCCGGGAGGGGAGGAAGGTACCCAGAGCCAAACGAGGGCGCCAGATGGGTATGACGCTGGAGGGTCCGGGGAATCCCGACGGTGCTTCTGATCCCATTGTTGCTGAGTGGTGAAAGAGCGGGCAAGTTGCCGGCATTCTTCGGCATACAGGTGAGCTTCGGAGAGTAAGGTAATCTCGGAAGGGTCAGGGTGATAAGGAAGGATGGTGTCCATGGTGGATGTAGGCTCCCGGCCATATAAGAGGAAGAAAGGAGAAAACCCCGTTGTTGTCTGAGTAGCTGTGTTATACGCGTACGTGACGAACGGGAGCACTTGATCCCAGTTGGAGTGGGCGGTGTCAACGTACATGGCGAGCATGTCACTCAGAGTGCGGTTGAACCGCTCAGTCATGCCGTTGGTCTGGGGGTGATAGGCGCTGGTGTAGCGATGAACGATTTGGCATTGCTTGAGCAGGGCCTCGACGGCGTCCGAGAGAAAAACACGGCCGCGGTCACTTAGAAGTTCTTTCGGGGCGCCGTGACGAAGAACAAGACTGTGTAGAATGAAGTGAGCGACATCGTTTGCGGTAGCAGATTTGAGAGCCGACGTTTCGACGTAACGGGTGAGATGGTCAACGGCAACGATGATCCACCGATTATTAGCCGAAGTAGTTGGAAGCGGGCCATAAAGATCAATGCCGACGCGGTCAAAGGGACGGCCAGGGCAAGGTAACGGCTGCAAAGGAGCGGCGGCGGGGTGGGGAGGTTTCTTGCGACGTTGGCAGGCGGTGCATGACCGAATGTGCTGACGTATGTAGCGGTACATACCTCGCCAGTAGAATCGCTGACGAAGGCGAGCATATGTTTTCAGTACACCGGCGTGGCCGCATTGTGGAGCGGCGTGAAAAGAGGCACAGATTGTAGCACGGAGGTGTCGAGGGATGACCAACAGCCACTTCCGGCCGTCGGGGAGGTAATTACGGCGGTATAAGAGGCCATCACGAACGGCGAAGTGGTGGGCTTGGCGGCGAAGGGTCCGGGTCGAATGATGCGGCGAGGGAGTGTTCAGGAAGTTTAGCAGCGAGGTGATCCAAGGATCCTTCAGTTGTTCGGAGAGCATATCAGGGATGTTGAACGAAGAGAATTCGTAGGCACAGACGAGGGCAGAGGTTGACTCGCATGGGAGCGGTGAACGAGAAAGGGCGTCGGCGTCCGAGTGCTGGCGGCCGGAGCGATAAATGACGTGTATATCAAACTCCTGGAGACGTAAAGCCCAGCGGGCGAGTCGGCCAGAAGGATCTTTGAGGGAGGATAGCCAGCATAGGGCGTGGTGGTCTGTGACGACATAGAAGGGCCGGCCGTAAAGGTAAGGGCGGAACTTGCCAATTGCCCAAATGATGGCGAGACATTCTTTTTCTGTGACAGAATAGTTTGATTCCGCCTTGGTGAGGGCGCGGCTGGCGTAAGCGACGACGTATTCCGGATACCCAGGCTTTCGCTGGGCAAGAACTGCGCCCAAGCCCACACCGCTCGCGTCAGTGTGAACTTCTGTCGGACAGGTGGGATCAAAATGGCGAAGGATGGGGGGAGAGACCAGCAGGCGGCGTAAAGTGCTGAACGCGGTATCGCAGGCGGGGAAACAAGACGAAAGGTTCGGGCTGCCGGCAAGAAGCTGCGTTAAAGGGGCGATGATACTGGCGAAATTTCGGATGAAGCGACGAAAATATGAGCATAAGCCTATAAAACTGCGAAGTTCTTTTAAGGTGGTTGGTTTGGGGAAGTCAGCGACGGCGCGAAGTTTGGCTGGGTCAGGTAGAACGCCGTCTTTGGAGATGACATGGCCTAATATTGTGAGCTGCGTTGCACCGAAGTAACATTTTTTCAAGTTTAGTTGGAGGCCGGCGTCAGTAAGGCTAGTGAGTACGCGCTGAAGGCGGTGCAGATGGGAAGGAAAATCTTTGGAAAAAACGACAATGTCATCTAGGTAACACAGACAAGTTTCCCACTTGAGGCCACTGAGAATAGTGTCCATCATCCTTTCGAATGTGGCTGGAGCATTGCAGAGGCCGAATGGCATCACATTGAACTCATACAAGCCGTCTGGGGTGACGAAAGCGGTTTTCGGCCTGTCGTTCGCTGCCATCGGGACCTGCCAGTAGCCGGAGCGTAAGTCGAGGGATGAAAACTACTCCGCTCCCTGCAAGCAATCCAGTGCGTCGTCGATTCGGGGTAGAGGATAAACATCCTTGCGTGTGATCTTGTTGAGACGGCGGTAGTCCACACAGAACCTGATGGAGCCATCTTTTTTCGTCACCAAGACAACAGGAGAGGCCCAAGGGCTGTGAGAAGGCTGTATTATGCCGCGCCGAAGCATGTCGTCAACATTGTCACGGATGACGCGGCGCTCGCTCGGCGAGACTCGGTACGGTCGCTGACGCAAGGGAGCGTGGGTACCAGTGTCAATTGTGTGAGAGACGGCCAATGCGCGCCCCAAGGAGGGCTGGGAAAGGTCGAAAGAGTTGCGGAAGCGGCAGAGAAGTTCCAAGATTTGGTCACGGTAAGCGGACGGAAGGTCGGGAGCGATGTTACGACGAAAGACGTCGATGGAAATCGGATCGGGCGCTGTCGCACAACAGGCTAAGGCAGTAACTGGGGAGCAGGCACGGGTATCGGAGAACGCGGAAGCAAGAGCAGGGTCCAGTTCTTCAATAGAGCCGAGGCATTCGCCGCGAAGAACAAACGACGGGCAAGAAAATGGGTTGGTGACATAGATGGCGCAGTGGCCATCGGAAATCGAGACAACGGCGAATGGAATGAGGAGGCGCTGATGGCGAGTGGCTGCTGCGGTAGGTGTGAAAAGAACAGGGCCGCTGAGGAAAGAGTCGGGGCGGAGCGGAACGAGGGCTGAAGAGGAGGGAGGTATGTCGGTGTCGGCAGCTACAAGAAGCTTAGCGGAGCGCACAGGTAGGTCACGCAACGAAACATCACACAGGGGAGAAAGCTCAAGTTCCGCACGGGCACAATCAATCACTGCACGGTGGGTCGAGAGGAAATCGCAGCCGAGGATGACATCGTGAGAGCAGGCGGTCAGCACAACAAACTCGATGGTATAGGCGACGTCGTTTATAGAAACGCGGACCGTGCAGGCTGCGATGGGGTGGATGCGCTGAGAGGTGGCCGTACGTAGTGAAAAGTCAGACAGCGGCGTTGTCACCTTACGAAGTTTGCGGCGAAGAGCATCACTAATTACGGACACTGCAGCCCCCGTGTCGACGAGCGCGAGAACGGGGACGCCTTCAACAGACACCTCAATCACGTTAGCAGGAGAACACGGAGGACTTAAAAAGTTGGCAAAACACGCAGTTCTTGCCTCCTGAACTGCGGCAGTCAGTTTTCCTCTGGGAGAGGGTCCGGGCGGCGGAGTATCGGAGAAATGGAACGTCGACGAGGGGAAGGCGAGCGGCGAGTAGGGTACTGGGAGCGATGTGTAGAGGAGGCAGAAGAGACATTAGGCACGGGCGGCCCGGAATCGTAGCGGAAATTGCGCATGAAATCGCCAGAACGAGGAGATCGCTGACGGCAAAAGCGTGCGACATGGCCCGGAAGACCGCAGGAATAGCATATCGGTCGATTGTCCTCGGTACGCCAGGGGTTCGTAGGGTTTCGGCGGGGTCGACGAACCGGGGCCTGCGGCGGGGGTATAGACGGCGGTGGAGCATAAAAGGCCGGGCTGCTAGGGTAGGCGGCAGAGGTGGGCGAGCGCCGTGTACCGGTGACTGCTTCAGCATAGGTGAGCGGCGCTGCCACAGGAGGCGGTGGGGGGACTGGATGGCAGAACTGCAGCGACCTGCTCCTGAATAACACGACGGATAGTGGGAGTGAGAGATGGCGCCAGGTCGTGCGGAGGGCAGACGGGGTCGGGAATGTGATGCAGCAGAGAAAGCTGGCGAGCGATCTCTTCGCGGATGAAGTCTTTAACCTGCTGCATGAACAGGGACTGCTCAGCAGACGAGCCACCAAGGGCCAAGCCAGCAAGACCCCCCGCAGGCGCGCCGGACTGCCGCGTAGATGCGCGTTGCTTGCGGAGTTCGTCGAAGCTTTGGCACAGCTGGATGACGGTAGCGACGGAGGTGGGGTTCTTCGCCAGCAGCATCTGGAAAGCGTCATCGGCTATGCCTTTAAGTATGTGGTTGACTTTATCCGCTTCGGACATGGAGGGGTTGACACGCTTGCACAGGTCAACGATGTCCTCGATGTATCTTGTGAACGTCTCGGAAGGGAGCTGAGATCGAGCACGAAGACGTTGCTCGGCGCGAAGCTTCCGGACGGCGGGGCGGCCGAAAACGTCGGCGAAGCTCGTTCTAAAGGACGACCAGGTGGGAAGGTCGGCCTCATGGTTGCGAAACCATAGATTGGCAACGTCCGTTAGATAGAATAGGACGTTGCTAAGTTTCACAGAATCGGTCACCGATTGTAAGTGCTGATGCGCTCATAGGAGGCCAGCCAATCGTCGACGTCTTGGTCATCGGTGCCACTAAATGGAGACGGGTCACGCTGGCGCTGCACCCCGTGACAGAGTACGGTGGCAGGGATGGGCTGCGATGGTTCACTCGGACCTTCCGGCATGGTGGCGGAGACGAGGAGCGTTCCACTTCGAAGTTCCAGGGTGAGGACCGGGACGGGAACCGAGGCACCTCCACCAAGTGTCAAGGCGTTTATTTGAAGCATAGGTCGGTTGATCTTGGTTGACCGGCGACACAACGGGCACACTCACAGGCGTCGTTCGAAAAACTCAGCTGCACTTCGTCTGCTTCTTCGTTGTCCCGCTTGAACTCGTCCGCTTCATCGCTGCGCTGCGCCTGTCGGTCCCATTACAAAGTGAATAAAATACCTGGCATCCTACCCACCGTGTCAGGCGGCAGCTCATTTAATCGTGAGAGGCTGCTCGGAGAGAGCAACCCAACCCAAATCCGATCGATGGCAGCACCTGCAATAGGAGCGCTTGACTGCTGCACCCCTGCGTCAGGAGTGGTAGGAGGACTCCCAGGGATCGATACATGTAAAGTAGAGAAGGACCTTCTGCATATATTTATTAGTTTAAGAGGAAAAAATAAACTCAGGCTTCCAGAGTGCATTAAGCGTCCTCTAGTGAGAAGGAATCGGAGCGTTCATGAGCATTCACTTGCTCCCCTTTTCGCCAAAACTAACAGTCTTAAATACAGTTTTTTTTCCACTTGAACAGTGCAAGATTGGAATTGGCTACCGGCATCTGTTTTTTCCTCACAAAACTTTTTGTGATTCGTAACATAGTCTACTTACCTGCTAATATTGTTTATATGTATGTTTTGTATCCGTGTGCTGCTAATATTGTATAATTTTGTTCTTTTGGTTATGTAACAATGTAAATTCATTCCTGCTTGGGCCAAGCAGTGGCCTGCAGTATCCTGAAATAAATAAATAAATGGGAATTAGCCCATAATCGCTATCTGAACAACTGCCTTCCGTGAAAACGTGAGCTGAACGCCGGAACTGAAGGGCAAACCGAACTGCTAGCGCACCTGGCCTAACTACGCAAATCGACCGTGATTTTGTTTTCGTCCTTACATTTTTGGTAACACGTTTGTCTTTCAGTTTCAACTATTTTGATCATGTGAACTACTCGAGAATATGCAGTTGTGTTTGCAGCAAATTCTTGTTACTGTTATCGACTTCAAAGTGATCAATTTGACATTCACACATGCTTAGCGGAAATATCAGGATCTTGGAAGAATTAGCAAAATGACAGCCAGCCATAATAAGGAGCTAGAAAATAAGAAGCAACGATCGTTTTTTAAGTCGCAGTTTTAACCTGGACTTCCTTCATAAAGAAATCAGCTCTCTCAAACAGCAAAAGCAAATCTGTTTTAAATGCCGCTTTTGCAGTTTCAATTGATTTTTAATATTTTTTTTCTTGCTGCGAGTAGATCATGTATACTTTACGTTATCATCGGCCAATATATGTTTTCACGCATATTCAGCAGTCAGGGAAATTTGACTGAAATAGTCAGGGAAAACATGGAAAACAAGGGAAAACATGGAAAGGGGGGGAGGGGGGGGGGGCGTCAGCCCCCTCCGCCTCCCTCAGGACCGCCACTAGACCAGGCACACCTGCAGTGCCTGATCACAGAAGACTTGTACGCTGAATGACGATATCATGCATCAGCGCAAAACAGGGCCTGCACCGAGAGCGCATTCGCCTAAGAAGCACACTCGCGCGAACACTTTAATGTAGCCGTGGGCAGCGCAGCGCAGCACAGCACAAAGCTGCCTCCTGATCATCTCTCAGGCAGCCCTGTTGGATTACAAGTGGCGCCCCCTACACGCAGTGAAACTAACATGATCAGGGCTTTTTGATTCATCCGTAAAGAAACCGTTGCAACCCTTATACTGGATGGTATGCCGTGAGCTTCATGAATTCCCACTATATCTGTATCTCTGTATATCTGACTGTCGCCTTGGTGAGTTTCTCCACAGGTGCTGGGAGCTGAGGGTCGGGCGTTAATAGGAGGTGGTGGCCAAGTGTTATTAGATGGTCAACCCCTGCTCTGATGAGAGGATGCGTTGCCGGCTGTGTTCGCCTATTCGGTGCTATACCAAGCTGCACCCCAGGCCGGGATATTCGAGTTCACCCATACTCAGATTTGTTTTTCTGAACTCCCTTTACCGCGGGAACTCGATCTACACGTTCCGAGCATTCTTAGAAACTTCGAATTATTGTCCTGTGCAGCCGATTTCCCTAATTAGTCCCGTGGCGGCTTGCCTCACTGCCATCGGCGGAGGGATATTTTTATTTCCGCGGGCCTGATTTGCGGCTATGTTGTCTGCGACTGAAACAATTCATTCTCAGGAAGCTAAACAAAGTAAATAAAAGCGGAAGCGAAGCCGCCGCGAGACTGGCTGAAAGGCACTCCACGCATTGGTTGACGCCTCCTACCTTCAGCGTTGAGTTCAAAAAAAGGGCGCTCTCAGTGCAAAGGCAGGAAAAAACAGTGCTTTTCACGGATGACGGAGCAGCCAACCTTAGCCAGCCCTTTTCTTCGATTGCTCCTCGTTGAAAGCCTGAAATAATCACCGGCAGTACAACAAGAAATGTATGAAGCCCCTGTAAGCACGTGGAGTGTATCGTTTAGATGATTTCTCAGAAGTGCCTCAAAGTGGAGCTGTCTGTTTCTCCTGTGAAAGCACGCATGAAGCCACCACATTTGACTACCGCTCTTGTGAACCGCTAATTCAGCACGCAAACTTGTGAGCGTACTTTCAATATTCTCCCAAAGCCCAGATGAGTCGGGTAGTTTTGGTGTGCTGAGAAAAAAAAAGTGCCGCCGGTATCGCTCCGGTGACTCCTACAGCATCTGTAAGCCCGATGCGACCGGGGATTGCACTGTCGTGACACCAATTGCGCAAGGGTTAAGCGGGCCAGCCATGTCCCGTAAAGAGTGCCACAGTTGGAGCTCTGCCTTTGGGTCTCGCGAGGGAGTGTGGAAGGGGTTGTCCCTCGCAAGTTGACCTCACTAGACTCCCTAGCAGGAAATGAGCCTTTTGTCTGTCTGAACTGTGACGAGAAGACCATCTCCACTTGCAGGAAAGGTGCGGTAGTTTACAAAGACAAGCTGTCATAATTTCCCCCCCCCCCCCCTAGCACAGTTATGCTTCGTATGAATTGTACCCGTTCTACACGATTTCCCCTCACTATGTGATGCCTAACAGGGGTTAAGATATGATAAATAACGAGGATGAGGAGGATGAGTAAAATATTTTCTTGCCATATCTCTTTTTTAGTGTGTGTGTGTGTGTGTGTGTGTGTGTGTGTGTGTGTGTGTGTGTGTGTGTGTGTGTGTGTGTGTGTGTGTGTGTGTGTGTGTGTGTGTGTGTGTGTGTGTGTGTGTGTGTGTGTGTGTGTGTGTGTGTGTGTGTGTGTGTGTGTGTGTGTGAGTGAGAGAGAGGGAGAGAGAGAGAGATAGCATGACGTGCTTGACTGTTTAAAAAATATACAGCGAAGTATGCGCTTCGTTAAAGGAAACATATCCGATCTTTTTGAAAGGAAAGGACCGATTTTTTTCGAGAGTGCGCTCTTGTTCGGTCCTCCGATCGAAACGTCGAGTCAAATAAAAATGTTTCCTTTAACGAAGGGTAGACTTCGTTATATATACCACCTTAACACAAAAAAAAATCAGGCCTCTTGTGAATTCTTAAACATATGTATAACTTTCGGTCTGTTCCGGAGTTCCCGGGTTAGAACCAGACCGCGGCGGCTGCGTTTTTATGGAGGAAAAACGCTAAGGCGCCCGTGTGCTGTGCGATGTCAGTGCACGCTAAAGATCCCCAGGTGGTCGCAATTATTCCGGAGCCCTCCACTACGGCACCTCTCTCTCTTCCTTTCTTCTTTCACTCCCTCCCTTATCCCTTCCCTTACGGCGCGGTTGAGATGTCCAACAATATATGAGACAGATACTGCGCCATTTCCTTTCCACAAAAACCAATTATTATTATTAAACCAGAAGGTGCCGTTGCACATGCGCTTTAGGGTGGGATCCGTTGTACATGTTTGCCTATATATAGTGTGTGTCTGTGTGGAATAAAAAGAGTTGATGTCTATAGCATTCGTGGTGTACGTCTGTCTTCTGTCCTTGTCTTAAGCGCTAGTTAGCATGTGCATTGAATGTAAATGAGGTTAGACTGGTGTGGTCCAGAGATTGCGCGGGTGTATTCAAATTTAGGTCGCACAAATGTTTTGGAAGTTGGTAATTATATGGAAGAAGGCGCCATGGACAGGTTACGACGGAAATACCCAATTGTTCGATTAGGGGATTTTTTTTCTTTGGTGAACGTGGTAAGACCATGACAGATCACTAGTGAGGTTAATACCAAGATATTTAAAAGGTTTAGTTGCAGTAATTGTAGTATCGTTAATTTTATAATTTTGCGAAATATAATTTCGGCGGCGGTGAAAAGATATTAGTACAGTCTTTGTAGTATTCAGACACATTAGTCACGTAATGCACCACTGCTGGATGCTATCCAGGACATTTTGGGGGACAGAAGCATATCGTCGGCGTTAGTTATGGGGCGGTAGAGTGCGCAGTCATCCGCGAAAAGGGGGATGGTAGACGTTACCGTGGAAGGCGGGTCGTTAATGTATTTTGGAAAGAGGAAAGGGCCAAGAACTGTGCCTTGGGGTACTCCTGAAAGAACGTGTGAGTAAGATGATGAGAAGCCATTAGCGGAAACAATTTGCATGCGGTCGGTTAGAAAGCTTCTAATGCAGTTCAAGACCGGCTGAAGATTTAAAAGGGACCGTTTAAAAAAAGGGCGGGAATGGGGTACTTTCTCGAAGTCTAGGAATAGTGCATCAGTTGGGATATTGCGGTCAAGATAGGGATGAATGTTACGCACGAACAATGCTAATTGGGTTTCACATGAGTGACCTTTCCGGAATCCGTGCTGGTTTGGATGAAAAAAATTGACCGATGTTAGAAATGTAGCAACATTAGAGTAGATGACGTGTTTGATGATCTTAGAGCATACACTAGTTAGCGAATTGAATAGCTCGGCAATTACCTGGGGATGATGGGACACCTTTCCTGAAAACTGGAATGACCATGCCAATTCGCCAGTCATGTGGGACGGAGCCAGTACCAAACGACTGCCGAAAAATGAGGGAAAGAAAAAGACTGGAAGCATGTTTAGTGTTTCTTAAAACTTTCGAATTGATATCATCGATACCGCAGGAAGATGAACATTTTAGCGAGTCGATAATTTTCACAATACCATGCTGGTTGAAGGTGATGCCATCCATCGGCGGATGCGGCAGTGGCAGAAGTAAAAACGGAACAGAATGATTGGTTCAAAACATTGGGTACGTCGGTTATGCGTACCGGTGATCCGGTCCTATTAAACCATGAAGAACGTGGTCGCCCTGTTATGCTGATGGTGGGAATGTAAAGTGTTATTAGGCGCCACAGCTTGAACTTGTAGAGAGACCAGTTGGACTCGATAGAACGTATAGGATACGTAGAGAGGCGAAATCGGTATAGAATACAAGAACATGACGATTCATGCTAATGTAGCCTCCTTTGTCGTAGAGCGATAGAACTTTTTTGTTTTAGAACTTTTGGTAATATTAGTGAAAAAGGTAGTGTGGACTACAACGTGGTCACTAAGGCCCGCAATGTACGAAGGAGCACACAGTTAATCAGGCTAAGTAGTCAAAATAATGTCAAGAATGTTAGATGAATGGTCAGTCGTACGGGTGGGCTCAAATAATTTGAGACAGACCGAAAGTTATACATGTGTTTAAGAATTCACTAGATGCCTGATTTTTTTTTTGTTAAGGTGGTATATATAACGAAGTATACCCTTCGTTAAAGGAAACATTTTTATTTGACTTGACGTTTCGATCGGAGGACCGAAGAAGAGCGCACTCTCGAAAAACATCGGTCCTTTCCTTTCAAAAAGATCGGATATGTTTCCTTTAACGAAGCGTATACTTCGCTGTATATGTTTTAAACAGTCAAGCACGCCATGCTATCTCTCTCTCTCTCTCTCACACACACACACACACACACGCACACACACACACACACACACACACACACACACACACACACACACACACACACACACACACACACACACACACACACACACACACACACACACACACACACACACACACACACACACACACACACACACACACACACACACACACACACACACACACACGCACACACTAAAAAATAGATATGGCAAGAAAATATTTTACTCGTCCTCCTCATCCTCGTTAGTTATCATATCTTAACCCCTGTTAGGCATCACATAGTGAGGGGAAATCATGTAGAACGGGCACAATTCATACGAAGCATGACTGCGCTAGGGGGGAAAATTATGACAGCTTGTCTTTGTAAACTACCGCACATTTTCTGCAAGTGGAGATGGTCTTCTCGTCAGAGTTCAGACAAAAGGCTCATTTCCTGCTAGGTTGTCAAGTGAGGTCAACTTGCGAGGGACAACCCCTTCCACACTCCCTCGCGAGACCCAAAGGCACAGCTCCAACTGGGGCACTCTTTACGGGACATGGCTGGCCCGCTTAACCCTTGCGCAATTCGTGTCACGACCCTGCAATCCCTGGTCGCATCAGGCTTACAGATACTGTAGGAGTCACCGGAGCGATACCGGCGGCACTTTTTTTTTTCTCAGCACACCAAAACTACCCGACTCATCTGGGCTTTGGGAGAATATTGAAAGTACGCTCATAAGATTGCGTGCTGAATTAGCGGTGCACAAGAGCGGTAGTCAAATGGGGTGGCTTCATGCGTGCTTTCACAGGAGATACAGACAGCTCCACTTTGAGGCACTTCTGAGAAATCATCTAAACGATACACTCCTCGTGCTTACAGGGGCTTCATACACTACTTGTTGTACTGCCGGTGATTATTTCATGCTTTCAACGAGGAGCCCTCGAAGAAAAGGGCTGACTAAGGTTGGCTGCTCCGTCATCCGTGAAAAGCACTGTTTTTTTCCTGCCTTTGCACTGAAAGCGCCCTTTTTTTTGAACTCAACGCTGAAGGTAGGAGGAGTCAACCAATGCGTGGAGTGCCTTTCAGCCAGTCTCGCGGCGGCTTTGCTTCCGCTTTTATTTACTTTGTTTAGCTTTCTGAGAATGAATTGTTTCAGTCGCAGACAACATAGCCGCAAATCAGGCCCGCGGAAATAAAAATACGCGTGTACTCTCTGATTTTAGATATCCCTCCGCCGATGGCAGTGAGGCAAGCCGCCACGGGACTAATTAGGGAAATCGGCTGCACAGGACAATAATTAGAAGTTTATAAGAATGCTCGGAACGTGTAGATCGAGTTCCCGCGGTAATGGGAGTTCAGTCTCCTCTTCAGTGCACCTTCAAGGACGCTGTGATGGCGTAGAGTCGGAGCATCCATCTCATGTGCAAGACGCCCGCGGTTCGAATCCCGGTTGCGCCGCAGGTCTTTATCAGATTGAGAAAAACAAATCTGAGTGTGGGTGAACTCGAATAACCCGGCCTGGGGTGCAGCTTGGTATAGCACCGAATAGGCGAACACAGCCGGCAACGCATCCTCTCACCAGAGCAGGGGTTGACCATCTAATAACACTTGGCCACCACCTCCTACATGGGTACACCAATTAACTCCCGGCCCTCAGCCCCCAGCGCCTGTGGAGAAACTCACCAAGGCGGCAGTCAGATAGACAGGGTGTTTCACCTAGCACTTTACAAGATTTTTAAATATAGGCTTTTTGAGTTAGAAGAGCATTTTTTTTTCGGCGTAAAATCGGCAGCGGTGTGAGTAAATCAGAATACAGGTATTACCTGCTAACTACCTGCTTGTTAGGTAATATTGAATAGACAACTTTTAAACTATTACTGTTGGGCTCCTGAATTATTGAGAGGCCCACCGTCAATATTATCCCGATCTGTATTTAGAAATTTGAAGACGCTGTTACCCTCGGCGCTGTCGCCCAACAAATTTTGCCTATATTGGGCCAAAATACATGCGCTTTTAAGAAGCTTGCAGGCAAATCAACCTGTCCAGTTCACGTAACTTGTGGAAATAGCCATAATTTGTTGGGCATCAGAGCCGAGGCTAACCGAGTTTTGGAAATTCTAAAAACTGATGTGGAAATCACTCACAATGGGCTACGCCCGTCTCTGTAATGAAGGTACCCAACAGTATTAGTTAAAAAGTTAACCATCTGATTTTAATTAACCATTTTTCTAATTAGCAGGTTTTAGTTGTATTCTGATGTACTCCGCCGCTGACAATGCTATGCCGAAAAAAGCGCGCTTCTAACTCAAAAAACCTATTTTTAAATGCTGTGTAAAATCTCGGGTGAAACACCCTGTATATGACATAGAACAGGCTGCCGTTGGAAACTGAGCCTGGAAACGTTTAACGCTAGAGCCCAGCCAGCAGAGCTGTTCGGGGAATTAGAGGGCATGTCATGACAGCGAGGTCAGAAGGACTGCGGAGGCATACGCAGTATTAAAGGCCATTTTGCTCTCTCATTTTATTGAAGGAGCGAGAACTAGATGTAGCATGAATGGCCGACAAGGATACAGATGGCAAAATAGACGAATATTGTTGAGGATGATGTTTCTTTTTTTTTATGACGCAAGGGCATTTGTGGCCATAGAGCGCAATGGCACAAGTTATTTTTCTTCTACTCATGGGGGGGGGGGGGGGGCAAAGACCCATTTTCCAAGCGATTCACCCTAAATAAGCCGCGCACCAAGAAGACCAGGGGAAAGAAGCTTGTATCCACTGCATCACCGGTGGGTACGATCGAACCCCGCACCTCCCGCATGCGAGGCGGATGCTCAGTCGACTCGGCCACCGCTGCGGTAACTCCGCATTTTGCTTTTCGCAAAGCAACAGTTTTGCTATCTTCTCCTTCGTTCTTGCTCATGGGGGGCGAGGCAGGCGTACCGTGCACCCTGACGTTGACAAAATATAACAAAAAATCGTTGGCGCTGCAAATGTTATCCAGTAGGAATTCATGGACCTCACGGCGTACTATCCAGTGTCAGGGTTACAACGGTTTCTTTACGGATGAATAAAAAAGCTCTGACCATGTTAGTTTCACGGCCTGTAGGGGGCGCCACTTGTAATCAGATAGGGCTGCTGTGGTGCGCTGCCCACGGCTACACTGAAGTGTTCGCGCGAGTGTGCTTCTTAGGCGAATGCGCTCTCGGTGCAGGCCCTGTTTTGCGCTGATGCATGATATCGTCATTCAGCGTACAAGTCTTCTGTGATCAGGCACTGCAGGTGTGCCTGGTCTAGTGGCGGTCCTGAGGGAGGCGGAGGGGGCGGACGCCCCCCCCCCCCCCTCCCTCCCAGACGCCCTTTGCACACCTTCCTGAACGTCCATTTTCGGGCTTTCACGGAGCACGTAGAGAAAATTTGCCACCGGTTATTTTTCGAAGCAAGAAGAACAAGTACCTCTGAAGCAGCACCTAAGTACATTCGGCCAGGACAGCGCGGGGTCCCGATGGAGTCCAAAATAATAGGCTCACCCGACACGCGGGGAAGAAGGTCACTATCCTCAAAAACCTGTGACGGGGCGAGAAGTGACCTTTGACGCAGAACTGGAAAGCTCCTCTCCGCGACTGTGTGACGTGTCAAGCCGACCCTACTTTGTACGTTCACCGGAACATGGCTTGTACTGTGTAAGTAGCTTTTCCGCCACAACGAAGTCTCATTGAAAAAGTTCAACAGTGGATTCGTGCGGGTCCCGCTGTCACGTGTGCACGGGTGGGGCGCATTCCGAAACACCCTTAAAGCGTGCGGGGGTAGCGGTCCCGGTCACAAAGGAGACGCCCTCGGCTCGGCGGGGCAGGCTCAACCGGATGAACAGCCACCAAGGGACAGAAGGCTGTGGTCGTTTGGTGCCCAGCTTTCGCCGGTAGCAAGCCAGAGGATGGGTCGGAGTCAAAGGTTGACTGCAAAACAAGCTTCGCATAGCAGAGTCGATACAGCGGTGCTTACTCAGCACTCGTAAGAATGTGTACACAGTGTTCTCTAATACAATGCAACGCATGTAACACAATACGCAAAAAAGGCTACAGTACCATTAGAGATCTTACAGCAGTGCAGCAATGTACGAGACAGGCACGCCAAATAAACACACGTTGTTCGCCGGGCACTGCGACAGCCCGACGACTGCTGGGCCAGGATGGAGCCGTCCCGAAGACTGGCGCGCGCTCCCTCGCAGGTCTTCTTCGGCTGGCCGCTCAGCGGTGTTTCCCCAGGAGTTACCCCTCTTCGAAGCTAGGCCTACGGCGCGGGCTGACTCACGACATTCATTTGTGCGGCGCGCCGCGTCTGCTCGTCCCTGCGCGCCAAGGCAGGCGCGCACATACACATAGCGTCGTCGACAGCGCAGCTGAGAGCGAGAGAGGGAGGATATTCTTGTTGAAGGTGGAAAGGGGAACGGTACGTGCGGTAATCTCTATCCGAAGGAGGACATGATCGTTGCGCCGCTTTGGGGGAGAGGGCGCGCGTCGCCAGTGGTCGGCGTGAATTGTAACGCGCCAGCACCTAGGTCACGTGACCCTGCGGCGTCAGCGCAACCTGCCCACCGGATAGTGAGCAAACTGCCCATCCTGGCAGGTGGCAGTTGAATTGATGACCGCTGCACCACTGCGCCAGGAGGGGTATGAGGACTCCCAGGGGTCTATGAATGTAAACTAGAGAATGACCTTCTGCATATATTGGATTAAGTGTCCCCTCCAATTTTCTCTCGAACTTTCGAGTCGTTTCCGCTACGTTCACTTCCGTTTCCCGGCTGACGGGGGGAGGGCATCGCTCTATATGCGCAAGGTTACGCGCTCTCGCCCCGCCTCTGGAGGTACTTTCTGTAAAGCCAGCTCCTTCTTGCCATCGAAGAAGCTCAGCACACATCCGTCGCTCGAGGCGTCCACCTCAGCTTCCTTTCCAACGGTGCCGGCGAGCGTGGACACGCAGAAATCCTTTCCGTGCACAGCCTGCACATTTGCCTGTCCAGTTTTCTCGTGACAGAAGGCGTCGAAAGCAACGACTCGAGAATCGAAAGGCTTGCAGACCGGTGTATGCTATTCTACAACCGAGCTGCGAGAGCAAGAACGCTTGCGTCTGAGCCACTCGTCTGGATATCATAATGGACCCGGCAGACGAGTGGCTCCCCACTGCCAGGCTACCACCCTTGAGGCCCTTGATGCTTGCGTTGAAGAACTGTGCGCCAACGTACGAACTCTACTGCAGGTTCTGACTTCGCTACCAGTCAGCATCGCCTCGGCAGAGCGCCCGTTGTCAACACGCCGTCGTTTGAGGCCGTAGCTTCGGGCAAAGATGGCCGAGGAGCGCCTGATCGCGCCTGCTTTGCTGAACGTCCACAGGCATGTTCGTGCTGACGCATCTCGTGTCACAAACCGCTTTGTATAAAGAAAAGAATCCTGAGGACTGGAAGGAGTGTACGATGGGGGGCTAGTTGGTAATCCATGAACTAAGAACGAAAACCACGCAAAGGACGATACACAGGGAAGAAGTAGACAGGACGAGCGCGGACTTGCAACTGTTTATTGAAACACATCTTCCTTCCATCACCAACCCTACGCATGCGCAACAAGCAAACTCTATCTTATCGAGTTCAAGAACTTCAGCTCCTTCTTGTACAGATAGACCGAAGCCTCGCTTTCACACTTCTCGGGCCCATATCGATCAATCTGCCAGGCTTCGATGACCTCACGTGTTTTCTGGTTTTTGGCCCTTCCGATTATCTTTGTACGCTCAAAGAGTGGCGTGCATTTATTGTCACAAGAAAGACAGTGTTTGGGCAAACGCATGCTGCTGTGGGAGCCCAACGAATTTTTGTGTTCTTGTAGGCGCTTATTAATGCAGCGTCCCGTTTGTCCCACGTAAACTGAGCCGCAACTAAGCGGGATTTCATACACTACTCCCATTCGACAGGACACAAACTCGATTTTGTGGTTTACACCACAGCCTGCTTTTGTTCTCGTTTCATTGTTAGTTAGCGCGCACAAACGGGACAGCTTACAAGGCGCCGAAAAGAAGATTTCCACACCAAATTTTCTTGCCACCCTCTTCAGGCCATGCGAGGTCTTATGTATATAGTGCAGTACTTCAAATTTCCGCCTCTCACGAATGCCAGATTCTCGAGCACTAGAAGTTGGGATGACGGTTCTCAACAGAGACCCGGCAGCGGCCTGCAGAAGCAACGAGGGAAACCCAGCACAACTTAGGCGTGCGACTTGAGCGGAAAAGCTGAGTGACACCTTGTGAAAACAGGACTTCAGTAATGATGACCTCAAGCAGGATGAAGCAATTCCTCTCTTAATAAGCTTAGAGTGACAGGAGTCATAGGGTAAAAGGGCCTTTTTTGTTCTAGGCATGTACATCCAACACAAGTGGTCCGGTTCACTGAAAAACAATCTCAAGTCCAAGAACTGTAAGCAAGAATTCTCAGGCAATTCTACGGTAAAATTCAAACTGGGAGCCTTACATTTAAAAGACGTTAAAACTTCATTAGTGACCTCTTGCGGGTTGTCATTGGGATTCATTTTTAAGAGTATTAAAAAGTCGTCTACGTATCGGAAAACTCGCGCGATGCGGTCGTCAGTTAGCGCCCGTGAGAGTGAACAGTCAACTTCCGCTAAATATATTTCAGTGAGAACAGGTGCAACACTCGACCCTATACAAATGCCTCGTTTTTGCACATAGAATTTGTCCTGAAAACTCACTAGCGTTGAGGAGAGGTACACATTCAACAGTTCCATGAAACCTTCTATCGAAATGCCGCAGGCATTTTGGAACCCCACAACCCCCAAACGCTCTATACAGTTGCTGACCGCCATGAGCAGTTCGTTGTGAGGAACCGAATAAAACAGCTCTTCAATGTCCACCGAGAAGCCATAATTAACACCTGGCATGCTCTCTTTGAAAATTTTCACAATGCCGTCCGAGCTGGTGGTCTTGTAGGGGTCTTCAGGCGACAGACTCTTCAGGTGTCTTTGAAGGTATCGGCTAACAACTGCCTGCCAGGTTCCTCTCTCCGTTACTATTGCTCTAAAGGGGCATTCCAACTTATGACTCTTTGCACTTCACTTGGAAGGGGACAGGCTCTGCCGGCATGAGGACATTCAAGGACTACCAGAACCTGGCTGAGACTACCACTGAGTTCCTTTGGAACAAGCGACGACAAAGCCTACCTAAGGCGCCAATGAAGCAGACAGGTGAGGTGCCTGTTATCTACCTTGGAGGGGCGACTGTTTCATCTGACACTGAAAGGGTCCTCAGGAAGGGACCTAAGTTCAGCCTGGAAGTACCGCTCAGCAAGCCTGAGTTTTTGGCTTCGGTTCACAGGATCGCTGACAAGGTAGAAGGGGAAGAGAAAGGGTGCTGCCTTTCGGAAGGAGTTGATTCAGTAAGCAACACCTATCAGAAAAAGAAGGACTGCACTTCCCTGCTGAGAAGAGTGGCTGGCTCAATTTGTGATTCTGGGCTACGGGTTCTTTTGTCCGACAAAGAAGGCGGCTTCGTGGTCCTACCGCGGAAACTATTCGGGGAGAAGGCACTAACAGCGATCAACAAGAACTTCCGAGTTGCGGATGTGAAGCCGACGAAGGCGAAGGCCAAAGCGGTTGCGCTTTTAGATGATTTGAAGCTTGAGCGGATGAAGAATGAAGTGATGAGTAACAGGGTACATGTGCTCACTGTGTTTTTTAGTGCAAAGAGTCATAAGCTGGAATGCCCCTTTAGAGCAATATTAACGGAGAGAGGAACCTGGCAGGCAGTTGTTAGCCGATACCTTCAAAGACACCTGAAGAGTCTGTCGCCTGAAGACCCCTACAAGACCACCAGCTCGGACGGCATTGTGAAAATTTTCAAAGAGAGCATGCCAGGTGTTAATTATGGCTTCTCGGTGGACATTGAAGAGCTGTTTTATTCGGTTCCTCACAACGAACTGCTCATGGCGGTCAGCAACTTTATAGAGCGTTTGGGGGTTGTGGGGTTCCAAAATGCCTGCGGCATTTCGATAGAAGGTTTCATGGAACTGTTGAATGTGTACCTCTCCTCTACGCTAGTGAGTTTTCAGGATAAATTCTATGTGCAAAAACGAGGCATTTGTATAGGGTCGAGTGTTGCACCTGTTCTCACTGAAATATATTTAGCGGAAGTTGACTGTTCACTCTCACGGGCGCTAACTGACGACCGCATCGCGCGAGTTTTCCGATACGTAGACGACTTTTTAATACTCTTAAAAATGAATCCCAATGACAACCCGCAAGAGGTCACTAATGAAGTTTTAACGTCTTTTAAATGTAAGGCTCCCAGTTTGAATTTTACCGTAGAATTGCCTGAGAATTCTTGCTTACAGTTCTTGGACTTGAGATTGTTTTTCAGTGAACCGGACCACTTGTGTTGGATGTACATGCCTAGAACAAAAAAGGCCCTTTTACCCTATGACTCCTGTCACTCTAAGCTTATTAAGAGAGGAATTGCTTCATCCTGCTTGAGGTCATCATTACCGAAGTCCTGTTTTCACAAGGTGTCACTCAGCTTTTCCGCTCAAGTCGCACGCCTAAGTTGTGCTGGGTTTCCCTCGTCGCTTCTGCAGGCCGCTGCCGGGTCTCTGTTGAGAACCGTCATCCCAACTTCTAGTGCTCGAGAATCTGGCATTCGTGAGAGGCGGAAATTTGAAGTACTGCCCTATATACATAAGACCTCGCATGGCCTGAAGGGGGTGGCAAGAAAATTCGGTGTGGAAATCTTTTCGGCGCCTTGTATGCTGTCCCGTTTGTGCGCGCTAACTAACAATGAAACGAGAACAAAAGCAGGCTGTGGTGTAAACCACAAAATCAAGTTTGTGTCCTGTCGAATGGGAGTAGTGTATGAAATCCCGCTTAGTTGCGGCTCAGTTTACGTGGGACAAACGGGACGCTGCATTAATAAGCGCCTACAAGAACACAAAAATTCGTTGGGCTCCCACAGCAGCATGCATTTGCCCAAACACTGTCTTTCTTGTGACAATAAATGCACGCCACTCTTTGAGCGTACAAAGATAATCGGAAGGACCAAAAACCAGAAAACACGTGAGGTCATCGAAGCCTGGCAGATTGATCGATATGGGCCCGAGAAGTGTGTAAGCGAGGCTTCGGTCTATCTGTACAAGAAGGAGCTGAAGTTCTTGAACTCGATAATATAGAGTTTGCTTGTTGCGCATGCGAAGGGTTGGTGATGGAAGGAAGATGTGTTTCAATAAACAGTTGCAAGTCCGCGCTCGTCCTGTCTACTTCTTCTCTGTGTATCGTCCTTTGCGTGGTTTTCGTTCTTAGTTCTGAGGACTGGTTTTCGTGAAATGAGCGTCCGTGGAAAGGAGAACAAGTGAAAATGTTTCATTATTCGAAGCAAAAGCTATGTTAATAATGGATGCATAATTATGTCGTTTACTTTTCGCTTACAGTTACTTTGCTCTTCATGAATGGCGCTATCATTCAAGTTATAGTATTGTGGGATAAATATAAAATGATTATATACGAGTATTGCTCAGGTAACCGTCAATATTCAAAGCATGAGTTATGGTAAAACCTCCATGTCGTTCGCCATTTGCTGTTCAACTATAAAGCGCGAAAAATTTGTTCTACAAAAAAAAAGCAAACAAAGAAATCGATTTTTCGATTTTATTTTTGGTATAAGGAAGTGCGGCCGCGCCCCCTAGAACGATTAAGTGGGACCACCACCAGGCTGGTCTGGTATGCAAAGCGTTAGGCTGTTCGATGGATGGATGGATGGAAGGTATGAGCGTCCCCTTTGAAGCGGGGTGATGGCAGTTGCCACCATGCTCAGTTTTTCCTTTATTTTAGTTTAACTGCCTTGTAAGTTTTCAAAATTCGCCATTTTCTTTAAAATACGTCTTCCTACAATTTTAACCTTATGTCATCTCTCTACTTTTGAGCCACCAATCTTCAAATCGCTTTTTGCTAATTTCCACCACAGATTTATTTACATGACTATGGTTATCTCTAAACCCTGGGCCTCAGGGAAGGAGCATGGCTGGTCTGGTATGCAAAGCGTTCGAATATTGACAGCGTGGAGCGACAGGTGCGACACCTACCGCCGTGCACCTACCTCAGCGGCTCTAATCGCCTGAAGAAAGGCGGCGGGAACGCATGCGCGGAGAGAAAACAAAGGGGCCAAGAAAATGTCCGGCTTTTCTCCTATTCATGGTACTCGGGGAAGCTAGCGCTTCAAGCACACACGATTTCAGCCCACCCGCCATCGCATCTGGCTTGACCATAGACAAGTAAAACCCAAAAAATCATGGTCTAGGCGCAAGAAGAAAACAAGAGTACAAAGTGGCACTGAAGGTTTGCAGAGCGCATTTCGGTCCCGCTGATTTATTTTGGGCGATGCAGCGGTGGCTTAGGACTGGAGCATCCGCCTCGCGTGCAAGAGGACCGGGTTCAAATCCCGGTGCCACGAAATTCTCCACCGGATTTGAAAAAGAAAACACCTCGTGTCGATGGAATTGCATAACCAGGCCTGGGGTGCGGTCTGATCTCGGTGACCAGATCTACGCACTATCTCACCAGAGCAGGATTTGGCCACCCTGGTGTATTACTTGGCCACAACCTTGTAAATATATGGTTACACAAATTAACCCTCTGCCCCAGTGGCTGCGGAACGACTGACCAAGGCGGCGGTCAGACCTGTGACGCAGCGGAGGGTGCAATAATCTCTGGCTCCGCGGACAGGCCGCCATTGGAAACTGAACCTGGCAACGTTTAATGCTGGAACCTTATACATCGAGGCTAGCCTATAGCAGTGCTGTTCGATGAAATAGCTAGCGAGTATTAAACGGGATGTCATAGGGTTTAGTGAGGTTAGGAGGACACTTGAGCCGTATACATGCAGTATATACTAAGGGGCTGGCACGTACTGTGCTATCGTGGATAGCACTCGTAATAAACACAGTCGACATGTCAAAGAATTCAATGCTGCAAAAGATTGCTGCAAATATTCCTTCTTTCCGCTAACCACACACGACTAGAATCAGCTACCTGCAGACGTGTTGCCTGTGGTATCTCGGGATGAGTTTTCATTCATTTCTGCATGCTTTACGATCATTTGTGTAGCACCTAGCAAGCATAATTTGTTGCGGTTTTGTTTGTATCAATTTCAGTTTCTCTTCGTATTTTTGTCACTATGCATGAATTGACTTCATTCTTACCTTAGTCCTGGAAAGGACTGGTAGTCTGGTAGTATGTAATTAGCGGACAGACGAGAACTAGGTGTCGGACTCGTGATCAGTCAGGACATAGCTGGCAACATACAGGAGTGCTATAGAATTAACGAGAGCGTGGCAGCCAATGTAGTTACGCTTAATAAGGTGCAAGCTGAAGGGGGTGTATACGCCTACGCGCCTATATCCAGCCATCATGACCCGATCGTTGAAAGCCTCTAGGAAGTGGACGTGGAAGAGCCCCAATGGTGCGATTAAAAATGAAGTAAGACTTCAGAATATATGCGGTCCACCTTGCATTGTGCAGGATGTGTAGGTCCTCGGAAAGGTACGTTGTAGTGACCACAGAGTGGTATAGTTTCGAATTAGCTTCGACTTGAAGAGGGACCGGAAGAAACTAGTGAAGCGGAGGCCCATTAACGAGTAAGCAGTGAGAGGGAAAGGAGAGGAATTCAGGATTTCCCTGAAGAACAGATATTCGGCTTTAACTGAGGAAGGTGATCCTAATGTTCAAACAATGGATGAAAATCTCACTGCTATCATTACGGAGTCCGCCGTAGAAGTAGGAGGTAGGATGGTTCGACAGGTGGAGGCATTCGCCCCATACGGATACTGCTGCTCCTGAGCAGCATACTCATCTGGACCAGTGGAGTGGTATGACTGTATGTACCTTTGCTAAATTGTCGAATAAATTTTATTCATTCATCTGGCTGCTTGGTATTTTCATGTTTCATATGTAACGGCAGATGAAATGCTGATCTGTCCTAAGGGTGAATGTGGCCATTTAATAACACCATTTTACAGTAGCGATGTTTGCAAAATGATTTATTCTATTTATCTAGTTAGGACTTTCGTTCCCTACATGGCGCATGTATGCCTTAAATAAAGGGAACCAGAACTCGTGGATTAAAAAAAATTTCCTGACTTGTTTGTTGTGAACATTGTATATGCCACAGCTAGCATTGTGTGATCTCCAGACGCACATGTTGATGCGTCTGTATTTCTTCGAGAGTGGGTGCAGAAAGCAAACATCTGCTTGGAACCCCTTGTGGTCGTTTTCCAGATCTAGACTTCATCTCTTAAGAATATGTGAAAGTATTTCAGTCTTGGCAAAACAGCACGCTGGGTAACAGGACACAGGCAAGACACAGATACAACGCTGGCTAACAACTGAGGAATTTATTGCTTTGCTCAAAATAAATACTGGAAGCATCATCCTAATTGCAGAGGAGGAAAGTCATGTAATCATCATTTTGTCACATCTGTTGTGATTATTTATCAAGATAGCCATTTCTTTCCGTTAATATTACTGACGATGTGCTCACGCAGGTTGAGCAATTCTTATGTATGATGTACGTCTGGTATATCTCGCGCATAAGGTATCCATTATGTATCCTCAGAATTTTACATTCTCGAAATTGTGGAATGCACCCATAGTCCGACAAGTGTCTGGCTACCATGCTGCCATGTCCTGTCTGTGTTACCGACATGTTCCTTTAGATGTATGTTGACACACCGACCTTATTTCCCAACATATGATGCTCCTCATGACGTAGGGATCTTGTACACTAGGCCACTGTCGCATTCTGTGAATTTCTCTCTGTGCTTCGTCTTACACGGGACTGTCTATGAAGCACCTTTTCTGGGCGTATTGCATACTAATTTCAGCTACTTTCTGCGAAAACAAATCAAGCCATTGCAAAGAAATTCTACAAGCTGCAAAAGAAGGTCCAGTGCCAAACATTGAAGAACGAAGCCCAAAAACTTGTGTGAAGCCAACAACTTGACCAAACTAGGGCCTTCTGTGAAGATGGGTGAGGGCCTATGCCGTCGTTAAGGCAGAAACACAAAAGGATAACCGGCCTTCTGGTGTAATTGTCTCTGAACAATTAAGGATCGTGGCAGCAACCCTTATGGTGGTATCTGCAAGAATTGCTCACCGTTTAAAGACCTTTTCCTGGCAAAGAAGCCAGAAATGCCTGCATTCCTCTCGAACAGCTGTCCAGGAGAAGTGTGTACTCCATTGTAATCAAGGACTTAGGTACATTACACGCTGCCACATACCGCCTTGTCTGAGATGGTAAGAGAAGGCATTGGTTCCATGTGAGCTGCACGATTCCAGAACCAATGCGGATGGATTACCGGAGTAGTTAAACATCTATGTGTGTTCTACCTATGTTAAGTTTAATGATGATCTGTACATTCTGTGGCAAGGAGTATGCACCTGTTCCTGTGTTGCACCAATTCTCGTGACCTTCTGCTGACTTGCTTTTCGTGGTACGAATATGATAACAACCTTCCGATTTGTGTGCATCTTCCTAGTAATCATCAAGCTAACCAAGGACAACACAAAGACATTGTTGACATCTTTAAGACCTCCGAAGCTCTTGCCAACGTTTAGCTAACCAATGAAATGCCAGTTGAGGTACAATTTCAGTTTCTCGTTCTATGACTGTACAGCGGAGAGGCCCATATGTGCTTGTGTTATCTTCCGCAGTCTAGAAAAATTCTGTGGCTACAGACGCACTGAAAAATGCCCTAAACAGATTGTGTATTGACCGGCAGCAGGAAAGCGTCGAGGCCCAACTGACACGGTAAGGTGTATCTAGTTTCCCAGGTGACCTCATCTGCAGCCTTGGCTTCAAAGTAATGAAAGAAATTTGCCGATCTACCCCAACGAGGCTTCAGAAAGAATACGGAAGTTAGCTGTCATGCCATATGCGCACTCTGTCAGCCACGTGCTAAAGAAAGTGGTCGGGCGGGCCGCTGTGAACTTAGTATATATGCCGATTCACACGATGGTCCGTTCGCCCGCGGCCCGTGCATCACGTGTTCATGCGCCACTAAAAACTGGCTTGCGATCCGATGACGTCAAGCGGATGCGACGGGCCAACAGAGCAGACGACGCGCTGTGTGTGCCACTGTTGCCAAATTATTTTAAAGTGTTGGTCAACGCTGGTCAAACTGGTTTTTCCTTGCGACCCATGGCTGCGATTGAATGGTGCAGGTGTGGCCCTTTGTCCAATTCCTCAATAGCCTGGGCCGTCGTGCTAGCCCCGTCGATCACTTCGTCATGGTAGCGAACGCAGTGCAGCTTGTCAAAACAGCGCGCCAGCTCAGCGAAATGCGGGAGCCGAAATACTGGCAAGAGCGGTGGTTGCCAGAGCTGGCGCGGGCATCTTCGCGGGCCACCGCTAATTCCCGCGAAGGGAAGAGGCACTTGAACTTCCTTGGTTGTCCAGCCCGCGGGCCGACAGCACGCCTCTCGATTTGGTGACGCACGAACACGTGATGCTCGGGCCGCGGGCGAGCGGTCCGTCGTGTGAATCGGCCATATGCAACGCACCCAGCAAAGGTGCTTCAAAGACCGCCCGGTGTGAGACGAAGCAATGAGACAAATTCACAGCATGCGACAGTGACTTGCTTAACAAAATCCCTTTGTCATGCTGAGCATCATATGTTGGGAAAAAGACTGGCGTGTTAACATTCGTCTAATGGAGCATTTCGACAACTTAGACAGGATATGGCAGCAAGCAAGCAAGACACGTGCTGTACAGTGAATGCATTCCGCACTTTGGAAGTTATAAAATTTTGAGGAAATATAATCGATAGCTCATGCGCGAGATATATGAGGTGTACATCATATATGCGAATTCCTCAACCTGCGGAAGCACATCATCCATAATGTTAATGAAAAAAGAAATTGACCGGATATATATTCCAGTCACAGATATAATCCGTGGTTATATCTGGGTAAATAGTCACGAGAGATGAAACAAACTGATGATTCCATGACCTTCGTTCTCGGTATTTGGGATGATGCTTCCTGTATTTATTGCGAGCAAAGCGATAAATTCCTCAGTTGTTGGCGCTGTATCTGTGTCATCTTGTCGGTGTCCTGTTACCCTGCGCGGATTTGCCAAGCATCATGCGCCAACTGGCCCGGCGGCCTTCTATGAAGGAGTTTAGTGACCTCGTGCAGAATTTTCTCAATGGCTTTTGAGTTTACTGGCCGCAGACACGATAGATATGTTAACTTGGTACTGTTGCCTGGTTTTAAAGATGTCACATACTTGGTATAATAATGAATGCATGCTTTGTGTTGTGTTGAAGCGGACCACTGTGATGGAAGGGGTTGCATCGCTGACTTTGACACAGATACTATATTTTCTTCGGTCACAGTGAATGTTACACCGAATTATCGTTGGTCTGTTTGTGAAGCATTATGAAGTGCGCTATATTTTCGTCTGTTGTCGCGGTGTTTCGGGCCTTTTATAGTCAGCTCGCTCTCCAGCAAGGCCAGTGCGTTGTTTGCACTAGCTTGTAGCAATTCATGCAGAATTAATTGCATCGCCTGATCACCTTCACTCCATTTCCTAACAGGTCGCTTTCCAGCTCAAACCTTGTTCTTATGATGCCGCTTAGAGCTTTTTTCTCTGAAACCACAATGGCCTCGTTGGAATGGTTTAGGGAATAAAAGCTGGCGCTCGCCCGCCACATGGGCAGATTTTATTCTCTCTGTTAGCGTTAGCATGCATAATATCACACGTCAAAAACGAGAAGTATGTTGGCATTTTATAAGGATCATTGACCAATGCAAACTGATATGAAATGTACTGTTTTTGAGTAAAATGCAGACTCGCTCCATGCATGCCGTTCTGCGAAGGAAATCCTCAGGCGGCTGAGAACCTGTTCGTCGAGGGATGGAGAATACTCAGCAGGCTCACCACTGCGGTTCAGTCTACAACTGCCATACTGTCAAGATTATGGATGTTCAGCATAGGCTACCTTATGTTTGTGTACAAGCTATTCCTGGGAGTTAGTGTCACAGTCCAAGCCTTCCTCAGGCTGGTTTATAATGATGCGCAGGCATGAATTTTTGATTGTTTCCTCTGAAAAAATTAGGAGGCAGGTGTAACTGCAATTGAATTTTAATTTTGCAGCACCATAACACCAATAAAGCCGGCATGGTGCAGTCGTTCCTTGCCTGGCAGTAAGGAATTCATTGCCGAAGCTTCTTGTGCTTTGTGGATGTCTTTGTTCTGACAGTAAAAATTTCCTCATTTCTACAGCATTGTGATTTGTCAATGAATGGATTTTGTTGGTGCACAGCCTGTCTACTTCTATGAAGAGCTCCAGTAATACAGGTATATTACATTATGTAACTATTATAATGGTAAACTTAAAGAACACATTAATAAAGGCAAAAAAAGTGGGAAACCCATTGCGTGCATTTTTCTTGAAGGGTGTATACGGGTGCAAAGAGCGCTAAATCGCCAATGGCTCGGCGGAAATAGGGTGCAAGTCGCCCGAACACCTTTGGGACACTTTTTTCATTTTCGGGCTAGCTCTTTCGCGAAACACCCTGCCTGCAAGGTGTATGAAAACACCAAGACCCATCTGGGCCTGGTGCAAGGGTACGAGTTATAGACACCTGAAAACTCCTTTAAAGACATACTACTTTTTACAGCATACAGTCGGATAAAACTGAAGCGGCAGATGCCCCTCAAACGAAGCCCTCCAGCCAATGGCTTCGACCGATTTTCATGACGCCGCGCCCCTTTCTTCTGCTACCCACTGCGATGTCCCGCTAGCGGTCAGAGGGGGATCACCACGTCATGAGAGTCTGCCGTCGGCATTGGCTGGAGGGCATCTTTTGTTAGGGGAATTTGCCGCTTCGTTTTTGAGTTGTATCCGTCTACACTAAGGTGCTTAACTAATTACCAAAGGTAAACTTTTTATTGCAGTTAGGCGCTTGATTGCAATCAGAGGTGTGTAGGCGGCCGTTAGTAGTAGTCATATCATTTTTAAAATGACGGAAGGCAACAGTCAACGATGCCAAGGAGCAAAGGGGATGTCTTTTTTTATTAATTTTGTATTTTTCATCAATGGGAGATTAATAAAAGCTGAAGAAAAAACAACCACATGCCACCGGTGGGATTCGAACCCACGACCTTCGAATATCGCGTCCGGTACTCTAACAACTGAGCTACACCTGCGGCTGTCCAGTCTTCTGCTTTCGGGAGTATTTATGTGTAGTGTAAGCGAACCTTGAGTGTGCACGGCAAAAGCTAGTTTCGCTCGCAAGTCCAGCTCTCTTGGACATCACTTTGCCAAAACATACTATATCTCTCTTTTGACGGCATTCCCTATCAAGCAAATAAAATAAAACGTATGTCGATGCAACATGTGTGCACATTATTTAGCTCAAAATGTGCAGCTGACATTTTATATAATAATAATTGGTTTTTGGGGAAAGGAAATGGCGCAGTATGTCTCATATATCGTTGGACACGTGATCAGCGCCGTAAGGGGAGGGATAAACGAGGGAGTGAAAGAAGAAAGAGGTGCCGTGGTGGAGGGCTCCGGAATAATTTAGACCATCTGGGGATCTTTAACGTGCACTGACATAGCACAGCACACGGGCGCCTTTTGCGTTTCGCCTCAATTGGAAGGCAGCCGCCGCGGTCTTGTTCGAACCCGTGTTTTCCGGATCAGTAGTCGAGCGCCCTAACCACTAAGCCACCGCGGCGGGTACTGACGTTTTTCAGATACACGGTTTTGTACATGCATTATAAACAATAAAATTCATGTACAATGTACTACCTTAACATTACAGAGGGCGGGATTGAACCCTGACCCTCCGACAGCCGAAGGATCCGGTTCAATGCCGGCTGCAGCGGCTGCGTTTCGATGGAAGCGAAACGCAAAAGGAGCCGTGTGTTCCGTCCATGGGATGTCAACGCACATTAAAGGACCAGGTGGTCCAAATCAACCCAGAGCCCTCACTTACGGCGCTTTTCCTCCATTCAGAGCTGCCTTCCTCTCCACGACAGCCGCAACACTTTCCTGGCTTGCCTCGCTCTGCGTTTGGTTTCCTCTCGGACACCAATACGACGTACGGGATGGCCTATGCACCTCTTCTGCCTCACTTTTGGGGTGCTTCGATAAACAAACGAGACTAAGACTTTGAGAGGGGACACGGGATATGAAGTGACTTTGAAGACGTGCTGCTGGTCTGTTCGACGTAGGGGCAAAATTCAAGCCCGAACTTTACGCAAAACCGGCAAATCTACGCGCGTTTAAAATGATGGCATGACGGTAGCAGTGTTTGATACAGTCGACCTCCCCATTAGCGCTCCAGGCGTGTTTTCTGCTGATATGAAGTGGCAGAAAAATCGGAAACTGTAGGCCCAATTCACTGCGCGAACGTCAGTTCACCGCCCTCGACGGCTAGCCAGATGTCCCCGTTACCAATGATCAACTGCGTAATAATAATAATAATAATTGGTTTTTGGGGAAAGGAAATGGCGCAGTATCTGTCTCTCATATCGATGGACACCTGAACCGCGCCGTAAGGGAAGGGATGAAGGAGGGAGTGAAAGAAGAAAGGAAGAAAGGGGTGCGTTAGTGGAGGGCTCCGGAATAATTTGGACCACCTGGGGATCTTTAACGTGCATTGACATCGCACAGCACACGGACGCCTTAGCGTTTTTCCTCCATAAAAACGCAGCCGCCGCGGTCGGGTTCGAACCCGGGAACTCCGGATCAGTAGTCGAGCGCCCTAACCACTGAGCCACCGCGGCGGGGCCACAAAATATTGTGCGAAAGCAGTTTCTTGCAGGTGGAACACTACCGCTACGTATGCCTGAAAGCGCGATTGCGGTGCCCACTGACCTAGGGAGGCGCCATCAAAAGCAACGGATTCCTGTGCAGAGGAAAGGAAAGGCGCATAACTGCCTCAATTAGTAAGTGAACGCCACCGCCTACCCACAGAGCGACTGAGGTGTCACTGACCCAGTGAGCCCGTTACACTTGCTACTCAGAGGCTTCGCACACCACTGAAACCCGGGCAGTGCGGCTACACTGAACGCTTAATAATAATAATAATAATAATAATAATAATAATAATAATAATAATAATAATAATAATAATAATAATAATAATAATAATAATAATAATAATAATAATAATAATAATAATAATAATAATAATATAAAATAATAATAATAATAATTGATTTTTGGGGGAAAGGAATTGGCCCAGTATCTGTCTCATATATCGGCGGACACCTGAACCGCGCCGTAAGGGAAGGGGTAAAGGAGGGAGTGAAAGAAGAAAGGAAGAGAGAGGTGCCGTAGTGGAGGGCTCCGGAATAATTTCGACCACCCGGAGATCTTTAACGAGCAGACATCGCACAGCACACGGGCGCCTTAGCGTTTTGCCTCCATAAACACGCAGCCGCCGCGGTCGGGTTCGAACCCGGGAAGCTGTGCTTGCAGGTGTGAAATTTGCGTGTTTGGTTGTTTCCGACACTTAACTGACTTGCTCCCAAAGCTGGACAAATGGCTTTGTCGCGGTGCAAGCTGTTGCAGCTTGCCACAAGGATAATAAAATCAGACGACCTGGAGCTTTTTCAGCACACTGCGGTATACTATAGTTTCTAACTTAGAACTGCATCCTTCCTTCACAATAAGATAGATACATTATCCACTTTCTGAACAAAGTTTATTCACCGCGGATATCGAAAGCACGGATCCTGAAACACGTCAGTTTTTATATAGTGTGTATTACACCTCAGACGCATTAACGTGCATAACATGCGGCCGCGATCGCACGACATGAGAGGAAAACAGCGCGTGGGACATTGCAACAGCTGCACGGTTGAGAGAGTTTTCTAGCCCTCTTAAAAGTAATTGAACACAGAAAAACTCAACTGAACACGTAGAAAACTAAGCAGTAAGCGGCGTATATGGCTTTTTGAATGCACTTAGTTCACCATAGCACGAGCGATCGGGGATCGAAGAAGGAGCGCACTGAGTGCGCATGGCTGCACGATATTCCGGGAAATTAATGAACACGCTCCTTCGCGACTGAACTACACGGTTGAGCGACACAGTCCTAGGGTGGCTGAAAAAAGATGCCGCCTCTATTACGTTGTTCAAGTGCGCGTCGATATGGTCACGTCCGACCTACTATGCGCTATCGGATCGAGTTTGTAAATGCGCGAATTAGACTCCCAATTTTGGTCAGAGCGAATAAAGACTATAACCCGTATCTTAATTTAAGCGCAAATCAGCTGTAAAACTTTGTGGAAAATCAGGGGAGAAAGCGAAATCTGCGCACTGGCCGGCGTGCTGACACATACACCTCGCGTGCATTTGGTGTGGTTAAAACGTTGGCACAGAGTAAAAAAAAAAACTGAAACGCAACTGGTTCCCGCACGCGTCGTAGTGTCCTCCCACGCACGGCTAAGTGCGGGTGTTCGGTTCTGTGCCGACGCACGGCTCACCATCATCCACCCTGCGGGGATGTCCCTGCTTACGCTCAGGAACCTGTGGTGTCGCAACTCACCAACATTTGCATGTTGCAGACGCCCCTGCGGGGGCGGAAAAGAAGCATGGTGTGGAACTATATGGATACTGGAAAAAGCAGATCAGGAAGGAATCGTTCTATGATAACTCAAGAGGCAGTGCCCTACTCTTTGAAGCTAGGTGGGCCAGCAGCACAACTCGGACCTTGCCTTTCTGCGCCACCTTCTTTAGGCGGTGTGTCAGCTGGTGAGTATAGCGCAGTGCCACGTATATAGCTCGCTCATGAGCTTGTAGCTCAGTCGTCGTTGCCTGTTTCGAAGCGTTTGTCGTTTTCAGCAGGCCTTCAACAACGGATGTCACGGGTTCCCTAGGGAAGCCTGCCTTCGTCATGCGATCTGCCTGCAGGTGCACACTCTCAATCACCTTGTGTGAGCAGGACTTGTCTAGGGCAACACGAAGACATGTCTTGGCGATGCCTCTCTTTAGTAATTTAGAATGGGCCGAACTAAAAGTCAAAAGTTATTTTCTGGACCTTGGCTGGTACATATAACATACTCGTGCGTCACTCAGAAAAAGCCGAACATCCAGGAACTGTAGGCTGCCGTCTCCAGAAAGCTCATGGGTGAAATTAAGAACATAGGCAGAAGACTGAAATACTTCCAAAGTTCGTTCGACTAGAACATCCTTTCTGTCATCCTGGGTAGTTTTAGCAACTACCAAAAAGTCGTCGACGTATCTAAAAATCTTTAAACTCTTGTTGTTGTCAAGGCACGCCTCAATGCCTCTGTCCAAACTGGCCAGAAACAATTCACTTAGCGCGGGGGCAACACAAGAACCGATGAACACACCGTCGCGCTGAACGCAAATACCGCCATCAAAATTTACAAATGTTCTAGAAAGGTAAAACTCTAAAAGCGTTAAAAAATTCACGAAAGAATTAGCTGCATCGTTTTGAAAGCCCACAGTTGCTAAAGATTCAATGCTCTCTTTCACTGTAATTAAACTTTCACTTTGAGGGATGGAATAAAACATGTTTTCGATATCAACGAAGAAGGCACAATTAGCCCCAGAAGACAGTTCCTCTTTCGAGAAAAAATCAATTACATCTTTGGACATAGCCACTCTGAACGGGCCATTAACAGGAAGGAGCTTCAACCGCTTTTGGATGAAGTGAAAGAGGAGAGCCTGTTTCAGTGACAATCGCACGCAGAGGGATTTCAGGCTTGTGTGTTTTAGCCGAGAAGAATACTGTATAGCCATTCTTGTCAGCATCTTCAATCCTTTTTTGCAGACTAGCCAAATTCAGGTCATTGCAAAGGAAAATCGCGTGCTTTTTAATCCTTGCACCGGTTGAACGCTTTTTCACAAATTTTTTCTGTATAGCCTCACGCGCTTTGGCTGGGAAGAAGTGTCTTGGCGTCACTGCAAACCCACCTTCCTTCTCGGCAACAAGCAAGGTGAGATCATTAGATTTTAAATAGTCAACACTTGCTTTCGCATTGAGCTTAGCCTTCTTAGAACGGTAATCCTTGCTTAGGAGACAGTCCATATACCTTCAGGCGTGCAACGAGTTTTCTTCTCCTCAACAGCCGAGTTATCAACCTTTTTCACTATTGAGACAAGTCCCACTGCCGTCTTTTTAGGCTCCGCGGAAAACTTCGGCGCGTGACTGAGTACAGGCTCAACCTCCTGTGGTAGGACACACCCACCCACTCACCACACAGCCACCCACACAGCTAGGATTACAAAGAATTATCTGGTGCTTACTGCACCAGATAAACTCGGCAAAATGTGTAAAGCTGTTAATGTTGGCTCAGAAAAGAAAAAAAAACCATTGCTCGATAAAACATCAAATGCCGTATGTGGCTTGCAGGACCAATGTGGTGTACACAATTGCCTTGTCATGCGGGAATTGCTACATCGGCCAAACTGGCCGCTGTATCAATGTTCGGCTTATGGAGCACAAGCCGGTTGTCGAGGCACTATCAGGGTCGGGACACTTGGCGGCACATTGGAAACGTAAGGATAACTGTGCACCGATATATAACCAGACAAGGGTCACTTTTGCTAGTTCAGACCAGAAGGAACCCGAAATACTGGAAGCCCGTCCTCATTCACATGGAACTGCAGTCGTGTGTAAGCAACCCATCGTTGTCTTTGTCATCCAAAGAATTACATTTCTTAAACCAGAAGGTGCCATTGCACATGCGCTTGTGGGTGTGATCCGTTGTACATGATTGCCTGTATACGGAATGATTTTTTATTTATGGGGATTTAACGTCCCAAAGCGACTCAGGCTATGAGGGACGCCGTAGTGAAAGGCTCCGGAAATTTCGACCACCTGGGGTTCTTTTACGTGCATTGACATCGCACAGCACAGGGGCCTCTGGAATTTCGCCTCCATCGAAATTCTGCCGCTGCGGCCGGGATCGAACTATATCTTGAATGTGTCTGTGTGGAATAAAACCGCTTGATGTCTAGCGTTCGTGGTGTCCGTCTTTCTTTCTTCTGTCCTTGTCTTTAGACCTAGTCACCATGTGCATCGAATCTAAAGATCTCTAACTAGCCCAGCGGTCCGCCTTAAATAACCTCATTTCAGCCCTTTAATCAGTTCAAATCGTGCCACTCGGTTCATCCTTTCAAAATATACTCACGATATTCCAGCATATCTACCTTAAAATTTCAGCTGCAACTTTCCCCTCTCGCTTCCCGTCACCGAATTTCACGCCTCTGCCTTTATCGCAGGTTTTTTTTTTTCATCGTTCACCCCGTGACAGCAAGCTCATTCAACCAGCGCGTCCAACACCCCGCACAGGCCATCCCCCATCGTGCCGGCACTGTCACATTCCAAGAGTCCTTTTTTTGTGCACACGGATCACGACTGGAATCACCTTCCCTGCGGCTTAGCGCTAATCCCTGAACCTGCCCATTTCAAGACCGCCTTTGAGGAAGCCATGCCATCTTCATGATTATCACGGAACAGTCATTGTCAACCGCCATTCATACGCCCGCTCCTCATGTGATGTTACACATGGGATCATTGAGATTCAGATAAATAAATAAATGAATAAAATACCTAGCAACCTGCCCGCCGTGTCAGGCAGCAGCTCATTTGATCGTGAGAGGCTGCTCGGAGAGAGCAACCCAACCCAAATCCCATCGATGGCAGCACCTGCAATAGGAGCGCTTGACTGCTGCACCCCTGCGTCAGGAGTGGTAGGACTCCCAGTGATCGATACATGTAAAGTAGAGAAGGACCTTCTGCATATATTTAATAGTTTAAGAGGAAAAAATAAACTCAGGCTTCCAGAGTGCATTAAGCGTCCTCTAGTGAGAAGGACTCGGAGCGTTCATGAGCATTCACTTGCTCCCCTTTTCGCCAAAACTAACAGTCTTAAATACAGTCTTCTTTTCCCCTTGAACAGTGCAAGATTGGAATTGGCTACCGGCATCTGTTTTTTCCTCACAAAAATTTTTGTGATTCGTAACATCGTATACTTACCTGCTAATATTGTTTATAAGTATATTTTGTATCCGTGTGCTGCTAATATTGTATAATTTTATTCTTTTGGTTATGTAACAATGTAAATTCATTCCTGCTTGGGCCAAACAGTAGCCTGCAGTATCCTGAAATAAATAAATAAATAAATAAATAAATAAATAAATAAATAAATAAATAAATAAATGCGAATTAGCCCATAATCGCTATCTGAACAACTGCCTTCCGTGAAAACGTGAGCTGAACACCGGAACTGAAGGGCAAACCGAACTGCTAGCGCACCTGGCCTAACTACGGAAATCGACCGTGATTTTGGTTTCGTCCTTACATTTTTGGTAACACGTTTGTCTTTCAGTTTCAACTATTTTGATCATTTGAACTGCTCGAGAATATGCAGTTGTGTTTGCAGCAAATTCTTGTTACTGTTATCGACTTCAAAGTGATCAATTTGACATTCACACATGCTTAGCGGAAATATCAGATGCTTGGAAGAATTAGCAAAACGACAGCCAGCCATAATAAGGAGCTAGAAAATAAGAAGCAACGATCGTTTTGTAAGTCGCAGTTTTAACCTGGACTTCCTTCATTAAGAAATCAGCTCTCTCAAACAGCAAAAGCAAATCTGTTTTAAATGCCGCATTTGCAGTTTCAATTGATTTTTATTTTTTATTTTTTCTTGTGCGAGTAGATCTTGTATGCTTTCCGTTATCATCGGCCAATATATGTTTTCACGCATATTCAGCAGTCAGGGAATTTTGACTGAAATAGTCAGGGAAAACATGGAAAACAAGGGAAAACATGGAAAGAGGGGAGGGGGGGGCGTCCGCCCCCTCCGCCTCCCTCAGGACCGCCACTAGACCAGGCACACCTGCAGTGCCTGATCACAGAAGACTTGTACGCTGTATGACGATATCATGCATCAGCGCAAAACAGGGCCTGCACCGAGAGCGCATTCGCCTAAGAAGCACACTCGCGCGAACACTTTAATGTCGCCGTGGGCAGCGCAGCGCAGCACAGCACAAAGCTGCCTCCTGATCATCTCTCAGGCAGCCCTGTTGGATTACAAGTGGCGCCCCCTACACGCAGTGAAACTAACATGATCAGGGCTTTTTGATTCATCCGTAAAGAAACCGTTGTAACCCTTATACTGGATGGTATGCCGTGAGCTTCATGAATTCCTACTATATCTGTATCTCTGTATATCTGACTGTCGCCTTGGTGAGTTTCTCCACAGGTGCTGGGAGCTGAGGGTCGGGCGTTAATAGGAGGTGGTGGCCAAGTGTTATTATATGGTCAAATCCTGCTCTGATGAGAGGATGCGTTGCCGGCTGTGTTCGCCTATTCGGTGCTATACCAAGCTGCACCCCAGGCCGGGTTATTCGAGTTCACCCACACTCAGATTTGTTTTTCTCAATCTGATAAAGACTTGCGGCGCAACCGGAATTCGAACCGCGGGCGTCTTGCACATGAGGTGGATGCTCCGACTCTACGCCATCACTGCGTCCTTAAAGGTGCACTAAAGAGGAATCTGAACTCTCTTTACCGCGGGAACTCGATCTACACGTTCCGAGCATTCTTAGAAACTTCGAATTATTGTCCTGTGCAGCCGATTTCCCTATTAGTCCCGTGGCGGCTTGCCTCACTGCCATCGGCGGAGGGATATCTAAAATCAAAGAGTACACGCGTATTTTTATTTCCGTGGGCCTGATTTGCGGCTATGTTGTCTGCGACTGAAACAATTTATTCTCAGAAAGCTAAACAAAGTAAATAAAAACGGAAGCGAAGCCGCCGCGAGACTGGCTGAAAGGCACTCCACGCATTGGTTGACTCCTCCTACCTTCAGCGTTGAGTTCAAAAAAAGGGCGCTCTCAGTGGAAAGGCAGAAAAAAACAGTGCTTTTCACGGATGACGGAGCAGCCAACCTTAGCCAGCCCTTTTCTTCGAGGGCTCCTCGTTGAAAGCCTGAAATAATCACCGGCAGTACAACAAATAATGTATGAAGCCCCTGTAAGCACGTGGAGTGTATCGTTTAGATGATTTCTCAGAAGTGCCTCAAAGTGGAGCTGTCTGTTTCTCCCGTGAAAGCACGCATAACGCCAACACATTTGACTACCGCTCTTGTGAACCGCTAATTCAGCACGCAAACTTGTGAGCGTACTTTCAATATTCTCCCAAAGCCCAGATGAGTCGGGTAGTTTTGGTGTGCTGAGAAAAAAAAAGTGCCGCCGGTATCGCTCCGGTGACTCCTACAGCATCTGTAAGCCCGATGCGACCGGGGATTGCAGTGTCGTGACACCAATTGCGCAAGGGTTAAGCGGGCCAGCCATGTCCCGTAAAGAGTGCCACAGTTGGAGCTCTGCCTTTGGGTCTCGCGAGGGAGTGTGGAAGGGGTTGTCCCTCGCAAGTTGACCTCACTTGACTCCCTAGCAGGAAATGAGCCTTTTGTCTGAACTGTGACGAGAAGACCATCTCCACTTGCAGGAAAGGGGCGGTAGCTTGCAAAGACAAGCTGTCATAATTCCCCTCCCCCCCGGCACAGTTATGCTTCGTATGAATTGTGCCCGTTCTACATGATTTCCCCTCACTGTGTGTGTGTGTGTGTGTGTGTGTGTGTATGTGTGTGTGTGTGTGTGTGTGTGTGTGTGTGTGTGTGTGTGTGTGTGTGTGTGTGTGTGTGTGTGTGTGTGTGTGTGTGTGTGTGTGTGTGCGTGCGTGTGCGTGCGTGTGTGTGTGTGTGTGTGTGTGTGTGTGCGTGCGTGTGCGTGCGTGCGTGCGTGCGTGTGTGTGTGTGTGTGTGTGTGTGTGTGTGTGTGTGTGTGTGTGTGTGTGTGTGTGTGTGTGTGTGCGTGCGTGCGTGCGCGCGCGTGTGTGTGTGTGTGTGTGTGTGTGTGTGTGTGTGTGTGTGTGTGTGTGTGTGTGTGTGTGTGTGTGTGTGTGTGTGTGTGTGTGTGTGTGTGTGTGTGTGTGTGTGTGTGTGTGCGAGAGAGAGAGAGAGAGAGAGATAGCATGACGTGCTTGACTGCTTAAAAAATATACAGCGAGGTATACGCTTCGTTAAAGGAAACATATTCGATCTTTTTGAAAGGAAAGGACCGATTTTTTTCGAGAGTGCGCTCTTGATCGGTCCTCCGATCGAAACGTCGAGTCAAATAACGTCGAGTCATCTAGTGAATTCCTAAACACAGGTATAACTTTCGGTCTGTGTCAAATTAATTGAGCCCACCCGTAAGAATGACCATCCATCTAACATTCTCTACCTTATTTTGACTACTTAGCCTGATTAACTCTATGCTCCTTCTTATACTACGGGCCTTAGTGACCACGTTGTTGTCCACACTACCTTTTCCACTAATATTGCCAAAAGTACTAAGACAAAAAATTACTATCGCTCAACGATAAAGGAGACAACATTAGCATGAATCGTCATGTTCTTGTATTCTATAACGATTTCGCCTCTATACGTATCCTATACGTTCTACCGAGTCCAACTGGTCTCTCTACAAGTTCAAGCTGTGGCTCCTAATAACACTTTACATCCCCACCGTCAGCATAACAGGGCGACCACGTTCTTCATGGTTTAATAGGAGCGGATCACCGGTACGCATATCCGACGTACCCAATGTGTTGAACCAATCATCCTGTTCCGTTTTTACTTCTGCCACTGCCGCATCCGCCGATGCATGGCATCACCTTGAACCAGCATGGTATTGTGAAAATTATCGACTCGCTAAAATGTTCATCTTCCTGCGGTATCGATGATATCAATTCGAAAGTTTTAAGAAATACTAAACATGCTTCCAGTCTTTTTCTTTCCCTCATTTTTCGGCAGTCGTTTGGTACTGGCTCCGTCCCACATGACTGGCGAATTGGCATGGTCATTCCAGTTTTCAGGAAAGGTGTCCCATCATCCCCAGGTAATTACCGAGCCATTCAATTCGCTAACTAGTGTATGCTCTAAGATCATGAAACACGTCATCTACTCTAATGTTGCTACATTTCTAACATCGGTCAACTTTTTTCATCCAAACCAGCACGGATTCCGGAAAGGTCACTCATGTGAAACCCAATTAGCATTGTTCGTGCCTAACATTCATCCCTATCTTGACCGCAATATCCCAACTGATGCACTATTCCTAGATTTCGAGAAAGTACCCCAATCCCGCCCTTTTTTTAAACTGTTCCTTTAAAATATTCATCCGGTCTTGAACTGCATTAGAAGCTTTCTAACCGACCGCATGCAAATTGTTTCCGCTAATGGCTTCTCATCATCTTACTCACACGTTGTTTCAGGAGTACCCCAAGGCACAGTTCTTGGCCCTTTCCTCTTTCTAAAATACATTAACTACCCGCCTTCAACGGTAACGTCTACCATCCCCCTTTTCGCGGATGACTGCGCACTCTACCGCCCCCTAACTAACGCCGACGATATGCTTCTGTCCCCCAAAATGTCCTGGATAGCATGCAGCTGTGGTGCATTACGTGGCTAATGTGTCTGAATACTAAAAAGACTGTACTAATATCTTTTCACAGCCGCCGAAATTATATTTCGCAAAATTATAAAATTAACGATACTACAATTACTTCAACTAAACCTTTTAAATATCTTGGTATTAACCTCACTAGTGATCTGTCATGGTCTTACCAGGTTAACCAAAGAAAAAAAATCCCCTAATCGAACAATTGGCTATTTCCGTCATAAGTTGTCCTTGGCGCCTTCTTCCTTAAAATTACCAACTTCCAAAACATTTGTGCGACCTAAATTTGAATACACCCGCGCAATCTCTGGACCACACCAGTCTAACCTCATTTAGATTCAATGCACATGGTAACTAGCGTTTAAGACAAGGACAGAAGACAGACGGACACCACGAACGCTATAGACATCAACTGGTTTTATTCCAGAGAGACACACTCAATATATAGGCAAACATGTACAGCGGATCACACCCACAAGTGCATGTGCAACGGCACCTTCTGGTTTAAGAAATGTAATTCTTTGGATGACAAAGACAACGATGGGTTGCTTACACACGACTGTCGTTCCGTGTGAATCAGGAAGGCTTCCAGTATTTCGCGTTCATTCTGGTCTGAACTTGCAAAGATGACCCTTGTCTGGTTATACATCGGCGCACAGTTATCCTTACAACGTTTGCAACGTGCCGCCAAGTGTCCTGAACCTGATAGTGCCTCGACAGCCGGTTTCTGCTCCATAAGCCGGACATTGATACAGCAGCCAGTTTGGCCGATGTAGCAATTCCCCCATGGAAAGGCAATTGTGGACACCACATTGGTCCTGTAATCCTCACACGGCATTGGATGTTTTATCGGGCAATGGTTTTTGTTTTTCTTTTCTGAGGCAACATTAGCAGCCTTGCACATTTTGCCGAGTTTATCTGCTGCAGTAAGCACCAGATAATTCTTTGTAATCCTAGCTGTGTGGGTGGCTGTGTGGTGAGTGGGTGGGTGTGTCCTACCACAGGAAGTTGAGCCTGTACTCAGTCACGCGCCGAAGTTTTCCACAGAGCCTAAAAAGACTTCAGTGGGACTTGTCTCAATGGTGAAAAAGGTTGATAACTCGGCTGTTGAGGAGAAGGAAACTCGTTGCACGTCTGAAGGTATATGGACTGTCTCCTAAGCAAGGATAACCGTTCTTAGAAGGCTAAGCTCAATGCGAATGCAAGTGTTGACTATTGAAAATCTAATGATCTCACCTTGCTTGTTGCCGAGAAGGAAGGTGGGTTTGCAGTGTCGCCAAGACACTTCTTCCTAGCCAAAGCGCGTGAGGCTATACAGAAAAATTTATTGAAACAGCGTTCAACTGGTGCAAGGATTAAAAAGTACGCGATTTTCCTTTGCAATGACCTGAATTTGGCTAGTCTGCAAAAAAAGGATTGAAGGTGCTGGCAAGAATGGCTATACAGTATTCTTCTCGGCTAAAACACACAAGCCTGAAATCCCTCTACGTGCGATTGTCGCTGAAACAGGCTCTCCTCTTTCAGTTCATCTAAAAGCGGTTGAAGCTCCTTCCTGTTAATGGCCCGTTCAGAGGGGCTAGATCCAAAGATGTAATTGATTTTTTTTCGAAAGAGGAACTGTCTTCTGGGGCTAATTTTGCCTTCTTGGTTGATATCGAAAACATGTTTTATTCCATCCCTCAAAGTGAAATTTTAATTACAGTGAAAGAGAGCATTGAATCTTTAGCAACCTTGGGCTTTCAAAACGATGCAGCTATTTCTTTCGTGAATTTTTTAACGCTTTTAGAGTTTTACCTTTCTAGAACATTGTTAATTTTAATGGCGGGATTTACGTTAAACGCCACGGTGTGTGCATCGGTTCTTGTGTTGCCTCCGCGCTAAGTGAATTGTTTCTGGCCAGTTAGGACAGAGGCATTGAGGCGTGCCTTGACAACAACAAGATTTTAAAGATTTCTAGATACGTCGACGACTTTTTGGTAGTTGCTAAAACTACTCAGGATGACAGAAAGTGTGTTATAGTCGAACGAACTTTGGAAGTATTTCAGTCTTCTGCCTATGTTCTTAATTTCACCCATGAGCTTTCTGGAGACGGCAGCCTACAGTTCCTGGATGTTCGGCTTTTTCTGAGTGACGCACGAGTATGTTATATGTACCAGCCAAGGTCCAGAAAATAACTTTTGACTTTTAGTTCGGCCCATTCTAAATTAGTAAAGAGAGGCATCGCCAAGACATGTCTTCGTGTTGCCCTAGACAAGTCCTGCTCACACAAGGTGATTGAGAGTGTGCACCTGCAAGCAGATCGCATGACGAAGGCGGGCTTCCCTAGGGAGCCCGTGACATCCGTTGCTGAAGGCCTGTTAAAAGCGACAAACGCTTCGAAGCAGGCAACGACGACTGAGCTACAAGCTCATGAGCGAGCTAGATGCGTGGCACTGCGCTATACCCACCAGCTGACACGCCGCCTAAAGAAGGTGGCGCAGAAAGGCAAGGTCCGAGTTGTGCTTACTGCACCCGCTAAGCTCGGCAAAATGTGTAAAGCTGTTAATGTTGCCTCAGAAAAGAAAAAAAAACCATTGCCCGATAAAACATCAAATGCTGTATGTGGCTTGCAGGACCAATGTGGTGTACACAAATGCCTTGCCATGCGGGAATTGCTACATCGGCCAAAGTGGCCGCTGTATCAATGCTCGGCTTATGAAGCACAAGCCGGCTGTCGAGGAACTGTCAGGGTCTGGACACTTGGCGGCACATTGCAAACGTTGTAAGGATAACTGTGCGCCGATATATAACTAGACAAGGGTCACTTTTGCAAGTTCAGACCAGAAGGAACGCGAAATACTGGAAGCCTTCCTCATTCACATGGAACGACAGTCGTGTGTAAGACACGTACCCGTCGTTATCTTTGTCATCAAAAGAATTAAATTTCTTAAACCTGAAAGACCCGCCGCGGTGGCTTAGTGCTTAGGGCGCTCGACTAGTAATCCATTCACCTGGCGGGCCCACTAAGCGGGCTAAAGGACCACCACCACCAAGACGCTCGGACAAGGCGGCGAACACGCCACCCGGCGGTGCCAATCAAGACGCGCAACGAGGGGATCGCGCCAACACCTCCAAGCAAGACAACGACAAGGAACGCCAGCAACTGGCACCATCATAACCCAAGAAGGCCGCGCCATCAAGCGGCGACACCGGGAACCCAGCGCCCGGGCCACGTCAGCAAAAAGGCGTCGTCGATCGCGGCCCACTGCGGGAGCCAAAACAATCACAGGTGGGCAGTTGGGCAAGTCGAGTGGCGTCCCAGTCCTCCCCGTCTTCACTTCCCTCTCCCACTTTCACTAACCCCCCTTCGCCCCTCGAAGCTGAACTTAAACGATATCTTGCTCTTCTCCGGGCACAGAATGAGAAGCTCGAAGCCGGACTTACCGCTCTGGCCGCTCAAAACTCTTCTCATATGCCCTCCCTTACGGAGGACGACGATAACATAACTGAACGGGTACCCTCGCCACCGAGTGAAACGCACCATCATGCCCTGGAGGCCCTAGGGGCGGCTATCGAAAACATTGCTGCACAGCTTCCTCAACTCATAAATGCTGCCATTGCTGCCCAGATAGATAGCATAACTGCCCGCATCACGCGCTCGGTATCAGTCTTAATCCAGAAATGGATTCTCGAAAACCCACGTATCTCTAAACGCGTAAGACCCCGTAGGTTTCCCAAACGCCCCACAAAACTCTCTCGTCGCATTGACGATTCCGATAACGAGGAATGCGCCCTCCCCACGGCTTCGGGCTGCAGTGGATCGAACCTCTTTACCACAGCAGCATCCTTCACCCCCTCAACCTCCGATCATGGCCCCCAATCCTAGATTGCGAGCACCGACACAAACACATCCCTTCACAGTAACCCAGTGGAATTGCAGGGGTTTCAAGGACCGGCGGAAGCGAGCCCACTTTCGCCTTTACTTTGAAACCTTTGAGTTCCTCGTGGCCGTGGTCGCTCTTCAGGAGCCCGGAGCCAACACCAAACTCGCTAACTATCAGACTTTCCAGAGGGACACACAAACCTGCATCCTAGTTCACAAAGACTATACAGCACAAGAGGTAACCCTCCCATCGACCCCCGAATACTGCTATGTCATGGTCACGGTCTTACCTTTGCGGAGCAAAGACCGCTCGATTTATGTGCTTAATATATACTGCCCCCCAAAAATTATACGTAACTTTTTCTATGCTCTTTACAGAAGCAATGCGCGTGGCTGGACGCGACCCCCTGCTCATTGTAGGAGATTTCAATGCTCCATGTCGGCAATGGGGCTACCTTAGGGAGGAACCCCTAGGCAGAAAATTGGCGGAACTAATTTCGACTCTGGGTGCAACCCTCCATACCGATCTGGCCAACCCCACTCGCATGGGCAACTCGGTAACCAGGGATACATGCCCAGATTTGACCCTTACCCGCAATATTCGGCACGCCGACTGGCTTAACACCCACGACACCCTTGGCAGTGACCATTGCATCATTAATACGACCATATACACACGGCCCCTTAAACGCCGCACAACGCAAACACATATTCCCTATTGGACTAAGTTCCGCTCGACACTTCCCTCTGTCGACATCGTTCACTCGGGATATCAAGAATGGGTGACCTCTCTAATGACAACTCTCCGCAAAAACGAACAATATATTAAGCTCACTGATTCCACCCCTGAAGTAGACAACCATCTTCTCCATCTTTGGGAGGCCCGCCGCAGTCTCACCAAACGATGGAGAAAGCAGAAACACAGCAAGAAACAAAGACACCGCATTCTTGAACTCACCCACAAGGCTGTCGACTATGCCGCTCAGTTAGCCGACACTAACTGGGTGGATCGATGCAACACGGCTGCACGCCAGATGTCTGGCCGCAACACATGGCGTATGTTTCGTGCACTTATTGACCTCAATCAAACGCGTACAGAAACGGCGCGGCACCTACAACGTGCAATGCATAACTTTCCCGGTACAACAACACAACTGGCCCGAACATTGTGTGCCAGATATCTCTGTACCACGGTGGACCCTCGCCTTTATCAATGCTCATACAAAGGGCAAACAAATCTGGAGCTGGACGCCCCCTTCAAGCTCCATGCTTTGAAGGAGGCCCTAGCCAAAATGATTCATGGTACTGCCCCAGGCCGGGACAGGATTACCGTCAAACTTCTGCCGAACCTTCCGGATGCAGCCTAACGTACCCTCCTCGAATTCATAAACCATATCTGGCTTGGAGAGATTCCTCACCCCCCAGATTGTAAAACAGCCTTAGAGACGTTCTATTCCTATCCCCTCACCTCTTTCATTTCATTTCTCCATTCTGCCTGCTGTCCTTTATTTACGCTGCCCCAGCTCAGGTGCTTCAGTATCGATGGCAGATGCCGGGGCTAGCAAAAATCTTTTCCTTCCTTTTTACTATTATTTTTAATAAAACCACTACCACCACCACCTTAGAGACGTTTATTCCTAAGGCAGGCAAGCCAATTGATGTGGAGCACCTGCGCCCTATCTCCCTCACATCTTGTGTCGGCAAACTGATGGAGACTATGGTGCGAGACAGGTTGTCCACTTACCTCGAAACACATCACACTTTTGCAGACACTATGTTTGGTTTCCGACCACAGAAATGCGCACAAGACATCCTTCTACAACTCCATCCTGACACATTAGAGCCCAAAGAACTCTCTCACAATGACAAGGTAGTCCTGGCCTTGGATTTGAAAGGAGCCTTTGATAATGTAAAACATGAAGTAATACTTAACCACCTCCAAGATACCAACTGTGGTCAGGATACATACCGATACATCTGTCAATTTCTCACGAATCGACAGGCCTACATTCGAATTCAAGACAAGGAACATGGACCCTATACCATCGGATCCCGGGGCACATCACAGGGCGCGGTTTCGTCTCTCCTCCTCTTCAACCTTGCAATGAAAGACCTTTCCGCAAAATTAAGCTCTATGCCCGGCATTCGATATGCCCTATTGCGGATGATTTCTCTATCTGGGCAACAGAAGGCAATCTCGGGCACATGTAGACCTGCCTACAACAGGCAGGGGAGGCAGTGGACGCTGCATACTGTGGTCTCCAGTGTGTTCCCACCAAATCAGAATTTGTCCATATTCGATCGTCTCCTCGGGAGGACACTTCAATTCACCTCACACTCCCTTCGTGTCCGATTAGAGAGGCCAAGGAGATCCGCATCCTCGGTCTCTTTATTCACCAACAATGCAGACCGGACACAACACTCGCAAAATTCCGCATGTATGGTGATCAGGTGGGCCGTATGGTACGCCGAGTCTACAACAAGCGTGGCGTGGGGGGTTACGAAGCAAAGATGCCTTGCGGCTGGCATATGCCTTTGTAACGAGTAGAATTCTCTACTCAACCCCCTACCTTCACATGCGCAAACACGACTAGGACCAACTCGAGGTAATGCACCGCAAAGTCATCAAACGGGCTGTTGACCTTCCCATTACCACGTCCAACCAGCGTTTGTAGGACCTGGGGGTGGTCGACACCTATCGGGAACTACGAGACGCCCATCTCGTCAACCAATATACGCGCCTATCACAAACGCCATCCGGTCGCCGCATTCTTTACCGACTCCACATCCAACACACCATCACCTTTGAGGAACGGGTACGAGCGCCAGAACCCTGGAGACGCGCCCTCAGGGTCCGACCCATTCCCCGCAACATGTCACACTCTGTCCACAATGGCCGGCGCCAGGCGCGTGCGGAAGCACTGGAACGACATTATCGTCGACAACAACACGTGTACTACGTGGACATTGATGGTCCCCACCGTGGGGGCGGTTCACCGCAGCAGTGGTCCACGACAACACCACAGTGGCAGGACTCATTTTCCGCGCCTACAGCGCAACACACGCGGAGGAAATCGCGATTGCGCTCGCACTCTCTGTCCCACAAGTGAAACACATCATTACCGACTCGAAGGGGGCCTGTCGTAACTATGAGCTGGGTTGGATACCTCCTCTCGCCTGGCGCATCCTACAAAATTGCTGTCGGTTCAGCGACTCTCCCAACTGTAAACTCATCGGGGCTCCCGGCCACCAGGGATTCCAGGGCAATGAGTTAGCCTATCTGGCGGCCCGCGTGCTCTCTCCCTGGGCACTCACACTTGCTCAGGAAGCCTACTACGAGCCCACCAAATATCTAATTACACTCAACGACATCACTACATATTATAAGGACAGTCATCGTTGCTGTCCTGAACCCTGTAAGGGTCTCCGGAGTGCAGACGAATGGCTTCTTCTCAATATTTTTACAAATACTAATGGTGTGCCCGGCAGTATTGAAACACTTCAATTCAGAATTTGATGGTGGCTGCAGGCTGTGCGGAGCGACGTTCTCGGACGTTTTCCATATGGTCTGGGCCTGCCCTTCCAATACCCACCCTTCCCAATCATTCATCTCCCACCCTTCTAGGGAGGCGTGGGAGGCGGCGCTGCTCAGCTGCCATGACCTGCAGTCCCAACGGACCTTGGTCGCCAGGGCGCGAGAGGCGCTAGACGCCATTGGGACTCCGGAATAGGAGCTCCACCTAGATTTGTGAGGACCTGGGCCATTGGGCCTGGGCTCAAACACCTCCTTGTAAATAATAAATGTTTACCACCACCTCCATCCGGAGTGCCCGGGTTAGAACACGACCGCGGCGGCTGCGTTTTTATGGAGGAAAAACGCTAAGGCGCCCGCGTGCTGTGCGATGTCAGTGGACGTTAAATATCCCCAGGTGGTCGAAATTATTCCGGTGCCCTCCACTACGGCACCTCTCTCTCTCTCTTCCTTTCTTCTTTAACTCTCTCCCTTATCCCTTCCCTTACGGCGCGGTTGAGATGTCCAACGATATATCAGACAGATACTGCGCCATTTCCTTTCCACAAAAACCAATTATTATTATTAAACCAGAAGGTGCCGTTCTACATGCGCTTTAGGGTGGGATCCGTTGTACATGTTTGCCTATATATAGAGTGTGTCTGTGTGGAATGAAAAGAGTTGATGTCTATAGCATTCGTGGTGTACGTCTGTCTTCTGTCCTTGTCTTAAGCGCTAGTTAGCATGTGCATTGAATGTAAATGAGGTTAGACTGGTGTGGTCCAGAGATTGCGCGGGTGTATTCAAATTTAGGTCGCACAAATGTTTTGGACGGTGGTAATTTTAAGGAAGAAGGCGCCATGGACAGGTTACGACGGAAATAGCCAATTATTCTATTAGGCGAATTTATTTTTTGGTTAACGTGGTAAGACCATGACAGATCACTAGTGAGGTTAATACCAAGATATTTAAAAGGTTTAGATGAAGTAATTGTAGTATGGTTAATTTTATAATTTTGTGAAGTATAATTTCGGCGGCGGTGAAAAGAGATTGGTAGTCTTTGTAGTATTCAGACACATTAGCCACGTAATGCACCACTGCTGCATGCTATCCAGGACATTTTGGGGGACAGAAGCATATCGTCGGCGTTAGTTAGGGGGCGGTAGAGCGCGCAGTGATCCGCGAACAGGGGGATGGTAGACGTTACTGCGGAAGGCAGGTCGTTAATGTATATTAGAAAGAGCAAGGGCCAAGAACTGTGCCTTGGGGTACTCCTGAAAGAACGTGAAAGATGATGAGAAGGGGGGGGGGGGGCATTAGAGGAAACAATTTGCATGCGGTCGGTCAGAAAGCTTCTAATGCAGTTCAAGACACTCGGATGAATGTTTAACAGAGACATTTTAAGTAAAAAGGCGGGAATGGGGTTCTTTATCGAACGCTTTCTCGAAATCTAGAAATAGTACATCAGTTGGGATATGGCCGTGAAGGTAGGGATGAATGTTACGCAGGAACAATGCTAATTGGGTTTCACATGAGTGACCTTTCCCGAATCCGTGCTGGTTTGGATGAAAAAAGTTGACCGATGTTAGAAATGTAGCAACATTAGAGTAGATGACGTGTTTCATGATCTTAGAGCATACACTAGTTAGCGAATTGAATGGCTCGGTAATTACCTTGGGATGATGGGACACCTTTCCTGAAAACTGGAATGACCATGCCAATTCCCCAGTCATGTGGGACGGAGCCAGTATCAAACGACTGCCGAAAAATGAGGGAAAGAAAAAGACTGGAAGCATGTTTAGTATTTCTTAAAACTTTAGAATTGATATCATCGATACCGCAGGAAGGTGAACATTTAGGCGAGTCGATAATTTTCACAATGCCATGTTGGTTGAAGGTGATGCCATGCATCGGCGCATGCGGCAGAGACAGAAGTAAAAACGGAACAGGATGATTGGTTCAAAACATTGGGTACGTCGGATATGCGTACCGGTGATCCGGTCCTATTAAACTATGAAGAACGTGGTCGCCCTGTTATGCTGACGGTGTGGATGTAAAGTGTTATTAGGCGCCACAGCTTGAACTTGTAGAGAGAACAGTTGGACTCGGTAGAACGCATAGGATACGTATAGAGGCGAAATCGTTATAGAATACAAGAACATGACGATTCATGCTAATGCTGTCTCCTTTGTCGTACAGCGATAGTAATTTTTGGCTTAGTACTTTTGGCAATATTAGTGGAAAAGGTAGTGTGGACTACAACGTGGTTATTAAGGCCCGCAATGTACGATGGAGCACAGAGTTAATCAGGCTAAGTAGTCAAAGTAAGGTCGAGAATGTTAGATGGATGGTCAGTCGTACGGGTGGGCTCAAATAATTTGAGACAGACCGAAAGTTATACATGTGTTTAAGAATTCATTAAATGCCTGATTTTTTTGTTAAGGTCGTATATATAACGAAGTATACACTTCGTTAAAGGAAACATTTTTATTTGACTCGACGTTTCGATCGGAGGACCGATCAAGAGCGCACTCTCGAAAAAAATCGGTCCTTTCCTTTCAAAAAGATCGGATATGTTTCCTTTAACGAAGCGTATACCTCGCTGTATATTTTTTAAACAGTCACGCACGTCATGCTATCTCTCTCACACACACACACACACACACACACACACACACACACACACACACACACACACACACACACACACACACACACACACACACACACACACACACACACACACACACACACACACACACACACACACACACACACACACACACACACACACACACACACACACACACACACACACACACACACACACACACACACACACACACGCACGCACGCACGCACGCACGCACGCACGCACACACACACACACACACACACACACACGCGCGCAGACGCACGCACGCGCACGCGCACGCACACGCGCACACACACACACACACACACACACACACACACGCACGCACGCACGCACACACACACACACACACACACACACACACACACACACACACACACACACACACACACACACACACACACACACACACACACACACACTAAAAAAGAGATATGGCAAGAAAATATTTTACTCGTCCTCCTCATCCTCGTTATTTATCATATCTTAACCACTGTTAGGCATCACATAGTGAGGGGAAATCATGTGGAACGGGTACAATTCATACGAAGCATAACTGTGTCTTTGCAAGCTACCGCACATTTTCTGCAAGTGGAGATGGTCTTCTCGTCACAGTTCAGACAAAAGGCTCATTTCCTGCTAGGGAGTCAAGTGAGGTCAACTTGCGAGGGACAACCCCTTCCACACTCCCTCGCGAGACACAAAGGCACAGCTCCAACTGTGGCACTCTTTACCGGACATGGCTGGCCCGCTTAACACTTGCGCAATTGGTGTCACGACACTGCAATCCCTGGTCGCATCAGGCTTACAGATGCTGTAGGAGTCACCGGAGCGATACCGGCGGCACTTTATTTTTCTCAGCACACGAAAACTACCTGACTCATGTGGGCTTTGGGAGAATATTAAAAGTACGCTCACAGGTTTGCGTGCTGAATTACCGGTTCACAAGAGCGGTAGTCAAATGTGGTGGCGTTATATGCGAGCTTTCACGGGAGAAACAGACAGCTCCACTTTGAGGCACTTCTGAGAAATCTTCTAAACGATACACTCCACGTGCTTACAGGGGCTTCATACACTACTTGTTGTACTGCCGGTGATTATTTCAGGCTTTAAACGAGGAGCCCTCGAAGAAAAGGGCTGGCTAAGGTTGGCTGCTCCGTCATCCGTGAAAAGCACTGTTTTTTCCTGCCTTTGCACTGAGAGCGCCCTTTTTTTGAACTCAACGCTGAAGGTAGGAGGAGTCAACCAATGCGTGGAGTGCCTTTAAGCCAGTCTCGCGGCGGCTTCGCTTCCGCTTTTATTTAATTTGTTTAGCTTTCTGAGAATAAATTGTGTCAGTCGCAGACAACATAGCCGCAAATCAGGCCCGCGGAAATAAAAATACGCGTGTACTCTTTGATTTTAGATATCCCTCCGCCGATGGCAGTGAGGCAAGCCGCCACGGGACTAATTAGGGAAATCGGCTGCACAGGACAATAATTCGAGGTTTCTAAGAATGCTCGGAACGTGTAGATCGAGTTCCCGCCGTAAAGAGAGTTCAGACTCCTCTTCAGTGCACCTTCAAGGACGCTGTGATGGCGTAGAGTCGGAGCATCCACCTCATGTGCAAGACGCCCGCGGTTCGAATCCCGGTTGCGCCGCAGGTCTTTATCAGATTAGAATAAGAAATCTGAGTGTGGGTGAACTCGAATAACCCGGCCTGGGGTGCAGCTTGGTATAGCAGCGAATAGGCGAACACAGCCGGCAACGCATCCTCTCATCAGAGCAGGATTTGACCATCTAATAACACTTGGCCACCACCTCCTACATGGGTACACCAATTAACTCCCGGCCCTCAGCCCCCAGCGCCTGTGGAGAAACTCACCAAGGCGGCAGTCAGATATACAGGGTGTTTCACCTAGCACTTTACACGATTTTTAAATATAGGCTTTTTGAGTTAGAAGAGCGTTTTTTTTTTCGGCGTAAAATCGGTAGCGGTGTGAGTAAATCAGAATACAAGTATTACCTACTAACTAGCTGCTGGTTAGGTAATATTGAATAGTCAACTTTTAAACTATTACTGTTGGGCTCGTGAATTATTGAGAGGCCCACCGTCAATATTATCCCGATCTGTTTTCAGAATTTTGAAGACGCTGTTACCCTCGGCGCTGTGGCCCAGCAAATTTTGCCTATATTGGGCAAAATATGCGCGCTTTTAAAAATCTTGCAGCCAAAGCAACCCGTCCAGTGCACGTAACTTGTGGAAATGGCCAAAATTTGTCGGGTCACAGCGCCGAGGCTAACCGCGTTTTGGAACATCTAAAAACTTATATAGATATCACTGACAATGGGCTACGCGCGTCTCTGTAATCAAGGTACCGAACAGTAATAGTTAAAAAGTTAACCATCTGATTTTAAATAACCATTTTTCTAATTAGCAGGTTTTAGTTGTATTCTGATGTACTCCGCTGCTGACAATGCTATGCCAAAAAAAGCGCGATTCTAACTCAAAAAACTTATTTTTAAATGCTGTGTAAAGTCTCAGGTGAAACACCCTGTATATGACATAGAACAGGCTGCCGTTGGAAACTGAGCCTGGAAACGTTTAACGCTAGAGACCAGCCAGCAGAGCTGTTCGGGGAATTAGAGGGCATGTCATGACAGCGAGGTCAGAAGGACTGCGGAGGCACACGCAGTATTAAAGGCCATTTTGCTCTCTCATTTTATTGAAGAAGCGAGAACTAGATGTAGCATGAATGGCCGACAAGGATACAGATGGCAAGAAAGACGAATTTTGATGAGGATGATGTTTCCTTTTTTTATGACGCAAAGGCATCTGTGGCCAAAGAGCGCGATGGTACAAGGTTTTCCTATTACTCAAAGTGGGGTCGAAGACCAATTTCGCAAGCATTTCACCCTAAATAAGCCGAACACTATTACTCAAAGTGGGGTCGAAGACCAATTTCGCAAGCATTTCACCCTAAATAAGCCGAACACCAGGCAGTGGAAGCTTGTACCCATTGTATCACCGGTGAGAACCCGGCGGCACTGGGGATCGAACCCCGCACCTTCCGCATGCGAGGCGGATGCTCAGTCGACCCGGCCACCGCTGCGGTAACTCCGCATTTTGCTTTTCGCAAAGCAACAGTTTTGCTGTCTTTTCTTTCGTTCTTGCTTATGGGGGGCGAGGCAGGCGTACCGTGCACCCTGACGTTGAAAAAATATAACAAAAACGTTGGCGCTGCAAATGTTATTCAGCAGGAATTCATGGACCTCACGGCATACTATCTAGTGTAAGGGTTACAACGGTTCCTTTACGGATGAATAAAAAAGCTCTGACCATGTTAGTTTCACGGCCTGTAGGGGGCGCCACTTGTAATCCGATAGGGCTGCTGTGGTGCGCTGCCCACGGCTACACTGAAGTGTTCGCGCGAGTGTGCGTCTTAGGCGAATGCGCTCTTGGTGCAGGCCCTGTTTTGCGCTGATGCACGATATCGTCATTCAGCGTACAAGTCTTCTGTGATCAGGCACTGCAGTGTGGCTGGTCTAGTGGCGGTCCTGAGGGAGGCAGAGGGGGCGGACGCCCCCCCCCCCCCCCCCCAGACACCCTTTGCACACCTTCCTGAACGTCCATTTTCGGGCTTTCACAGAGCACGTAGAGAAAACTTCCCACCGATTATTTTTCGAAGCAAGAAGAACAAACACCTCTGAAGCAGCACCTAAGTACATGCGGCCAGGACAGCGCGGGGTCCCGATGGAGTCCAAAATAATAGGCTCACCCGACACGCGGGGAAGAAGGTCACCACCCTCAAAAACCTGTGACGGGGCGAGAAGTGACCTTTGACGCAGAACTGGAAAGCTCCTCTCAGCGACTGTGTGACGTGTCAAGCCGACCCTACTTTGTACGTTCACCGGAACATTGCTTGTACAGTGTAAGTAGCTTTTCCGCCACAACGAAGTCTCATTGAAAAAGTTCAACAGTGGTTTCGTGCGGGTCCCGCTGTCACGTGTGCACGGGTGGGGCGCCTTCCAAACACCCTTAAAGCGTGCGGGGGTAGCGGTCCCGGTCACAAAGGAGACGCCCTCGGCTCGGCGGGGCAGGCTCAACCGGATGAACAGCCACCAAGGGACAGAAGGCTGTGGTCGTTTGGTGCCCCGCTTTCGCCGGTAGCAAGCCAGAGGATGGGTCGGAGTCAAAGGTTGACTGCAAAACAAGCTTCGCATAGCAGAGTCGATACAGAGGTGCTTACGCGGCACTCGTAAGAATGTGTACACAGTGTTCTCTAATACAATGCAACGCATGTAACACAATACGCAAAAAAGGCTACAGTACCATTAGAGATCTTACAGCAGTGCAGCAATGTACGAGACAGGCACGCCAAATAAACACGCATTGTTCACCGCGCACTGCGACAGCCCGACGACTGCTGGGCCAGGATGGCGCCGTCCCGAAGACTGGCCCGCGCTCCCTCGCAGGTCGTCGGCTGGCCGCTCAGCGGTGTTTCCCCAGGAGTCACCTCTCTTCGAAGCTAGGCCTACGGCGCGGGCTGACTCACGACATTCATTTGTGCGGCGCGCCGCGTCTGCTCGTCCCTGCGCGCCAAGGCAGGCGCGCACACACACATAGCGTCGTCGACAGCGCAGCTGAGAGAGAGAGAGAGAGGATATTCTTGTTGAAAATGGAAAGAGGAACAGCGCGTGCGGTAGTCTCTATCCGAAGGAGGACATGGTCGTTGCGCCGCTTTGGGGGAGAGGGGAGTGTGGAGCTGACGCTCACACTCCCGCCGGGGCGCGCGTCGCCAGTGGTCGGCGTGAATTGTAACGCGACAGCACCTAGGTCACGTGACCCTGCGGCGTGAGCGCTTAGTGAGCAAACTGCCCACCCTGGCAGGTGGCAGTTGAATTAATGACCGCTGCACCACTGCGCCAGGAGGGGTATGAGGACTCCCAGGGGTCTATGAATGTAAAGTAGGGAACGACCGTCTGCATATATTGGATTAGGTGTCCCCTCCAATTTTCTCTCGAACTTTCGAGTCGTTTCCGCTACGTTCGCTTCCATTTCCCGGTTGAAGGGGGGAGGGCATCGCTCTATACGCGCAAGGTTACGCGCCCTCGCCCCGCCTCTGGAGGTACTTCCTGTAAAGCCAGCTCCTTCTTGCCATCGAAGAAGCTCAGCACACATCCGTCGCTCGAGGCGTCCACCTCAGCTTCCTTTCCAACGCTGCCAGCGAGCGTGGACACGCAGAAATCCTTTCGGTGCACGCCTTGCACATTTGCCTGGCCAGTGTTCTCGTGACAGAAGGCGTCGAAAGCAACGACTCTAGAATCGAAAGTCTTGCAGACCGGTGTATGCTAGTCTGTAACCGAGCTGCGAGAGCAAGAACGCTTGCGTCTGAGCTACTCATCTAGATATCGAAATGGACCCGGCAGACGAGTGGTACCCCACTGCCAGGCTACCACCCTTGAGGCCCTTGATGCTTGCGTTGAAGAACAGTACGCTAACGTACGAGCTCTACTGCAGGTTCTGACTTCACTACCAGTCAGCATCGCCTCGGCAGAGCGCCCGTTGTCAACACGCTGTCGTTAGAAGGCGTGGCTTCGGGCAAAGATGGCCGAGGAGCGGCTGATCGCGCCTGCTTTGCTGAACGTCCACAGGCATGTTCGTGCTGACACATCTCGTGTCACAGACCGCTTTGTAAAAAAAAAAAAGAAACCCGAGGACTGGTTTTCGTGAAATTAGCGTCCGTGGAAAGGAGTACACGTGTAAATGTTTACTTATTCGAAGCAAAAGCTATAATAAGGAAAGATGCATATGTCGTTTACTTTTCTCTTACAGTTACTTTGCGCTTCATGAATGGCGCTATCATTCAAGTTATAGTATGGTGAGATAAATATAAAATGTTTATATACGAGTATTTCTCACGTAACCGTCAATATTCAAAGCATCAGTTATGGTAAAACCTCTATGTCGTTCGCCATTTGCTGTTCAGCAATAAAGCGCGAAAAATTTGTTCTACAAACAAAAAGCAAACAAAGAAATCGATTTTTCGATTTCATTTTTGGTATAAGGAAGTGCGGCCGCGCCCCCTAGAATGAATAAGTGGGACCACCACCAGGCTGGTCTGGTATGCAAAGCGTTAGGCTGTTCGATGGATGGATGGATGGAAGGTATGAGCGTCCCCTTTGAAGCGGGGTAATGGCAGTTGCCACCATGCTCAGTTTTTCCTTTATTTTTGTTTAACGGCCTTGTAAGTTTTCAAAATTCGCCATTTTCTTTAAAATACGTCTTCCTACAATTTTAACCTTATGTCATCTCTCTACTTTTGAGCCCCCAATCTTCCAATCGCTTTTTGCTAATTTCCACCACAGATTTATTTACATGACTATTGTTATCTCTAAACCCTGGGCCTCAGGGAAGGAGCATGGCTGGTCTGGTATGCAAAGCGTTCGAATATTGACAGCGTGGAGCGACAGGTGCGACACCTACCGCCGCGCACCTACCTCAGCGGCTCTAATCGCGAGAAGAAAGGCGGCGGGAACGCATGCGCGGAGAGAAAACAAGGGTGCCAAGAAAATGTCCGGCTTTTCTCCTATTCATGGTACTCGGGGAAGCTAGCGCTTCAAGCACACACGATTTCAGCCCACCCGCCATCGCATCTGGCTTGCCCATAGAGAAGTAAAACCAAAAAAAATCATGGTCTAGGCGCAAGAAGAAAGCAAGAGTACAAAGTAGCACTGAAGGTTTGCAGCGCGCATTTCGGTCCCGCTGATTTATTTTGGGCGATGCAGCGGTGGCTTAGGGGTGGAGCATCCGCCTCGCGTGCAAGATGACAGGGTTCGAATCCCGGTGCCGCGAAATTCTCCACTGGATTTGAAAAATAAAACTCTACGTGTCGATGGAATTGCATAACCAGGCCTGGGGTGCGGTCTGATCTCGGTGACCAGAACTAACTACGCACTATCTCACCAGAGCAGGATTTGGCCACCCTGGTGTATTACTTGGCCACAACCTTGTAAATATATGGTTACACGAATTAACCCTCTACCCTCGGCCCCAGTGGTTGCGGAACGAGTGACCAAGGCGGCGGTCAGACCTGTGACGCAGCGGAGGGTGCAATAATCTCTGGCTCCGCGGACAGGCCGCCATTGGAAACTGAACCTGGCAGCGTTTAATGCTAGAACCTTATCCATCGAGGCTAGCCTATAGCAGTGCTGTTCGATGAAACAGCTAGCGAGTATTAAACGGGAGGTCATAGGGTTTAGTGAGGTTAGGAGGACAGGTGAGCCGTATACAGATTATACTAAGGGGCTGGCAGGTACTGTGCTATCGTGGATAGCACTCGTAATAAACACAGTCGACATGTCAAATAATTCAATGCTGCTAAAGATTGCTTCAAATATTCCTTCTTTCTGCTAACCACACACGACTAGAATCAGCTACCTGCAGACGTGTTGCCTGTGGTATCTCGGGATGAATTTTCATTCATTTCTGCATGGTTTACGATCATTTGTGTAGCACCTAGCAAGCATAATTTGTTGCGGTTTTGTTTGTATCAATTTCAGTTTCTCTTCGTATTTTTGTCATTATGCATGAATTGACTTCATTCTTACCTTAATCCTTGAAAGGACTGATAGTCTGGTAGTATGTAATTATCAGACAGACGAGAACTAGGTGTCGGACTCGTGATCAGTCAGGACATAGCTGGCAACATACAGGAGTGCTATAGAATTAACGAGAGCGTGGCAGCCAATGTAGTTACGCTTAATAAGGTAAAAGCTGAAGGTGGTTTATACGCCTACGCGCCTATATCCAGCCATAAAGACCCGATCGTTGAAAGCCTCTAGGAAGTGGACGTGGAAGAGCCCCAATGGTGCGATTAAAAATGAAGTAAGACTTCATAATATATGCGGTCTACCTTGCATTGTGCAGGATGTGTAGGTCCTCGGAAAGGTACGTTGTAGTGACCACAGAGTGGTATAGTTTCGAATTAGCTTCGACTTTAAGAGGGACCGGAATAATATAGTGAAGAGGAGGCCCATTAACGAGTAAGCAGTGAGAGGAAAAGTAGAGGAATTCAGGGTTTCCCTGAAGAACAGATATTCGGCTTTAACTGAAGAAGGTGATCTTAATGTTCAAACAATGGATGATAATCTCACTGCTATCATTACGGAGTCCGCCGTAGAAGTAGGAGGTAGGATGGTTCGACAGGTGGAGGCATTCGCCCCATACGGATACTGCTGCTCCTGAGCAGCATACTCATCTGGACCAGTGGAGTGGTATGACAGTATGTACCTTTGCTATATTGTCCAATAAATTTTTTTTCATTCATCTGGCTGCTTGGTATTTTCATGTTTCATATATAACGGCAGATGAAATGCAGATCTGTCCTAAGGGTGAATGTGGCCATTTGAAAACACCATTTTACAGTAGCGATGTTTGCAAAATGATTTATTCTATTTATCTAGTTAGGACTTTCGTTCACTACATGGCGCATGTATACCTTAAATAAAGGGAACCAGAACCTGTGGATTAAAAAAAATTGCCTGACTTGTTTGTTGTGAACATTGTATATGCCACAGCTAGCATTGTGTGATCTCCAGACGCACATGTTGATTCGTCTGTATTTCTTCGAGAGTGGGTGCAGAAAGCAAACATCTGCTTGGAACCCCTTGTGGTCGTTTTCCAGATCTAGACTTCATCTCTTAAGAATATGTGAAAGTATTTTAGTCTTGGCAAAACAGCACGCTGTGTAACAGGACACAGGCAAGACACAGATACAACGCTGGCTAACAACTGAGGAATGTATTGCTTTGCTCAAAATAAATACTGGAAGCATCATCCAAATTGCAGAGGAGGGAAGTCATGTAATCATCATTTTCTCACATCTGTTGTGATTATTTATCAAGATAGCCATTTCTTTCCGTTAATATTACTGACGATGTGCTTACGCAGGTTTAGCAATTCTTATGTATGATGTACGTCTGGTATATCTCGCGCATAAGGTATCGATTATGTATCCTAAGAATTTTACATTCTCGAAATTGTGGAATGCACCCATAGTCCGACAAGTGTCTTGCTACCATGCTGCCATGTCCTCTCTGTGTTGCCGACATGTTCCATTAGATGTATGTTGACACACCGACCTTATTTCCCAACATATGACGCTCCTCATTACAAAGGGATCTTGTACACTAGGCCACTGTCGCATTCTGTGAATTTATCTCTGTGCTTCGTCTTACACGGGACTGTCTATGAAGCATCTTTGCTGGGCGTGTTGCATACTAATTTCAGCTACTTTCTGCGAAAACAAATGAAGCCATTGCAAAGAAATTCTACACGCTGCAAAAGAAGGTCCAGTGCCAAACATTGAAGAACAAAGCCCAAAGACTTGTGTGAAGCCAACAACTTGACCAAACTAGGGCCTTCTGTGAAGATGGGTGAGGGCCTATGCCTTCGTTAAGGCAGAAACATAAAAGGATAACCGGCCTTCTGGTGTAATTGTCTCTAAACAATTAAGGATCGTGGCAGCAACCCTTAGGGTGGTATCTGCAAGAATTGCTCACCGTGGAAGACCTTTTCCTGGCAAAGAAGCCAGAAATGCCTGCATTCCTCTCGAACAGCTGTCCAGAAGAAGTGTGTACTCCATTGTAATCAAGGACTTAGGTACATTACACGCTGCCACATGCCACCTTGTCTGAGATGGTAAGAGAAGGCGTTGGTTCCATGTGAGCAGCACGATTCCAGAACCAATGCGGATGTATTCCCGGAGTTGTTAAACATCTATGTGTGTTCTACCTATGTTAAGTTTAATGTTGATCTGTACATTCAGTGGCAAGGAGTATGCACCTGTTCCTGTGTTGCACCAATTCTCGTGACCTTCTGCTGACTTGCCTGTCGAGATCGTCAACTAATAGAAGCTTTTCGTGGTACGAATATGATAACAACCTTCCGATTTGTGTGCATCTTCCTAGTAATCATCAAGCTAAACAAGGACAACACAAGGTCATTGCTGACATCTTTAAGACCTCCGAAGCTCTTGCCAACTTTTAGCTAACCAATGAAATGCCAGTGGAGGTACAATTTAAGTTTCTCGATTTATGGCTGTACAGCGGAGAGGCCCATATGTGCTTGTGTTATCTTCCGCAGTCGAAAAAAATGCTGTGGCTACAGACGCACTAAAAAATGCCCTAAACAGATTGTGTATCGACCGTCAGCAGGAAAGTGTCGAGGCCCAACTGACACGGTAAGGTGTATCTAGTTTCCCAGGTGACCTCATCTGCAGCCTTGGCTTCAAAGTAATGAAAGAAATTTACCGATCTACCCCAACGAGGCTTCAGAAAGAATACGGAAGTTAGCTGTCATGCCATATGCGCACTCTGTCAGCCACGTGCTAAAGAAAGTGGTCGGGCGGGCCGCTGTGAACTTAGTATATATGCCGATTCCCACGATGGTCCGTTCGCCCGCGGCCCGTGCATCACGTGTTCATGCGCCACTAAAAACTGGCCTGCGATCCGATGACGTCAAGCGGATGCGACGGGCCAAAAGAGCAGACGACGCGCTGTGTGTGCCACTGTTGCCAGATTATTTTTAAGTGTTTGTCAACGCTGGTCACACTGGTTTTTCCTTGCGACCCATGACTGCGATTGAATGGTGCAGGTGTGGCCCTTTGTCCAATTCCTCAATAGCCTGGGCCGTCTTGCTAGCCCCGTCGATCACTTCTTCATGGTAGCGAACGCAGTGCAGCTTGTCAAAACAGCGCGCCAGCTCAGCGAAATGCGGGAGCCGAAATACTGGCAAGAGCGGTGGTTGCCAGAGCTGGCGCGCACATCTTCGCGGGCCGCCGCTAATTCCCGCGAAGGGAAGAGGCACTTGAACTTCCTTGGTTGTCCAGTCCGCGGGCCGACGGCACGCCTCTCGATTTGGTTACGCACGAACACGTGATGCGCGGGCGAACGGTCCGTCGTGTGAATCGGCCATATGCAACGCACCCAGCAAAGGTGCGAAGCAATGAGACAAATTCACAGCATGCGGCAATGATGCTTTACAAAATCAGTTTGTCATGCTGAGCATCATATGTTGGGAAAAAGAGTGGCGTGTTAACATTCGTCTAATGGAGCATTTCGACAACTTAGACAGGATATGGCAGCAAGCAAGCAAGACACGTGCTGTACAGTGAATGCATTCCGCACTTTGGAAGTTGTAAAATTTTGAGGAAATATAATCGATAGCTCATGCGCGAGATATATGAGGTGTACATCATATATGCGAATTCCTCAACCTGCGGAAGCACATCATCCATAATATTAATGAAAAAAGAAATTGACCGGATATATATTCCAGTCACAGATATAATCCGTGATTATATCTGGGTAAATAGTCACGAGAGATGAAACAAACTGATGATTCCATGACCTTCGTTCTCGGTAATTGGGATGATGCTTCCTGTATTTATTGCGAGCAAAGCGATAAATTCCTCAGTTGTTTGCGCTGTATCTGTGTCATCTTGTCGGTGTCCTGTTACCCTGCGCGGATTTTCCAAGCATCATGCGCCAACTGGCCCGGCGGCTTTCTGTGAAAGAGTTTAGAGACCTCGTGGAAAATTTTCTGAATGGCTTTTGAGTTTACTGGCCGCAGACACGAAAGATATGTTAACTTGGTACTGTTGCCTGGTTTTAAAGATGTCACATACTGGGTATAATAATGTATGCATGCTTTGTGTTGTGTTGAAGCGGACCACTGTGATGGAAGGGGTTGCATCGATGACTTTGACACAGATACTATGTTTTCTTCGGTCACAGTGAATGTTACACCGAGTTATCGTTGGTCTGTTTGTGAAGCATTATGAAGTGCGCTATATTTTCGTCTGTTGTCGCGGTGTTTCGGGCCTTTTATAGTCAGCTCGCTCTCCAGCAAGGCCAGTGCGTTGTTTGCACTAGCTTGTAGCAATTCATGCAGAATTAATTGCATCGCCTGATCACCTTCAATCCATTTCCTAACACGTAGCTTTCGAGCTCAAACGTTGTTCTTATAATGCCGCTTCGAGCTATTTTCTCTGAAACCACAATGGCCTCGTTGGAATGGTTTAGGGAATAACAGCTGGCGCTCGCCCGCCACATGGGCAGATTTTATTCTCTCGGTTAGCGCTAGCATGCATAATATCACACCTCATTAATGGGAAGTATGTTGGCATTTTATAAGGATCATTGACCAATGCAAACTGACATGAAATGTACTGTTTTTGTGTAAAATGCAGACTCGCTCCATGCATGCCGTTCTGCGAAGGAAATCCTGAGGCGGCTGAGAACCTGTTCGTCGAGGGAGGAAGAATACTCAGCAGGCTCACTACTGCGGTTCACTCGACAACTGCCATACTGTCAAGATTATGGATGTTCAGCATAAGCTACCTTATGTTTGTGTACAAGCTATTCCTGGGAGTTAGTGTCACAGTCCGAGCCTTCCTCAGGCTGGTTTATTATAATGCGCAGGCATGAATTTTTGATTGTTTCCTCTGAAAAAATTAGGAGGCAGGTGTAACTGCAATTGAATTTTAATTTTGCAGCACCATAACACCAATAAAGCAGGCATGGTGCAGTCGTTCCTTGGATGGCAGTAAGGAATTCATTGCCGAAGCTTCTTGTGCTTTGTGGATGTCTTTGTTCTGACAATAAAAATTTCCTCATTTTTACAGTATTGTGATTTGTCAATGAATGGTTTTTTTGGTGCACAGCCTGTCTACTTCTATGAAGAGCTCCAGTAATACAGGTATATTACATTATGTAACTATTATAATGGTAAACTTAAAGAACACATTAAGAAAGGCAAAAAAGTGGGAAACCCATTGCGTGCATTTTTCCTGAAGGGTGTATACGGGTGTAAAGATCGCTAAATCGCCAATAGCTCGGCGGTAATAGGGTGCGAGTCACCCCAACACCTTTGGGTCACTTTTTTCATTTTCGGGCTAGCTCTTTCGCGAAACACCCTGCCTGCAAGGTGTATGAAAACACAAAGACCCATCTGTGCCTGGTGCAAGGGTGCGAGTTATAGACGCCTGAAAACTCCTTTAAAGACATACTACTTTTTACAGCATACAGTCGGATAAAACTGAAGCGGCAGATGCCCCTCAAACGAAGCCCTCCAGCCAATGGCTTCGACCGATTTTCATGACGCCGCGCCCCTTTCTTCTGCCACCCACTGCGATGTCCCGCTAGCTGGTCAGAGGAGGATCACCACGGCATGAGAGTCTACCGTCGCCATTGGCTGGAGGCCATCTTTTTTTAGGGAAATTTGCCGCTTCGTTTTTGAGTTGTATCCGTCTACACTAAGCTGATTAACTAATTACCAAAGGTAAACTTTTTATTGCAGTTAGGCGCTAGATTGCAATCAGAGTTGTGTAGCCAGCCGTTAGTAATAGTCATGTCATTTTTAAAATGACGGAAGTCAACAGTCAACGATGCCAAGAAGCAAAGGGGATGTCTTTTTTGATTAATTTTGTATTTTTCATCAATGGGAGATTAATAAAAGCAGAAGAAAAAACAACCACATGCCACCGGTGGGTTCCGAACCCACGACCTTCGAATATCGCGTCCGGTACTCTACCAACTGAGCTACACCTGCGGCTGTCCAGTCTACTGCTTTCGGGAGTATTTATGTGTAGTGTAAGCGAACCTTGAGAGTGTGCACGGCAAAAGTTAGTTTCGCTCGCAAGTCCAGCTCTCTTGGACATCACTTTGCCAAAACATACTATATCTCTCTTTTGACGGCATTCCCTGTCAAGCAAATAAAATAAAACGGATGTCGATGCAACATGTTTTTTATATTTATTTATTTATTTATTTATTTCCTCAAAGGTCTCGGTTGAGACATTACATGAGGGAGTGGACGGTATCTGGCAAACAATGGTAAAAAATGTTAAGATGAAAGGTTGGCGACGCTCCGCTTGAATTCTTGTGGGTTGATGATAATGGCAACTTCGGTGGGCAGGTCATTCCTGTCTCGTGCAGTACGCTGAAAAAATGACTGCTGAAATGTCACAGTATGGGCTTGTAGGGGATACACTGCGTTACTGTGGCTGAACAGGGCGATGCGGTGGGCTCTTTTTATGTAGGGGTTATCAAGAGGCAAAGAATGAAAAAATTTATGAAAAAGGTTAAGACGTGCTATCTTACGGCGCGAGGCTAGGGGGGGGGGGGGGGGCAAGTTGATTCGAGCTTTTAGTGCTGAGATGCTTGAGTGGTAGGAATAATTTGATAGAATGAATCGTGTTGCGCGGTTCTGAACCAATTCGAGGACGTTAGTAAGATTAACGTGGTGCGGATCAAAAATAGCGTTAGCATACTCAAGCTTGGGACGCACAAGGGTTTGAAAAGCAAGCTGTTTAATAGGGGGAAAAGCGAGTGAAAGGTTGCGGCGTAAATAACCTAGAGCACAATTAGCAGAATTTATTATGTGATTAATATGACAGGTCCAAGTTAGGTCACGCGAGATATGCACACCAAGATATTTGAATGATTCGGATGTTCCAATCTGCAGGTTATTAATATTATAATTAGGCGCTACGTAATTACGACGACGGTGAATGGACATTAACACGGTTTTAGAAATATTTAATGACATGAGCCATGTTTTACACCGGTCCTGTATGCGAATAAGGTCAGGTTGTAATGCGAGATGGGCGGTGGAGTTAGTAATCCTTCGGTAAACGACACAGTCATCGGCAAAGAGTCGGATATGAGAAGAAATGTTACACGGTAGGTCATTAATATATATCAAGAAAAGGAGGGGCCCGAGTACCGTTCCTTGAGGTACCCCTGAGAGCACAGGTGTTAAGGATGAGGAGTGTGAAATGGCATATACGAACTGCTGACGGTTAGATAAAAACCCTCGAATCCAGTTCAGAACACATAGATGAATATTAAGACGCGATAACTTTAGTAAGAGACGACCATGGGGAACCTTATCGAACGCTTTTTCGAAGTCTAAAAACACTGCATCAGTCGGGATATTACGATCAAGGTTTAAATGTAAGTCGTGCAGGAAGAGTGCCAGTTGGGTGTCACAGGAATGATTCTTGCGAAATCCATGCTGGCTTGAGTGAAAAAAATGAACGGACGATAGGAAAGTAGCAATATGCGAGTATAAAACATGCTCCATTATTTTACAAGAAACGCTTGTTATGGAAATCGGGCGGTAGTTACTCGGCGATGATCGGCTTCCTTTCTTGAAGACTGGGATGACCTTGCCCACCTGCCAGTCACGTGGAATCGAACCGGTGTTCAGGGATTCCTGGAATATGGGCGATAAGAACAGGCTACACGTATGTTTAGTGTTTTTTAGCACTTTGGCGTTGATACCGTCCACTCCAGTAGATGACGAGTTCTTCAGTGACTCAATTACCTTGACTATGCCGACGGATGAAATGTGATATTTTGCATGAGCGGGTGCGTAAAATATGGTGGATCTGGAAGATTGTCAAGGGGTTCATTAGTAAAGACCGAACTGAATACTGTGTTAAGAACATCTGCAACCTCAGTGTCGGGAATAGGAGATCCAGAGCTACTGTTAAGTGAAATCTCATTACATTGATTAGGGCTAATGGTTTTCCAAAATCGTTTTGGGTTAGTCTGCAGCATAGATGGTAAAGTAGTAGAAAAAAACTTCCGTTTAGTCTGAGAGGTTAACTTGTCGTATTCTTTTGCGACAGCATGATACTTCTGCCATGTGGAAGAAGAGTTAGACAGCTTGGCCGACCGGAACAGGCGTTTTTTCTTATTATTGAGTCGTTTGAGTGATACATTAAACCATGGTGATGTTATTCTTTCTGATATAGTAATGGTTGGAATGTAAAGACTTATAAGCTGATGCATCTCTGTTTTGAAAAGTAACCGGTTTGACTCGAGAGAATGTAGTGGAAAGTTAGCAGCGAAGGTGTCGAAGTAATCTGATAATTCACGGTTCATGCTGGCATAGTCTCCTTTATCATAAAGCGTAAGTGTTTTTTTTATTTTATTTTTGTCTCTTTAGTACGTTGCAATAAAAAGAAGTATGTATCGTCAAATGATCGCTGAGACCGCGCAACAAGGTGACAGGAGTAAAATTATCAGGATGCGTTGTTAATACGAGATCTAGAACGTTGGACGAGTGGTCAGTAACGCGTGTGGGATCAGTGACGAGTTGAGTTAAGCCAAAAGTCATACACGTGTTTAAGAAATCGCTAGCCGGGCGGCTTTTCGATAATGTAGCGGCGGGATTAGACCAATCTATTGTGGGAAAATTAAAATCACCGAAGAGAAGGATAGGGCTAAGTGGATATGCTTTAGTTAACACATTTAAGGCATCATGAAATAAGGGGGTGAAAGAACTGTCAGCATTAGGAGGGCGGTAACAAATACCAATGAGGATGGGCGGATGTGTAGTAGTGCATCGAAGCCAAATCATTTCCAGTTGTGAAGGGAGGTTAACAAATGAACAATGCAGATCCCGTTTAGTGGCGAGCAATACACCCCCACCGCGCGAATTATCGGGTCTATCCTTCCGGAATATCTCAAAATCTGGGAGAAATGGAAGAATCTCAGAATCGTGAACTGATGCGTTAAGCCATGTTTCAGTTAGTAGTAAGATATCGCATGAAGATGAACATATTAAACTGCACAATGAATCGCGCTTGGGAACAACACTTCGAATGTTAGCAAGCAGAAATGATAAAGGCTGACGATTCGGCGAACAGGGTTCACAATTTGGTTTTAATGGTGGCTACAAGCTGTCCTCAACGACATGGTTAGAAACATGGTCGAAAGGGTACGTTTTTTCACTTGTGACAAGCTTTTCATTTCGCAACTTGTATTTCAGTTTTCGAGCCTTTCCAAATTCGATGAGGTGTTTCTGGGCAAGGCGCGTGCTGGGAGAACGATCTGGAGCAACCGCATATCCTGTGTCTTTGAATTTCCGAGCGGAAGACAGGACTTGCTCTTTGTCTTTAAAGTGAGCAAATCTCACAATTATAGGTCTGCACCTACCAGTTTGGAAAGTCCCAAGGCGATGTGCACGCTCAATGTCGCCTGGCTCTAACTGGATGTCTAAATACTGATTAATGTGTGCAATGATGATATTTTCAGAATCTGACCATGTTTCTTTATCTTTATCTTCAAGGCTGTAGAAAACAAGGCTCTTTCGTCTGGACCGATTTTCTGCATCATTTACCGGGGCAGACAGAGCATTTATCTGCGCCGTGTTCTCAGTGCTGATTCCATGCAGTTCTTTCAATTCAGTCTGCATGTCATAAATACCAACACATGCTGTCTCAGTTTTATGTAGTCGCGCATTAATCACATTATTTAGCTCAAAATGTGTAGCTGACATTATATATAATAATAATTGGTTTTGGGGGAAAGGAAATGGCGCAGTATGTCTCATATATCGTTGGACACGTGAACAGCGCCGTAAGGGGAGGGATAAACGAGGGAGTGAAAGAATATGTGCCGTAGTGGAGGGCTCCGGAATAATTTAGACCATCTGGGGATCTTTAACCTGCACTGACACCGCACAGCACACGGGCGCCTTTTGCGATTCGCCTCCATTGAAAGGCAGCCGCCGCGGTCGGGTTCGAACCCGGGAACTCCGGATCAGTAGCCGAGCGCTCTAACCTCTGAGCCACCGCGGCGGGTACTGACGTTTTTCAGATACACGGTTTGGTACATGCTTTATAAACAATAAAATTCATGTACAAAGGACTACCTTAACATTACAGAGGGCGGGATTGAACCCTGACCCTCCGACAGCCGAAGGATCCGGTTCAATGCCGGCTGCAGCGGCTGCGTTTCGATGGAAGCGAAACGCAAAAGGCGCCGTGTGTTCCGTCCATGGGATGTCAACGCACATTAAAGGACCAGGTGGTCCAAATCAACCCATAGCCCTCCCTTACGGCGCTTTTCCTCCTTTCAGAGCTGCCTTCCTCTCCACGACAGCGGCAACACTTTCCTGGCTTGCCTCGCTCTGCGTTGGTTTCCTCTCGGACACCAATACGACGTACGGGAGGGCCTATGCACCTCTTCTGCCTCACTTTTGGGGTGCTTCGATAACAAACGAGACTAAGACTTTGAGAGGGCAAACGGAATATGAAGTGACTTTGAAGACGTGCTGCTGGTCTGTTCGACGTAGGGGCAAAATTGAAGCCCGAACTTTACGCAAAACCGCCACATCTACGCGCGTTTAAAATGATGGCATGACAGTAGCAGTGTTTGATACAGTCGACCTCCCAATTAGTGCTCTGTGCTTTCTGCGTTCTTCTAGCCTCCGTTCCGTTTTCGTTGGGCTACACCATTATGATATGAAGTGTCAGAAAAATCCGAAACTGTAGCCCAATTCACTGCGCTAACGTCAGTTCACCGCCATCGACGGCTAGCCAGATGTCCCCGTTACCAATGATCAACTGCGTATTAATAATAATAATAATAATTGGTTTTTGAGGAAAGGAAATGGCGCAGTATCTGTCTCATATCGTTGTACACCTGAACCGCGCCGTAAGGAAGGAGATAAAGGAGGGACTAAGAGAAGAATGGAAGTAAGAGGTGCCGTAGTGGAGGGCTCCGGAATAATTTCGACCACCTGGGATTCTTTAACGTGCACTGACATCGCACAGCACACGGGCGTCTTAGCGTTTTGCCTCCATAAAAACGGAGCCGCCGCGGTCGGGTTCGAACCCTGGAACTGCGGATCAGTAGACGAGCGCCCTAAGCCACCGCGGCGGGTCTGACCGCTTCTGTATTATCACATTACAGTGCTAACTGTGTATTAGCCTCGTTGCCCCGGTTTCGCGTAGTCGTCCCGTCCGCAACGGACCAGGTGGTGGAAGGTGAAGAGCAGAAGGAGCGAGGATGGCGAGGACGCGTGGAGCATGGTGTGCGGGAAGCATGGAGGAACAAAAAACTTCCTCCATGGCGGGAAGAGCAGTTGCGCCATCCGTGAGTTCCGCACTCATGCGTTCCCCGAAAGATGGCGCTTTCTCACCTCCGATGTCACGATCCGGTTGTGCCATGTGTAATCAGATGTACTACGCTCAGCTTTGTAAGCAGCTCTGCGTGCGTGACTGTGCAGTGGTGGCCGCCACAGTTGCAAAACCGCGCATAGCATGGAGGTAAGAAAACTCGGGATGGATGCGTCACGTCGGAGTTATTAGTGCTTTAAGAGACGCTTCTAGAATAGGGTGACCCTTTCGGTTAGAAGCATAGGGGAATAGCGGGGAATAACCGGAATGGCGTTTTATTTTCGAATACTGTTTGCCGGTGAAGGCCGTTACAGGGAAGAGGCAGAAAGCAAGCATTTCCACAAGAAAAAGTAAGGCTGTTCGAAAAGGAACAAAGCAAAATACAAACATGAGCACAAAACTGCAACGTATGCAAAATGCATTTCAAAGTTTCCGGTTAATAGCATTTATTCTGGTTAATACGCGTTATTGTCCTGCGCATGCGCACAGGCGCCCCGCTATTCCCCCATGCCCCTAACCGATAGTCACCCTGCTCTAAAAGTCCCTAGTACCTTTTCTGGTGGTGGAGGTTCCGCGTAACGCTATGGGAGAGCTTTGTGCGCTGCCACAGAGGACAAGTAATAATAATAATAATAATAATAATAATAATAATAATAATAATAATAATAATAATAATAATAATAATAATAATAATAATTGTTTTTTGGGGAAAGGAATTTGGCCCAGTATCTGTCTCATATATCGGCGGACACCTGAAGCGCGCCGTAAGGGAAGGGGTAAAGGAGGGAGTGAAAGAATAAAGGAAGAGAGAGGTGCCGTAGTGGAGGGCTCCGGAATAATTTGGACCACCCGGAGATCTTTAACGAGCACACATCGCACAGCACACGGGCGCCTTAGCGTTTTGCCTCCATAAACACGCAGCCGCCGCGGTCGGGTTCGAACCCTGGAAGCTGTGCTTGCAGGTGTGAAATTTGCGTGTTTGGTTGTTTCCGACACTTAATTGACTTGCTCCCAAAGCTGGACAAATGGCTTTGTCGCGGTGCAAGCTGTTGCAGCTTGCCACAACGATAATAAAATGAGACGGCCTGGAGCTTTTTCAGCACACTGCGGAATACCTAGTTTCTAACTTAGAACTGCATCCTTCCTTCACAATAAGATAGATACATTATCCACATTCTGAACAAAGTTTATTCACGGCCGATATCGAATGCACGGATCCTGAAACGCGTCAGTTTTTATATAGTGTGTATTACATCTCAGACGCATTAACGTGCATAACGTGCGGCCGCGATCGCACGACCTGAGAGGAAAACAGCGCGCGGGACATTGCAACTGCTGCACAGTTGAGAGAGTTTTCTAGCCCTCTTAAAAGTAATTGAACGCAGAAAAACTCAACTGAACACGTAGAAAACTAAGCTGTAAGCGGCGTATATGGCTTTCTGAGTGCACTTATTTCATTCACCATAGCACGAACGATCGGGGTTCGCAGAAGGAGCGCACTGAGTGCGCATGGGAGCACGATATTCCGGGAAATTAATGAACACGCTCCTTCGCGACTGGACTACACGGTTGAGCGACACAGTCCTAGGGTGGCTGAAAAAAAGATGCCGCCTCTATTACGTTGTTCAAGTACGCGTCGATATGGTTACGTCCGACCTACTATGCGCTATCGGATCGAGTTTGTAAATGCGCGAATTAGACTCCCAATTTTGGTCAGAGCGAATGAAGACTATGACCCGTATCTTAATTTAAGCGCAAATCAGCTGTAAAACTTTGTGGAAAATCAGGGGAGAAAGCGAAAGCTGCGCACTGGCAGGCGTGCTGGCACATATACCTCGCGTGCATTTGGTGTGGTTAAAACGTTGGCACAGAGTAAAAAAAAATAAAACTGAAACGCAACTGGTTTCCGCACGCATCGTATAGTGTCCTCCCACGCACGGCTAAGTGCGGGTGTTCGGGTCCGTGCCGAAGCACTGCTCAGCATCGTCCCGCTGCGGGGATGTCCCTGCTTACGCTCAGGAACCTGTGGTGTCGCAACTCACCAACATCTGCATGTTGCAGACGCCCCTGCGGGGGCGGAAAAGAAGCATGGTGTGGAACTATATGGATACTGGAAAAAGCAGATCAGGAAGGAATCGTTCTATGATAAATCAAGAGGCAATGCCTTACTCTTTGAAGCTAGGTGGGCCAGCAGCACAACTCGGACCTCGCCTTTCTGCGCCACCTTCTTTAGGCGGTGTGTCAGCTGGTGGGTATAGCGCAGTGCCACGCATCTAGCTCGCTCATGAGCTTGTAGCTCAGTCGTCGTTGCCCGTTTCGAAGCGTTTGTCGCTTTTAACAGGCCTTCAGCAACGGATGTCACGGGCTCCCTAGGGAAGCCCGCCTTCGTCATGCGATCTGCCTGCAGGTGCACACTCTCAATCACCTTGTGAGAGCCGGACTTGTCTAGGGCAACACGAAGGCATGTCTTCGCGATACCTCTTTTTACTAATTTAGATTGGGCCGAACTAAAAGTCAAAAGTTATTTTTTGGACCTTGGTTGGTACATATACCAAACTCGTGAGTCACTCACAAAAGGCCGAACATCCAGGAACTGTAGGCTGCCGTCTCCAGAAAGCTCATGGGTGAAAGTGACAACATAGGCAGAAGACTGAAATACTTCCAAAGTTCGTTCGACTAGAACATCCTTTCTGTCATCCTGAGTAGTTTTAGCAACTACCAACAAGTCGTCGACGTATCTAAAAATCTTTAAAATATTGTTTTTGTCAAGGAACGCCTCAATGCCTCTGTCCAAACTGGCCAGAAACAATTCACTTAGCGCGGGGGCAACACAAGAACCGATGCACACACCGTCGCGCTGAACGCAAATACCGCCATCAAAATTAACAAATGTTCTAGAAAGGTAAAACTATAAAGGCGTTAAAAAATCACGAAAGAAATAGCTGCATCGTTTTGAAAGCCCACAGTTGCTAAAGATTCAATGCTCTCTTTCACTGTAATTAAAATTTCACTTTGAGGGATGGAATAAAACATGTTTTCGATATCAACCAAGAAGGCACAATTAGCCCCAGAAGACAGTTCCTCTTTCGAGAAAAAATCAATTACATCTTTGGACATAGCCACTCTGAACGGGCCATTAACAGGAAGGAGCTTCAACCGCTTTTGGATGAAGTGAAAGAGGAGAGCCTGTTTCAGTGACAATCGCACGCAGAGGGATTTCAGGCTTGTGTGTTTTAGCCGAGAAGAATACTGTATAGCCATTCTTGTCAGCATCTTCAATCCTTTTTTGCAGACTAGCCAAATTCAGGTCATTGCAAAGGAAAATCGCGTGCCTTTTAATCCTTGCACCGGTTCAACGCTTTTTCACAAAATTTTTCTGTATAGCCTCACGCGCTTTGGCTGGGAAGAAGTGTCTTGGCGTCACTCCAAACCCACCTTCCTTCTCGGCAACAAGCAAGGTGAGATCATTAGATTTTAAATAGTCAACACTTGCTTTCGCATTGAGCTTAGCCTTCTTAGAACGGTAATCCTTGCTTAGGAGACAGTCCATATACCTTCAGACGTGCAACGAGTTTTCTTCTCCTGCCGTCTTTTTAGGCTCCGTGGAAAACTTCGGCGCGTGACTGAGCACAGGCTCAACCTCCTGTGGTAGGACACACCCACCCACTCACCACACAGCCACCCACACAGCTAGGATTACAAAGAATTATCTGGTGCTTACTGCACCAGATAAACTCGGCAAAATGTGTAAAGCTGTTAATGTTGGCTCAGAAAAGAAAAAAAAACCATTGCTCGATAAAACATCAAATGCCGTATGTGGCTTGCAGGACCAATGTGGTGTACACAATTGCCTTGTCATGTGGGAATTGCTACATCGGCCAAACTGGCCGTTGAATCAATGTTCGGCTTATGGAGCACAAGCCGGCTGTCGAGGCACTTGGCAGCACATTGCAAACGTTGTAAGGGTAACTGTGCGCCGATATATAATGAGACAAGGGCCATCTTTGCAAGGTCAGACTAGAAGGAACGTGAAATACTGGAAGCCTTCCTCATTCACATGGAACGACAGTCGTGTGTAAGCAACCCATTTGTAATCCAAAGAATTACATTTCTTAAACCAGAATGTTCCGTTGCAAATGCGCTTTAGGGTGTGCACCCGTTGTACATGTATATGCACCCGTTGTACATGCAACCGTTGCCTGTATATTGAATGATTTTTTATTTATGGGGGTTTAACGTCCCAAAGCGACTCGGGCTATGAGGGACGCCGTAGTGAAGGTCTCCGAAAATTTCGACCACCTGGGGTTCTTTTACGTGCACTGACATCGCACAGCACAGGGGCCTCTGGAATTTCGCCTCCATCGAATTTCTGTAGCTGCGGCCGGGATCGAACTATATCTTGAATGTGACTGTGTGGAATAAAACCGCTTGATGTCTAGCGTTCGTGGTGTCCGTCTTTCTTTCTTCTGTCCTTGTCTTTAGCGCTAGTCACCATGTGCATCGAATCTAAATATCTCTAACTATCCCAGCGGTCCGCCTTAAATAACCTCATTTCAGCCCTTTAATCAGTTCAAATCGTGCCACTCATTTCATCCTTTCAAACTATACTCACGATACTCTAGCATATCTACCTTAAAATTTCAGCTGCCATTTTCCACTCTCGGTTACCGTCGCCGAGTTTCACGCCTCTGCCTTTATCGTAGGTTTTTTTTTTTTTCATCGTTCACCCCGTGACAGCAAGCTCATTCAACCAGCGCGTCCAACACCCCGCACAGGCCATCCCCCATCGTGCCTGCACTGTCACATTCCAAGAGTCCTTTTTTTGTGCACACGGATCACGACTGGAATCACCTTCCCTGCGGCTTAGCGCTAATCCCTGAACCTGCCCATTTCAAGACCGCCTTTGAGGAAGCCATGCCATCTTCATGATTATCACGGAACAGTCATTGTCAACCGCCATTCATACGCCCGCTCCTCATGTGATGTCCCACATGGGATCATTGAGATTCAGATAAATAAATAAATGAATAAAATACCTAGCAACCTGCCCGCCGTGTCAGGCAGCAGCTCATTTGATCGTGAGAGGCTGCTCGGAGAGAGCAACCCAACCCAAATCCCATCGATGGCAGCACCTGCAATAGGAGCGCTTGACTGCTGCACCCCTGCGTCAGGAGTGGTAGGACTCCCAGGGATCGATACATGTAAAGTAGAGAAGGACCTTCTGCATATATTTAATAGTTTAAGAGGAAAAAATAAACTCAGGCTTCCAGAGTGCATTAAGCGTCCTCTAGTGAGAAGGACTCGGAGCGTTCATGAGCATTCACTTGCTCCCCTGTTCGCCAAAACTAACAGTCTTAAATACAGTCTTCTTTTCCCCTTGAACAGTGCAAGATTGGAATTGGCTACCGGCATCTGTTTTTTCCTCACAAAAATTTTTGTGATTCGTAACATCGTCTACTTACCTGCTAATATTGTTTATAAGTATATTTTGTATCCGTGTGCTGCTAATATTGTATAATTTTATTCTTTTGGTTATGTAACAATGTAAATTCATTCCTGCTTGGGCCAAACAGTGGCCTGCAGTATCCTGAAATAAATAAATAAATAAATAAATAAATAAATAAATAAATAAATAAATAAATGCGAATTAGCCCATAATCGCTATCTGAACAACTGCCTTCCGTGAAAACGTGAGCTGAACACCGGAACTGAAGGGCAAACCGAACTGCTAGCGCACCTGGCCTAACTACGCAAATCGACCGTTATTTTGTTTTCGTCCTTACATTTTTGGTAACACGTTTGTCTTTCAGTTTCAACTATTTTGATCATGTGAACTACTCGAGAATATGCACTTGTATTTGCAGCAAATTCTTGTTACTGTTATCGACTTCAAAGTGATAAATTTGACATTCGCACATGCTTAGCGGAAATATCAGATGCTTGGAAGAATTAGCAAAAGGACAGCCAGCCATAATAAGGAGCTAGAAAATAAGAAGCAACGATCGTTTTGTAAGTCGCAGTTTTAACCTGGACTTCCTTCATGAAGAAATCAGCTCTCGCAAACAGCAAAAGCAAATCTGTTTTAAATGCCGCTTTTTCAGTTTCAATTGATTTTTATTATTTTTTTCTTGCTGCGAGTAGATCATGTATACTTTCCGTTATCATCGGCCAATATATGTTTTCACGCATATTCAGAAGTCAGGGAATTTTGACTGAAATAGTCAGGGAAAACATGGAAAACAATGGAAAACATGGAAAGTGGGGAGGGGGGGGGCGTCCGCCCCCTCCGCCTCCCTCATGACCGCCACTAGACCAGGCACACCTGCAGTGCCTGATCACAGAAGACTTGTACGCTGAATGACGATATCATGCATCAGCGCAAAACAGGGCCTGCACCGAGAGCGCATTCGCCTAAGAAGCACACTCGCGCGAACACTTTAATGTCGCTGTGGGCAGCGCAGCGCAGCACAGCACAAAGCTGCCTCCTGATCATCTCTCAGGCAGCCCTGTTGGATTACAAGTGGCGCCCCCTATACGCAGTGAAACTAACATGATCAGGGCTTTTTGATTCATCCGTAAAGAAACCATTGTAACCCTTATACTGGATGGTATGCCGTGAGCTTCATGAATTCCTACTATATCTGTATCTCTGTCTATCTGACTGCCGCCTTGGTGAGTTTCCCCACAGGTGCTGGGAGCTGAGGGTCGGGCGTTAATAGGAGGTGGTGGCCAAGTGTTATTAGATGGTCAAATCCTGCTCTGATGAGAGGATGCGTTGCCGGCTGTGTTCGCCTATTCGGTGCTATACCAAGCTGCACCCCAGGCCGGGTTATTCGAGTTCACCCACACTCAGATTTCTTATTCTAATCTGATAAAGACCTGCGGCGCAACCGGGATTCGAACCGCGGGCGTCTTGCACATGAGGTGGATGCTGCGACTCTACGCCATCACAGCGTCCTTAAAGTTCCACTGAAGAGGAGTCTGAACTCTCTTTGCCGCGGGAACTCGATCTACACGTTCCGAGCATTCTTAGAAACTTCGAATTATTGTCCTGTGCAGCCGATTTTCCTAATTAGTCCCGTGGCGGCTTGCCTCGCTGCCATCGTCGGAGGGATATCTAAAATCAAAGAGTACACGCGTATTTTTATTTCCGCGGGCCTGATTTGCGGCTATGTTGTCTGCGACGGAAACAAGCTGTTCTCAGAAAGCTAAACAAAGTAAATAAAAGCGGAAGCGAAGCCGCCGCGAGACTGGCTGAAAGGCACTCCACGCATTGGTTGACTCCTCCTACCTTCAGCGTTGAGTTCAAAAAAAGGGCGCTCTCAGTGCAAAGGCAGGAAAAAACAGTGCTTTTCACGGATGACGGAGCAGCCAACCTTAGCCAGCCCTTTTCTTCGAGGGCTCCTCGTTGAAAGCCTGAAATAATCACCGGCAGTACAACAAGTAGTGTATGAAGCCCCTGTAAGCACGTGGAGTATATCGTTTAGATGATTTCTCAGAAGTGCCTCAAAGTGGAGCTGTCTGTTTCTCCTGTGAAAGCACGCATGAAGCCACCACATTTGACTACCGCTCTTGTGAACCGCTAATTCAGCACGCAAACTTGAGAGCGTACTTTCAATATTCTCCCAAAGCCCAGATGAGTCGGGTAGTTTTGGTGTGCTGAGAAAAAAAAAGTGCCGCCGGTATCGCTCCGGTGACTCCTACAGCATCTGTAAGCCCGATGCGACCGGGGATTGCAGTGTCGTGACACCAATTGCGCAAGGGTTAAGCGGGCCAGCCATGTCCCGTAAATAGTGCCACAGTTGGAGCTCTGCCTTTGGGTCTCGCGAGGGAGTGTGGAAGGGGTTGTCCCTCGCAAGTTGACCTCACTTGACTCCCTAGCAGGAAATGAGCCTTTTGTCTGAACTGTGACGAGAAGACCATCTCCACTTGCAGAAAATGTGCGGTAGCTTGCAAAGACAAGCTGTCATAATCCCCCCCCCCCCCCGCACGGCACAGTTATGCTTCGTATGAATTGTACCCGTTCTAAATGACTTCGCCTCACTATGTGATGCCTAACAGGGGTTAAGAGATGATATATAACGAGGATGAGGAGGATGAGTAATGTGATGACCCCCATAATGCGCAGGTCCACACGGGACGGAGAGGCAAAGAGACACCGTATGGCTCAGTTTAAACAAACAGGTATATTCAATAATTACACATGGTTAAGGTTATACATCAGAGGCTGGGGCGTCCGAGCTTACGTGCCGACGACTTCATGGGGGCGATGGAGTGGCTCCGGAGTTGGGCTCGAGCGGTTGCTGGCAGAAGCTGCACGCCGTCGGGCTTCGGCACTGAAGGCTCTCTTGGCGAACGATGTCGTCCTCAGCGTGTATGCAGTAGAATTTCAATAGTCGTCCGTTTCTTCGAGGATGGTTCACAAACCCTTCCTCTAGTGTCGTTCGGCTTGGAAGATGAACAGGAGGCGAGCTTGTAGATGATGACAGCAGAGCATAATTTTACAACATACATATACAGAGAGTTAAACTGGAAAAAGCAGAACTGAATTTACAAAAGAACAAACTTTGCACTACTTTACTCATCGACCGGGCAGGTTAGTGCCTAAGTAGCATCGCATTACATGCTAAGCGTGGAGCCCCAGCTCAGACTGGACTGCATCCGTTTACATGTGCTTTTAAGCACTTGATTAACAAAGGACTAAGGGCGGTCATTTCCAGTGGCCCGCCCAAAGCATCAATTCTCCAATCCAAAATAACATGCGAGATGGGGACCACCCCTTTGGGTTGGGCTTAGCCTCGAACCCAGAGTCTGTTAACAATACAAACTAAATAAACAACAAAAACGCCACCACTCTCTCTCAAGTGAGAGTATACACAGGCTCTCTCTTCGGAGCTAATTCACTAGCGCCTGTCTTTCCACATTCTTGGCGAGTACTGCCTGTCCGCCATGACAGGTGTCCGTCGCGGCCCTTCTGGGAAGCTGTGGGTGCCTTCCCGGCGGTAGCCCACGACAAAGGGGGGGGGAGGGAAAGAATGTCGTCTTCGTGGTATCGCATAGCGTCGGCTGTGGTACGGCGCGCTCTGGCCCGCTGACAGCTCCCTTGTCCTGGAATGTAACCGGAAATTGGGGAGGATAAAGCCTGTTTCCCCGGGGCGGCGGCGGGTCCGGTTTTTCTGGTCGTCACTCAAAGAGCATGGCTGGGTAATTGATGATGCCGCTGTCACGGGTCTCCGTCTACGCCGCGCCGTCGAACGTGGATCCTCGTAGCACACACGGAATGTCACACTCGCTCACCCTCCAGAAGAATGTTCTCCGAACATTTGAGTCCACGCAGCTCCCCTTGTCTTTCTGAATCGCCTCGCACAGTGCGTCCGACAAAACACTTTTCGCTGCACTCAACACCACTGCACAACACCATATGCCTCCGCTGTCAATACTGGCGTCTCCAGGGGCAGCACTGATCTTCTTTTACAGATAAACATGAAACTCAGCACCCAAGCCTCTCCTTTCTAGTCCAAACTGGACGAAATAAATTTACCACAGTTACAAAGGAGCTCCCACTTCTAGCACGATCACGGCACAGACAAAAATATAGATAACGAAAGGAAGTAGGGCAGGTTCTGCATGCGCTCCGCATGCAGAATCACGGGAATCACGGGACTGATTGTGGGACTTTTACCCCCATTTGAGAGGCTTGAGGCACTGGAGGGCTTGAAAAAAAAAATGACTGTATCTGAGGGAGCTCCCACTCCACAGCCGTCGCTCGGAGCAAGCATGCTGGCATTAGGAAGCGTCATTCCGACGTTTACGGGAGATAAGACAGGGGTTCCAATCTGCGATTTCTTTTCCATGCTAGAAGAGATTGGGAAAATGGGGGGATGGTCCGATGCTCAAATGCTGGGAATGGCGAGGTGTAAGATGGCAGGAGCTGCTCATGATTTTGCATGGCGAGACGAAAAAGTAAAATCCACAAAATCATTTGCGGAATTTAAGAAGCTCGCGTTTGAGCATTTTGACACTGAACCACGTCACGTGCGAGTACAGAGGTTCCGTGACGCCGGACAGATGGTAGGGGAGGACGTGCGAACGTTTGCGTCGCGGCTTCAGCGCTTAGCGCGCGATACGTTAAGCAGGGAGGAGGAAGGAGACCAGCTTAAGAAGAAATACGCGGAGGATATACTTAAAGAGGAAATGACCGCTTTGTTCGTGGCTGGTCTGCAAGACCCCGTGCGCCGGTTCGTGCTCTCGCGCAAGCCGAGCAATTTCGACCAAGCCGTGGAGGCCGCATTGGATGAGGAACAAAATGAGGCGTTAACGACAGCCGCAGCGAGAGTACGCGTCATAGAGAGAGCGGTGCTCAACCCTGAGGTTGCTCTCTTGACAGAGCGGTTAGATCGCTTAGAACAGCTGCTATCTCAGCAGGTAGAATGCCAGGTTGAAGCGCGCGCTCAACAGCGCCCATTCGCTGGAAACCGGAGACCGCCACAAAGCTACAGGCGCGGTATGCGAGATTTTGAAGAAATCGTATGCTTCGCTTGCCAGGGTCGCGGACACATCGCCAGGTTCTGCCAAAACGTGCGCCGTGGGGAGCCACAAAGAGAAGCAGGCGAGACACGCCCTAAGCAAGCCTACAGCGGGGCTCCAGATACCGAGTCAAAAAACTAGTTAGTCCTCCCCAGCCTGAGGAGCGTGAGGAGGGAGCAGTAGATGATGAGGTGGTGGTAGTTTGTGTGGCCGACGAGGCATGCCCTGTTGTGCGTTGCAAGTTAAATGGTTGTTGTATGGAATTGTTGATAGATACGGGGTCAAAGGTGACATTGCTTAAGGAGAGCAGTTTTAACACGCTTCGAAGGAAGGGGGACCGCGAGGTGTTGGAAGCGTCTGGTGGTATGGCAACCAAATTTGTAGGCATAACGGGGGATCCTCTTGGCATAAGTGGACTCTACCGGTTACACTTCTCTCTCGGCGGAATTGCATTGGAGCACCCCTGCTACGTATGCCCGGACACGGTGTCTCTGCCAAACGGAGTGTCAGGTATATTAGGGCAGGATTTTTTGAGAAAAGGGAAGGTAGTAGTCTCATTCTCTGAGGAAGAGGTTAATGCGGGCGGCTCAAAAGTTCCGTTTTTGAACAGGAGAGGGGCTGAGATTCGCATTACCGATATTGACACCCGTCAAACAGTGGGATCATTGGAGAAGGTATATTCGCGGGTTGCCGTCCGGCTGGTCGAGGAGGCGGTCGTCCTTCCTTGGTCGGAGCACATTTTGTACGCGTTTGTGCCTTCAGATGTAGAGAGCGGCGCCGTGGGAGTGCTTGAGCCGGTCGACTCTCTCAGCAATGGCCTGAAGGCAGCCGCGTGCCTCGTGACAGTTAATGACGCCCACAGAGTGCCCCTACGGGTGGTTAACTGTAGCCAGCAGCCACTGAGCCTTCCCAAGAACAAAACATTGGCTTTCTTCACCTCTGCGATAGAGCAACGTGAGCCCACCGATACGGTACTCGCAACTGTAGAGCATGCTAGTCCTTCGGCTGCTCCAAAGGTGTCGTTCGATCTTTCTCACGTAAAATCCAGGGAGAGGGAGGCTCTGGCTGGTTTGCTGAACGACTACTCGGAGGTATTCGCCGCGTCCAACCTGGATTTGGGCTGCTGTGGCGTTATAAAGCACAGGATAGAAACCGGCACTTCATCGCCCGTTTACCAGCGTGCGTACAGGATTCCTTACTCCCAACGTGAGGAGATGGAGCGGCAGGTGCAGGACCTGATTGATCGCGGCATTGTCGAACACTCAAAGTCACCCTGGGGAGCACCAGCACTATTGGTGGAAAAGCCAGATGGCTCGTATCGATTGGTAGTGGACTACCGCAAACTAAATGCCGTAACTCGCATCGATCCATACCCCATCCCCAATATACAGGAGACGCTTTCTCAGCTGGGCTCTGCCAGGTACTTCACGGTAGTGGACATGGCGGCGGGATTCTGGCAGATAGCAATGGATACGGCAGATGCCGAGGAAAACGGCATTCAACACGCCCTCAGGGCACTATGAATGGAAAAGAATGCCGATGGGTCTGGCCAACAGCCCTGCTGTCTGGCAGAGAACCGCTGATGTTATCCTGGCAGGTCTTCTGGGGAGGCTGTGCTTCGTGTATATGGATGACATTATCATATACAGTGGCAGTTTTGATAACCATTTGCGCGATATTGAGCAGGTTTTGGTGCGACTAAGAGCAGCGGGTCTCAACTGAAGCCCTCTAGGTGCCAATTCCTCAAAAACGAGGTGAAATACCTTGGGCACGTTGTTTCAGCTGACGGCGTGCGACCGGACCCTGAGAAACTAAGGTGTGTCTCGGATTTTCCATCCCCGACTAGCGTCCGCCAGGTCCGGCAGTTTCTCGGCCTGATCGGTTACTACCGAAGGCACATAGAGGAGTTCGCCAAGCTCGCTAAGCCGCTCACCGCCTTAACAGCCAAAAATGTCGCCTTTCGTTGGGACGAAAACGCGGAGAATGCTTTTGGGGCCCTGAAAAGGAAGCTAATGAGTGCACCGCTGTTACGCCACCCGGATTTTAGTTTGCCCTTCGTTATGGCCACAGATGCGTCAAAGTTCGCAGTTGGTGCCGTGCTATCTCAGGTTATCGAGGGCAAAGAACATCCCGTTGCTTTTGCTAGCCGACAGCTGAGCCCCACAGAGCAAAAGTACGGAGCTACGGAAAGGGAGTGCCTCGCCGTTGTCTGGGCAGTAAAGCACTTCAGATGCTACCTTTACGGCCGCAAATTCAAGCTAGTCACAGACTGCCATCCTCTGAAATGGGTGATGAGTGTCAGGGACCCTAGCTCGCGACTCGCTAGATGGAATCTACACCTGCAGGAATACTGCTTTGAAGTTGAGCACAAGTCAGGAAAGACACATCTGAATGCTGATGCACTCAGCCGCACAGCTGCCGTGGCAGCTATAGATGAGTTTGTCCCCGTAGTCGACCCCGCCGAATTACGCACAGAGCAGTGCAAAGATCCTGACCTGAAGCGAATAATCGAAAGCTTAGAGGGCGCACCGTCTCACCCCGAACAGCTAGGTTATTTCATTGGCAAAGACGGCACCCTGTGTCGGCGCACGAGGCCAACCAGGAAAGGGAGACCAGAGAAAACCGCTTGGGAGAGAGTCGTCATACCTCGGTCGTGGACAGAAAGGGTTCTTCGCGCGTTTCACGATGCGCCATGCGCCGGTCATTTTGGCGTAGCGAAGACACGCAGGCGTGTGGAGCGTTTGTACTTTTGGAGTGGCATGCGACGGGATGTTAGAGACTACTGTGCGAAGTGTCATTCCTGTCTCGAAAGAAAAACACCCAAGGGACGAAGACCAGCTCCAATTCAGCCGTTCCCTGAGGTTTCGGCTCCCTTCGAGCGGACAGGTATGGACATAATGGGCCCATTGCCCACGACCACTTCCGGAAACAAGTACATTTTAGTATTTGTCGACCACCTTTCAAAATACGCGGAAGCGGTAGCACTCCCAGATCAGAAGGCAGACACGGTTGCAAGAGCATTTGTCGAACAGATCGTGCTCCGACATGGACCCCCGAGGCAACTCTTGACAGATCGGGGAACGAACTTCGTGTCGCAGCTAATGAGGAGAGTTTGCGAGCTGCTTAAGATCGCTAAGAAGCAGACAACACCGTACCATCCGGCTTGCAACGGCGCGGTGGAGCGACTGAACCAAACCGTGGCCGGGTTCCTGTCGCATTTTGTTTCGCGCGACCAGCGGGACTGGGACTTGTGGCTCCCGTATGCAATGTTTGCCTACAATTCCGCAGCACACGAGAGCACGGGCGAATCGCCATTCCTTCTTCTCTACGGCCGAGACCCGGACCAGCCTAGTGAAGTGCCAGAGGGCCCCCGTCGTGTCCCATACGCTTCACTGGACGACTATAAGGTTGAGCTAGAATCGCGCTTGCAAGTGGCGAGGGACATCGCAAAGGAGTCCTTAAAGAAAGCGGCGAAGCGCAGGAAGGAGGTGCACGATCGCAGTGCTAGAGACGCGCCGTTTGATGTGGGGGACAGCGTGTACAATGAAAACTGCCAAAGGCAGATTGGGCTAGCTCGTAAGTTCCAGACGAAGTGGAGAGGACCGTGCGAGGTTGTCGAGAAGCTTTCTCCGGTAAACTTCAGAGTCCGAGACGTGAACCGGCGTTTGATAAGGATACACGCAAATCGCCTCAAGTCGGCACCGGTTCAGTATTCACGAAATGAGGAAAGGGAAAGCGCGGATTTTGATGGGGACAGAAGTGAAGCGGAGCGCGCAGATAGTTCGCAAGAAACGCCCTCTCCTGCATTTGTTCGGCAGGCGCCCGAGGTGACGGCCGGAATGCCACCGGATTTACTTCATGCATTGCTAGAAGAAGAAGCGCGCGAGGTTGCCGCGCAGATAACGCCAGGAGAGGCTCCTGCCACGAGCCCTCGCGAGTCCCAAAGCAGACAAAGGGGCACAGACTTACTTAGTATGACTCATGAAGGCCGATATCCGCTGCGAAATCGGAAAGCTAAGTCGGACTAATGGCGTAAACAGAGCGGAGTTGTGAACTGGTTAGAATTGTGTAATGCCGCAGCTCATAACATTGCTATGTGCTTATGTGTTAAGTTATCGGAGTTGGTAGTTAAACCTTTCTGTCATTAAGTAACACCTGCACAGGAGAGCATGCGGAGCGCATGCAGAACCTGCCCTACTTCCTTTCGTTATCTATATTTTTGTCTGTGCCGTGATCGTGCTAGAAGTGGGAGCTCCTTTGTAACTGTGGTAAATTTATTTCGTCCAGTTTGGACTAGAAAGGAGAGGCTTGGGTGCTGAGTTTCATGTTTATCTGTAAAAGAAGATCAGTGCTGCCCCTGGAGACGCCAGTATTGACAGCGGAGGCATATGGTGTTGTGCAGTGGTGTTGAGTGCAGCGAAAAGTGTTTTGTCGGACGCACTGTGCGAGGCGATTCAGAAAGACAAGGGGAGCTGCGTGGACTCAAATGTTCGGAGAACATTCTTCTGGAGGGTGAGCGAGTGTGACATTCCGTGTGTGCTACGAGGATCCACGTTCGACGGCGCGGCGTAGACGGAGACCCGTGACAGCGGCATCATCAATTACCCAGCCATGCTCTTTGAGTGACGACCAGAAAAACCGGACCCGCCGCCGCCCCGGGGAAACAGGCTTTATCCTCCCCAATTTCCGGTTACATTCCAGGACAAGGGAGCTGTCAGCGGGCCAGAGCGCGCCGTACCACAGCCGACGCTATGCGATACCGCGAAGACGACATTCTTTCCCTCCCCCCCCCCCCCCCCCCCCCCTTTGTCGTGGGCTATCGCCGGGAAGGCACCCACAGCTTCCCAGAAGGGCCGCGACGGACACCTGTCATGGCGGACAGGCAGTACTCGCCAAGAATGTGGAAAGACAGGCGCTAGTGAATTAGCTCCGAAGAGAGAGCCTGTGTATACTCTCACTTGAGAGAGAGTGGTGGCGTTTTTGTTGTTTATTTAGTTTGTATTGTTAACAGACTCTGGGTTCGAGGCTAAGCCCAACCCAAAGGGGTGGTCCCCATCTCGCATGTTATTTTGGATTGGAGAATTGATGCTTTGGGCGGGCCACAGGAAATGACCGCCCTTAGTCCTTTGTTAATCAAGTGCTTAAAAGCACATGTAAACGGATGCAGTCCAGTCTGAGCTGGGGCGCCACGCTTAGCATGTAATGCGATGCTACTTAGGCACTAACCTGCCCGGTCGATGAGTAAAGTAGTGCAAAGTTTGTTCTTTTGTAAATTCAGTTCTGCTTTTTCCAGTTTAACTCTCTGTATATGTATGTTGTAAAATTATGCTCTGCTGTCATCATCTACAAGCTCGCCTCCTGTTCATCTTCCAAGCCGAACGACACTAGAGGAAGGGTTTGTGAACCATCCTCGAAGAAACGGACGACTATTGAAATTCTACTGCATACACGCTGAGGACGACATCGTTCGCCAAGAGAGCCTTCAGTGCCGAAGCCCGACGGCGTGCAGCTTCTGCCAGCAACCGCTCGAGCCCAACTCCGGAGCCACTCCATCGCCCCCATGAAGTCGTCGGCACGTAAGCTCGGACGCCCCAGCCTCTGATGTATAACCTTAACCATGTGTAATTATTGAATATACCTGTTTGTTTAAACTGAGCCATACGGTGTCTCTTTGCCTCTCCGTCCCGTGTGGACCTGCGCATTATGGGGGTCATCACATTACTCATCCTCCTCATCCTCGTTATTTATCATATCTTAACCCCTGTTAGGCATCACAAGTGAGGCGAAGTCATTTAGAACGGGTACAATTCATACGAAGCATAACTGTGCCGTGCGGGGGGGGGGGGGGGGGATTATGACAGCTTGTCTTTGCAAGCTACCGCACATTTTCTGCAAGTGGAGATGGTCTTCTCGTCACAGTTCAGACAAAAGGCTCATTTCCTGCTAGGGAGTCAAGTGAGGTCAACTTGCGAGGGACAACCCCTTCCACACTCCCTCGCGAGACCCAAAGGCAGAGCTCCAACTGTGGCACTATTTACGGGACATGGCTGGCCCGCTTAACCCTTGCGCAACTGGTGTCACGACACTGCAATCCCCGGTCGCATCGGGCTTACAGATGCTGTAGGAGTCACCGGAGCGATACCGGCGGCACTTTTTTTTTTCTCAGCACACCAAAACTACCCGACTCATCTGGGCTTTGGGAGAATATTGAAAGTACGCTCTCAAGTTTGCGTGCTGAATTAGCGGTTCACAAGAGCGGTAGTCAAATGTGGTGGCTTCATGCGTGCTTTCACAGGAGAAACAGACAGCTCCACTTTGTGGCACTTCTGAGAAATCATCTAAACGATACACTCCACGTGCTTACAGGGGCTTCATACATTACTTGTACTGCCGGTGATTATTTCAGGCTTTCAACGAGGAGCCCTCGAAGAAAAGGGCTGGCTAAGGTTGGCTGCTCCGTCATCCGTGAAAAGCACTGTTTTTTCCTGCCTTTGCACTGAGAGCGCCCTTTTTTTGAACTCAACGCTGAAGGTAGGAGGAGTCAACCAATGCGTGGAGTGCCTTTCAGCCAGTCTCGCGGCGGCTTCGCTTCCGCTTTTATTTACTTTGTTTAGCTTTCTGAGAACAGCTTGTTTCCGTCGCAGACAACATAGCCGCAAATCAGGCCCGCGGAAATAAAAATACGCGTGTACTCTTTGATTTTAGATATCCCTGCGACGATGGCAGCGAGGCAAGCCGCCACGGGACTAATTAGGAAAATCGGATGCACAGGACAATAATTCGAAGTTTCTAAGAATGCTCGGAACGTGTAGATCGAGTTCCCGCGGCAAAGAGAGTTCAGACTCCTCTTCAGTGGAACTTTAAGGACGCTGTGATGGCGTAGAGTCGGAGCATCCACCTCATGTGCAAGACGCCCGCGTTTCGAATCCCGGTTGCGCCGCAGGTCTTTATCAGATTAGAATAAGAAATCTGAGTGTGGGTGAACTCGAATAACCCGGCCTGGGGTGCAGCTTGGTATAGCACCGAATAGGCGAACACAGCCGGCAACGCATCCTCTCATCAGAGCAGGATTTGACCATCTAATAACACTTGGCCACCACCTCCTATTAACGCCCGACCCTCAGCTCCCAGCACCTGTGGGGAAACTCACCAAGGCGGCAGTCAGATAGACAGAGATACAGATATAGTAGGAATTCATGAAGCTCACGGCATACCATCCAGTATAAGGGTTACAACGGTTTCTTTACGGATGAATCAAAAAGCCCTGATCATGTTAGTTTCACTGCGTATAGGGGGCGCCACTTGTAATCCAACAGGGCTGCCTGAGAGATGATCAGGAGGCAGCTTTGTGCTGTGCTGCGCTGCGCTGCCCACAGCGACATTAAAGTGTTCGCGCGAGTGTGCTTCTTAGGCGAATGCGCTCTCGGTGCAGGCCCTGTTTTGCGCTGATGCATGATATCGTCATTCAGCGTACAAGTCTTCTGTGATCAGGCACTGCAGGTGTGCCTGGTCTAGTGGCGGTCATGAGGGAGGCGGAGGGGGCGGACGCCCCCCCCTCCCCACTTTCCATGTTTTCCATTGTTTTCCATGTTTTCCCTGACTATTTCAGTCAAAATTCCCTGACTTCTGAATATGCGTGAAAACATATATTGGCCGATGATAACGGAAAGTATACATGATCTACTCGCAGCAAGAAAAAAATAATAAAAATCAATTGAAACTGAAAAAGCGGCATTTAAAACAGATTTGCTTTTGCTGTTTGAGAGAGCTGATTTCTTCATGAAGGAAGTCCAGGTTAAAACTGCGACTTACAAAACGATCGTTGCTTCTTATTTTCTAGCTCCTTATTATGGCTGGCTGTCCTTTTGCTAATTCTTCCAAGCATCTGATATTTCCGCTAAGCATGTGTGAATGTCAAATTTATCACTTTGAAGTCGATAACAGTAACAAGAATTTGCTGCAAATACAAGTGCATATTCTCGAGTAGTTCACATGATCAAAATAGTTGAAACTGAAAGACAAACGTGTTACCAAAAATGTAAGGACGAAAACAAAATCACGGTCGATTTGCGTAGTTAGGCCAGGTGCGCTAGCAGTTCGGTTTGCCCTTCAGTTCCGGTGTTCAGCTCACGTTTTCACGGAAGGCAGTTGTTCAGATAGCGATTATGGGCTAATTCGCATTTATTTATTTATTTATTTATTTATTTATTTATTTATTTATTTCAGGATACTGCAGGCCACTGTTTGGCCCAAGCAGGAATGAATTTACATTGTTACATAACCAAAAGAATAAAATTATACAATATTAGCAGCACACGGATACAAAATATACTTATAAACAATATTAGCAGGTAAGTAGACGATGTTACGAATCACAAAAATTTTTGTGAGGAAAAAACAGATGCCGGTAGCCAATTCCAATCTTGCACTGTTCAAGGGGAAAAGAAGACTGTATTTAAGACTGTTAGTTTGGCGAAAAGGGGAGCAAGTGAATGCTCATGAACGCTCCGAGTCCTTCTCACTAGAGGACGCTTAATGCACTCTGGAAGCCTGAGTTTATTTTTTCCTCTTAAACTATTAAATATATGCAGAAGGTCCTTCTCTACTTTACATGTATCGATCCCTGGGAGTCCTACCACTCCTGACGCAGGGGTGCAGCAGTCAAGCGCTCCTATTGCAGGTGCTGCCATCGATGGGATTTGGGTTGGGTTGCTCTCTCCGAGCAGCCTCTCACGATCAAATGAACTGCTGCCTGACACGGCGGGCAGGTTGCTAGGTATTTTATTCATTTATTTATTTATCTGAATCTCAATGATCCCATGTGGGACATCTCATGAGGAGCGGGAGTATGAATGGCGGTTGACAATGACTGTTCCGTGATAATCATGAAGATGGCATGGCTTCCTCAAAGGCGGTCTTGAAATGGGCAGGTTCAGGGATTAGCGCTAAGCCGCAGGGAAGGTGATTCCAGTCGTGATCCGTGTGCACAAAAAAAGGACTCTTGGAATGTGACAGTGCAGGCACGATGGGGGATGGCCTGTGCGGGGTGTTGGACGCGCTGGTTGAATGAGCTTGCTGTCACGGGGTGAACGATGAAAAAAAAAAAACCTACGATAAAGGCAGAGGCGTGAAACTCGGCGACGGTAACCGAGAGTGGAAAATGGCAGCTGAAATTTTAAGGTAGATATGCTAGAGTATCGTGAGTATAGTTTGAAAGGATGAAATGAGTGGCACGATTTGAACTTATTAAAGGGCTGAAATGAGGTTATTTAAGGCGGACCGCTGGGATAGTTAGAGATATTTAGATTCGATGCACATGGTGACTAGCGCTAAAGACAAGGACAGAAGAAAGAAAGACGGACACCACGAACGCTAGACATCAAGCGGTTTTATTCCACACAGTCACATTCAAGATATAGTTCGATCCCGGCCGCAGCTACAGAAATTCGATGGAGGCGAAATTCCAGAGGCCCCTGTGCTGTGCGATGTCAGTGCACGTAAAAGAACCCCAGGTGGTCGAAATTTTCGGAGACCTTCACTACGGCGTCCCTCATAGCCCGAGTCGCTTTGGGACGTTAAACCCCCATAAATAAAAAATCATTCAATATACAGGCAACGGTTGCATGTACAACGGGTGCATATACATGTACAACGGGTGCACACCCTAAAGCGCATTTGCAACGGAACATTCTGGTTTAAGAAATGTAATTCTTTGGATTACAAATGGGTTGCTTACACACGACTGTCGTTCCATGTGAATGAGGAAGGCTTCCAGTATTTCACGTTCCTTCTAGTCTGACCTTGCAAAAGATGGCCCTTGTCTCATTATATATCGGCGCACAGTTACCCTTACAACGTTTGCAATGTGCTGCCAAGTGCCTCGACAGCCGGCTTGTGCTCCATAAGCCGAACATTGATTCAACGGCCAGTTTGGCCGATGTAGCAATTCCCACATGACAAGGCAATTGTGTACACCACATTGGTCCTGCAAGCCACATACGGCATTTGATGTTTTATCGAGCAATGGTTTTTTTTTTCTTTTCTGAGCCAACATTAACAGCTTTACACATTTTGCCGAGTTTATCTGGTGCAGTAAGCACCAGATAATTCTTTGTAATCCTAGCTGTGTGGGTGGCTGTGTGGTGAGTGGGTGGGTGTGTCCTACCACAGGAGGTTGAGCCTGTGCTCAGTCACGCGCCGAAGTTTTCCACGGAGCCTAAAAAGACGGCAGGAGAAGAAAACTCGTTGCACGTCTGAAGGTATATGGACTGTCTCCTAAGCAAGGATTACCGTTCTAAGAAGGCTAAGCTCAATGCGAAAGCAAGTGTTGACTATTTAAAATCTAATGATCTCACCTTGCTTGTTGCCGAGAAGGAAGGTGGGTTTGGAGTGACGCCAAGACACTTCTTCCCAGCCAAAGCGCGTGAGGCTATACAGAAAAATTTTGTGAAAAAGCGTTGAACCGGTGCAAGGATTAAAAAGCACGCGATTTTCCTTTGCAATAACCTGAATTTGGCTAGTCTGCAAAAAAGGATTGAAGATGCTGACAAGAATGGCTATACAGTATTCTTCTCGGCTAAAACACACAAGCCTGAAATCCCTCTGCGTGCGATTGTCACTGAAACAGGCTCTCCTCTTTCACTTCATCCAAAAGCGGTTGAAGCTCCTTCCTGTTAATGGCCCGTTCAGAGTGGCTATGTCCAAAGATGTAATTGATTTTTTCTCGAAAGAGGAACTGTCTTCTGGGGCTAATTGTGCCTTCTTGGTTGATATCGAAAACATGTTTTATTCCATCCCTCAAAGTGAAATTTTAATTACAGTGAAAGAGAGCATTGAATCTTTAGCAACTGTGGGCTTTCAAAACGATGCAGCTATTTCTTTCGTGAATTTTTTAACGCCTTTATAGTTTTACCTTTCTAGAACATTTGTTAATTTTGATCGCGGTATTTGCGTTCAGCGCGACGGTGTGTGCATCGGTTCTTGTGTTGCCCCCGCGCTAAGTGAATTGCTTCTGGCCAGTTTGGACAGAGGCATTGAGGCGTTCCTTGACAAAAACAATATTTTAAAGATATTTAGATACGTCGACGACTTGTTGGTAGTTGCTAAAACTACTCAGGATGACAGAAAGGATGTTCTAGTCGAACGAACTTTGGAAGTATTTCAGTCTTCTGCCTATGTTGTCACTTTCACCCATGAGCTTTCTGGAGACGGCAGCCTACAGTTCCTGGATGTTCGGCCTTTTGTGAGTGACTCACGAGTTTGGTATATGTACCAACCAAGGTCCAAAAAATAACTTTTGACTTTTAGTTCGGCCCAATCTAAATTAGTAAAAAGAGGTATCGCGAAGACATGCCTTCGTGTTGCCCTAGACAAGTCCGGCTCACACAAGGTGATTGAGAGTGTGCACCTGCAGGCAGATCGCATGACGAAGGCGGGCTTCCCTAGGGAGCCCGTGACATCCGTTGCTGAAGGCCTGTTAAAAGCGACAAACGCTTCGAAACGGGCAACGACGACTGAGCTACAAGCTCATGAGCGAGCTAGATGCGTGGCACTGCGCTATACCCACCAGCTGACACACCGCCTAAAGAAGGTGGCGCAGAAAGGCGAGGTCCGAGTTGTGCTGCTGGCCCACCTAGCTTCAAAGAGTAAGGCATTGCCTCTTGATTTATCATAGAACGATTCCTTCCTGATCTGCTTTCTCCAGTATCCATATAGTTCCACACCATGCTTCTTTTCCGCCCCCGCAGGGGCGTCTGCAACATGCAGATGTTGGTGAGTTGCGACACCACAGGTTCCTGAGCGTAAGCAGGGACATCCCCGCAGCGGGACGATGCTGAGCAGTGCTTCGGCACGGACCCGAACACCCGCACTTAGCCGTGCGTGGGAGGACACTATACGATGCGTGCGGAAACCAGTTGCGTTTCAGTTTTATTTTTTTTTACTCCGTGCCAACGTTTTAACCACACCAAATGCACGCGAGGTATATGTGCCAGCACGCCTGCCAGTGCGCAGCTTTCGCTTTCTCCCCTGATTTTCCACAAAGTTTTACAGCTGATTTGCGCTTAAATTAAGATACGGGTCATAGTCTTCATTCGCTCTGACCAAAATTGGGAGTCTAATTCGCGCATTTACAAACTCGATCCGATAGCGCATTGTAGGTCGGACGTGACCATATCGACGCGTACTTGAACAACGTAAAAGGCGGCATCTTTTTTTCAGCCACTCTAGGACTGTGTCGCTCAACCGTGTAGTCCAGTCGCGAAGGAGCGTGTTCATTAATTTCCCGGAATATCGTGCTCCCATGCGCACTCAGTGCGCTCCTTCTGCGAACCCCGATCGTTCGTGCTATGGTGAATGAAATAAGTGCACTCAGAAAGCCATATACGCCGCTTACAGCTTAGTTTTCTACGTGTTCAGTTGAGTTTTTCTGCGTTCAATTACTTTTAAGAGGGCTAGAAAACTCTCTCAACTGTGCAGCTGTTGCAATGTCCCGCGCGCTGTTTTCCTCTCAGGTCGTGCGATCGCGGCCGCATGTTATGCACGTTAATGCGTCTGAGATGTAATACACACTATATAAAAACTGACGCGTTTCAGGATCCGTGCATTCGATATCGGCCGTGAATAAACTTTGTTCAGAAAGTGGATAATGTATCTATCTTATTGTGAAAGAAGGATGCAGTTCTAAGTTAGAAACTAGGTATTCCGCAGTGTGCTGAAAAAGCTCCAGGCCGTCTCATTTTATTATCGTTGTGGCAAGCTGCAACAGCTTGCACCGCGACAAAGCCATTTGTCCAGCTTTGGGAGCAAGTCAATTAAGTGTCGGAAACAACCAAACACGCAAATTTCACACCTGCAAGCACAGCTTCCAGGGTTCGAACCCGACCGCGGCGGCTGCGTGTTTATGGAGGCAAAACGCTAAGGCGCCCGTGTGCTGTGCGATGTGTGCTCGTTAAAGATCTCCGGGTGGTCCAAATTATTCCGGAGCCCTCCACTACGGCACCTCTCTCTTCCTTTATTCTTTCACTCCCTCCTTTACCCCTTCCCTTACGGCGCGCTTCAGGTGTCCGCCGATATATGAGACAGATACTGGGCCAAATTCCTTTCCCCAAAAAACAATTATTATTATTATTATTATTATTATTATTATTATTATTATTATTATTATTATTATTATTATTATTATTATTATTATTATTATTATTATTATTACTTGTCCTCTGTGGCAGCGCACAAAGCTCTCCCATAGCGTTACGCGGAACCTCCACCACCAGAAAAGGTACTAGGGACTTTTAGAGCAGGGTGACTATCGGTTAGGGGCATGGGTGAATAGCGGGGCGCCTGTGCGCATGCGCCGGACAATAACGCGTATTAACCAGAATAAATGCTATTAACCGGAAACTTTGAAATGCATTTTGCATACGTTGCAGTTTTGTGCTCATGTTTGTATTTTGCTTTGTTCCTTTTCGAACAGCCTTACTTTTTCTTGTGGAAATGCTTGCTTTCTGCCTCTTCCCTGTAACGGCCTTCACCGGCAAACAGTATTCGAAAATAAAACGCCTTTCCGGTTATTCCCCGCTATTCCCCTATGCTTCTAACCGAAAGGGTCACCCTATTCTAGAAGCGTCTCTTAAAGCACTAATAACTCCGACGTGACGCATCCATCCCGAGTTTTCTTACCTCCATGCTATGCGCGGTTTTGCAACTGTGGCGGCCACCACTGCACAGTCACGCACGCAGAGCTGCTTACAAAGCTGAGCGTAGTACATCTGATTACACATGGCACAACCGGATCGTGACATCGGAGGTGAGAAAGCGCCATCTTTCGGGGAACGCATGAGTGCGGAACTCACGGATGGCGCAACTGCTCTTCCCGCCATGGAGGAAGTTTTTTGTTCCTCCATGCTTCCCGCACACCATGCTCCACGCGTCCTCGCCATCCTCGCTCCTTCTGCTCTTCACCTTCCACCACCTGGTCCGTTGCGGACGGGACGACTACGCGAAACCGGGGCAACGAGGCTAATACACAGTTAGCACTGTAATGTGATAATACAGAAGCGGTCAGACCCGCCGCGGTGGCTTAGGGCGCTCGTCTACTGATCCGCAGTTCCAGGGTTCGAACCCGACCGCGGCGGCTCCGTTTTTATGGAGGCAAAACGCTAAGACGCCCGTGTGCTGTGCGATGTCAGTGCACGTTAAAGAATCCCAGGTGGTCGAAATTATTCCGGAGCCCTCCACTACGGCACCTCTTACTTCCATTCTTCTCTTAGTCCCTCCTTTATCTCCTTCCTTACGGCGCGGTTCAGGTGTACAACGATATGAGACAGATACTGCGCCATTTCCTTTCCTCAAAAACCAATTATTATTATTATTATTAATACGCAGTTGATCATTGGTAACGGGGACATCTGGCTAGCCGTCGATGGCGGTGAACTGACGTTAGCGCAGTGAATTGGGCCTACAGTTTCGGATTTTTCTGACACTTCATATCATAATGGTGTAGCCCAACGAAAACGGAACGGAGGCTAGAAGAACGCAGAACGCACAGAGCACTAATTGGGAGGTCGACTGTATCAAACACTGCTACTGTCATGCCATCATTTTAAACGCGCGTAGATGTGGCGGTTTTGCGTAAAGTTCGGGCTTCAATTTTGCCCCTACGTCGAACAGACCAGCAGCACGTCTTCAAAGTCACTTCATATTCCGTTCCGGTTGCCCTCTCAAAGTCTTAGTCTCGTTTGTTATCGAAGCACCCCAAAAGTGAGGCAGAAGAGGTGCATAGGCCCTCCCGTACGTCGTATTGGTGTCCGAGAGGAAACCAACGCAGAGCGAGGCAAGCCAGGAAAGTGTTGCCGCTGTCGTGGAGAGGAAGGCAGCTCTGAAAGGAGGAAAAGCGCCGTAAGGGAGGGCTATGGGTTGATTTGGACCACCTGGTCCTTTAATGTGCGTTGACATCCCATGGACGGAACACACGGCGCCTTTTGCGTTTCGCTTCCATCGAAACGCAGCCGCTGCAGCCGGCATTGAACCGGATCCTTCGGCTGTCGGAGGGTCAGGGTTCAATCCCGCCCTCTGTAATGTTAAGGTAGTCCTTTGTACATGAATTTTATTGTTTATAAAGCATGTACCAAACCGTGTATCTGAAAAACGTCAGTACCCGCCGCGGTGGCTCAGAGGTTAGAGCGCTCGGCTACTGATCCGGAGTTCCCGGGTTCGAACCCGACCGCGGCGGCTGCCTTTCAATGGAGGCGAATCGCAAAAGGCGCCCGTGTGCTGTGCGGTGTCAGTGCAGGTTAAAGATCCCCAGATGGTCTAAATTATTCCGGAGCCCTCCACTACGGCACATATTCTTTCACTCCCTCGTTTATCCCTCCCCTTACGGCGCTGTTCACGTGTCCAACGATATATGAGACATACTGCGCCATTTCCTTTCCCCCAAAACCAATTATTATTATATATAATGTCAGCTACACATTTTGAGCTAAATAATGTGATTAATGCGCGACTACATAAAACTGAGACAGCATGTGTTGGTATTTATGACATGCAGACTGAATTGAAAGAACTGCATGGAATCAGCACTGAGAACACGGCGCAGATAAATGCTCTGTCTGCCCCGGTAAATGATGCAGAAAATCGGTCCAGACGAAAGAGCCTTGTTTTCTACAGCCTTGAAGATAAAGATAAAGAAACATGGTCAGATTCTGAAAATATCATCATTGCACACATTAATCAGTATTTAGACATCCAGTTAGAGCCAGGCGACATTGAGCGTGCACATCGCCTTGGGACTTTCCAAACTGGTAGGTGCAGACCTATAATTGTGAGATTTGCTCACTTTAAAGACAAAGAGCAAGTCCTGTCTTCCGCTCGGAAATTCAAAGACACAGGATATGCGGTTGCTCCAGATCGTTCTCCCAGCACGCGCCTTGCCCAGAAACACCTCATCGAATTTGGAAAGGCTCGAAAACTGAAATACAAGTTGCGAAATGAAAAGCTTGTCACAAGTGAAAAAACGTACCCTTTCGACCATGTTTCTAACCATGTCGTTGAGGACAGCTTGTAGCCACCATTAAAACCAAATTGTGAACCCTGTTCGCCGAATCGTCAGCCTTTATCATTTCTGCTTGCTAACATTCGAAGTGTTGTTCCCAAGCGCGATTCATTGTGCAGTTTAATATGTTCATCTTCATGCGATATCTTACTACTAACTGAAACATGGCTTAACGCATCAGTTCACGATTCTGAGATTCTTCCATTTCTCCCAGATTTTGAGATATTCCGGAAGGATAGACCCGATAATTCGCGCGGTGGGGGTGTATTGCTCGCCACTAAACGGGATCTGCATTGTTCATTTGTTAACCTCCCTTCACAACTGGAAATGATTTGGCTTCGATGCACTACTACACATCCGCCCATCCTCATTGGTATTTGTTACCGCCCTCCTAATGCTGACAGTTCTTTCACCCCCTTATTTCATGATGCCTTAAATGTGTTAACTAAAGCATATCCACTTAGCCCTATCCTTCTCTTCGGTGATTTTAATTTTCCCACAATAGATTGGTCTAATCCCGCCGCTACATTATCGAAAAGCCGCCCGGCTAGCGATTTCTTAAACACGTGTATGACTTTTGGCTTAACTCAACTCGTCACTGATCCCACACGCGTTACTGACCACTCGTCCAACGTTCTAGATCTCGTATTAACAACGCATCCTGATAATTTTACTCCTGTCACCTTGTTGCGCGGTCTCAGCGATCATTTGACGATACATACTTCTTTTTATTGCAACGTACTAAAGAGACAAAAATAAAATAAAAAAAAACACTTACGCTTTATGATAAAGGAGACTATGCCAGCATGAACCGTGAATTATCAGATTACTTCGACACCTTCGCTGCTAACTTTCCACTACATTCTCTCGAGTCAAACCGGTTACTTTTCAAAACAGAGATGCATCAGCTTATAAGTCTTTACATTCCAACCATTACTATATCAGAAAGAATAACATCACCATGGTTTAATGTATCACTCAAACGACTCAATAATAAGAAAAAACGCCTGTTCCGGTCGGCCAAGCTGTCTAACTCTTCTTCCACATGGCAGAAGTATCATGCTGTCGCAAAAGAATACGACAAGTTAACTTCTCAGACTAAACGGAAGTTTTTTTCTACTACTTTACCATCTATGCTGCAGACTAACCCAAAACGATTTTGGAAAACCATTAGCCCTAATCAATGTAATGAGATTTCACTTAACAGTAGCTCTGGATCTCCTATTCCCGACACTGAGGTTGCAGATGTTCTTAACACAGTATTCAGTTCGGTCTTTACTAATGAACCCCTTGACAATCTTCCAGATCCACCATATTTTACGCACCCGCTCATGCAAAATATCACATTTCATCCGTCGGCATAGTCAAGGTAATTGAGTCACTGAAGAACTCGTCATCTACTGGAGTGGACGGTATCAACGCCAAAGTGCTAAAAAACACTAAACATACGTGTAGCCTGTTCTTATCGCCCATATTCCAGGAATCCCTGAACACCGGTTCGATTCCACGTGACTGGCAGGTGGGCAAGGTCATCCCAGTCTTCAAGAAAGGAAGCCGATCATCGCCGAGTAACTACCGCCCGATTTCCATAACAAGCGTTTCTTGTAAAATAATGGAGCATGTTTTATACTCGCATATTGCTACTTTCCTATCGTCCGTTCATTTTTTTCACTCAAGCCAGCATGGTTTTCGCAAGAATCATTCCTGTGAAACCCAACTGGCACTCTTCCTGCACGACTTACATTTAAACCTTGATCGTAATATCCCGACTGATGCAGTGTTTTTAGACTTCGAAAAAGCGTTCGATAAGGTTCCCCATGGTCGTCTCTTACTAAAGTTATCGCGTCTTAATATTCATCTATGTGTTCTGAACTGGATTCGAGGGTTTTTATCTAACCGTCAGCAGTTCGTATATGCCATTTCACACTCCTCATCCTTAACACCTGTGCTCTCAGGGGTACCTCAAGGAACGGTACTCGGGCCCCTCCTTTTCTTGATATATATTAATGACCTACCGTGTAACATTTCTTCTCATATCCGACTCTTTGCCGATGACTGTGTCGTTTACCGAAGGATTACTAACTCCACCGCCCATCTCGCATTACAACCTGACCTTATTCGCATACAGGACCGGTGTAAAACATGGCTCATGTCATTAAATATTTCTAAAACCGTGTTAATGTCCATTCACCGTCGTCGTAATTACGTAGCGCCTAATTATAATATTAATAACCTGCAGATTGGAACATCCGAATCATTCAAATATCTTGGTGTGCATATCTCGCGTGACCTAACTTGGACCTGTCATATTAATCACATAATAAATTCTGCTAATTGTGCTCTAGGTTATTTACGCCGTAACCTTTCACTCGCTTTTCCCCCTATTAAACAGCTTGCTTTTCAAACCCTTGGCGTCCCAAGCTTGAGTATGCTAACGCTATTTTTGATCCGCACCACGTCCTCGAATTGGTTCAGAACCGCGCAACACGATTCATTCTATCAAATTATTCCTACCGCTCAAGCATCTCAGCACTAAAAGCTCGAATCAACTTGCCCCCCCCCCCCCCCCCCCTAGCCTCGCGCCGTAAGATAGCGCGTCTTAACCTTTTTCATAAATTTTTTCATTCTTTGCCTCTTGATAACCCCTACATAAAAAGAGCCCACCGCATCGCCCTGTTCAGCCACAGTAACGCAGTGTATCCCCTACAAGCCCATACTGTGACATTTCAGCAGTCATTTTTTCAGCGTACTGCACGAGACAGGAATGACCTGCCCACCGAAGTTGCCATTATCATCAACCCACAAGAATTCAAGCGGAGCGTCGCCAACCTTTCATCTTAACATTCTTTACCATTGTTTGCCAGATACCGTCCACTCCCTCATGTAATGTCTCAACCGAGACCTTTGAGGAAATAAATAAATAAATAAATAAATAAATATAAAAAACATGTTGCATCGACATCCGTTTTATTTTATTTGCTTGACAGGGAATGCCGTCAAAAGAGAGATATAGTATGTTTTGGCAAAGTGATGTCCAAGAGAGCTGGACTTGCGAGCGAAACTAACTTTTGCCGTGCACACTCTCAAGGTTCGCTTACACTACACATAAATACTGCCGAAAGCAGTAGACTGGACAGCCGCAGGTGTAGCTCAGTTGGTAGAGTACCGGACGCGATATTCGAAGGTCGTGGGTTCGGAACCCACCGGTGGCATGTGGTTGTTTTTTCTTCTGCTTTTATTAATCTCCCATTGATGAAAAATACAAAATTAATCAAAAAAGACATCCCCTTTGCTTCTTGGCATCGTTGACTGTTGACTTCCGTCATTTTAAAAATGACATGACTATTACTAACGGCTGGCTACACAACTCTGATTGCAATCTAGCGCCTAACTGCAATAAAAAGTTTACCTTTGGTAATTAGTTAATCAGCTTAGTGTAGACGGATACAACTCAAAAACGAAGCGGCAAATTTCCCTAAAAAAAGATGGCCTCCAGCCAATGGCGACGGTAGACTCTCATGCCGTGGTGATCCTCCTCTGACCAGCTAGCGGGACATCGCAGTGGGTGGCAGAAGAAAGGGGCGCGGCGTCATGAAAATCGGTCGAAGCCATTGGCTGGAGGGCTTCGTTTGAGGGGCATCTGCCGCTTCAGTTTTATCCGACTGTATGCTGTAAAAAGTAGTATGTCTTTAAAGGAGTTTTCAGGCGTCTATAACTCGCACCCTTGCACCAGGCACAGATGGGTCTTTGTGTTTTCATACACCTTGCAGGCAGGGTGTTTCGCGAAAGAGCTAGCCCGAAAATGAAAAAAGTGACCCAAAGGTGTTGGGGTGACTCGCACCCTATTACCGCCGAGCCATTGGCGATTTAGCGATCTTTACACCCGTATACACCCTTCAGGAAAAATGCACGCAATGGGTTTCCCACTTTTTTGCCTTTCTTAATGTGTTCTTTAAGTTTACCATTATAATAGTTACATAATGTAATATACCTGTATTACTGGAGCTCTTCATAGAAGTAGACAGGCTGTGCACCAAAAAAACCATTCATTGACAAATCACAATACTGTAAAAATGAGGAAATTTTTATTGTCAGAACAAAGACATCCACAAAGCACAAGAAGCTTCGGCAATGAATTCCTTACTGCCATCCAAGGAACGACTGCACCATGCCTGCTTTATTGGTGTTATGGTGCTGCAAAATTAAAATTCAATTGCAGTTACACCTGCCTCCTAATTTTTTCAGAGGAAACAATCAAAAATTCATGCCTGCGCATTATAATAAACCAGCCTGAGGAAGGCTCGGACTGTGACACTAACTCCCAGGAATAGCTTGTACACAAACATAAGGTAGCTTATGCTGAACATCCATAATCTTGACAGTATGGCAGTTGTCGAGTGAACCGCAGTAGTGAGCCTGCTGAGTATTCTTCCTCCCTCGACGAACAGGTTCTCAGCCGCCTCAGGATTTCCTTCGCAGAACGGCATGCATGGAGCGAGTCTGCATTTTACACAAAAACAGTACATTTCATGTCAGTTTGCATTGGTCAATGATCCTTATAAAATGCCAACATACTTCCCATTAATGAGGTGTGATATTATGCATGCTAGCGCTAACCGAGAGAATAAAATCTGCCCATGTGGCGGGCGAGCGCCAGCTGTTATTCCCTAAACCATTCCAACGAGGCCATTGTGGTTTCAGAGAAAATAGCTCGAAGCGGCATTATAAGAACAACGTTTGAGCTGGAAAGCTACGTGTTAGGAAATGGATTGAAGGTGATCAGGCGATGCAATTAATTCTGCATGAATTGCTACAAGCTAGTGCAAACAACGCACTGGCCTTGCTGGAGAGCGAGCTGACTATAAAAGGCCCGAAACACCGCGACAACAGACGAAAATATAGCGCACTTCATAATGCTTCACAAACAGACCAACGATAATTCGGTGTAACATTCACTGTGACCGAAGAAAATATAGTATCTGTGTCAAAGTCATCGATGCAACCCCTTCCATCACAGTGGTCCGCTTCAACACAACACAAAGCATGCATACATTATTATACCCAGTATGTGACATCTTTAAAACCAGGCAACAGTACCAAGTTAACATATCTTTCGTGTCTGCGGCCAGTAAACTCAAAAGCCATTCAGAAAATTTTCCACGAGGTCTCTAAACTCTTTCACAGAAAGCCGCCGGGCCAGTTGGCGCATGATGCTTGGAAAATCCGCGCAGGGTAACAGGACACCGACAAGATGACACAGATACAGCGCAAACAACTGAGGAATTTATCGCTTTGCTCGCAATAAATACAGGAAGCATCATCCCAATTACCGAGAACGAAGGTCATGGAATCATCAGTTTGTTTCATCTCTCGTGACCATTTACCCAGATATAATCACGGATTATATCTGTGACTGGAATATATATCCGGTCAATTTCTTTTTTCATTAATATTATGGATGATGTGCTTCCGCAGGTTGAGGAATTCGCATATATGATGTACACCTCATATATCTCGCGCATGAGCTATCGATTATATTTCCTCAAAATTTTACAACTTCCAAAGTGCGGAATGCATTCACTGTACAGCACGTGTCTTGCTTGCTTGCTGCCATATCCTGTCTAAGTTGTCGAAATGCTCCATTAGACGAATGTTAACACGCCACTCTTTTTCCCAACATACGATGCTCAGCATGACAAACTGATTTTGTAAAGCATCATTGCCGCATGCTGTGAATTTGTCTCATTGCTTCGCACCTTTGCTGGGTGCGTTGCATATGGCCGATTCACACGACGGACCGTTCGCCCGCGCATCACGTGTTCGTGCGTAACCAAATCGAGAGGCGTGCCGTCGGCCCGCGGACTGGACAACCAAGGAAGTTCAAGTGCCTCTTCCCTTCGCGGGAATTAGCGGCGGCCCGCGAAGATGTGCGCGCCAGCTCTGGTATCCACCGCTCTTGCCAGTATTTCGACTGCCGCATTTCGTTGAGCTGGCGCGCTGTTTTGACAAGCTGCACTGCGTTCGCTACCATGACGAAGTGATCGACGGGGCTAGCAAGACGGCCCAGGCTATTGAGGAATTGGACAAAGGGCCACACCTGCACCATTCAATCGCAGTCATGTGTCGCAAGGAAAAACCAGTGTGACCAGCGTTGACAAACACTTAAAAATAATCTGGCAACAGTGGCACACACAGCGCGTCGTCTGCTCTTTTGGCCCGTCGCATCCGCTTGACGTCATCGGATCGCAGGCCAGTTTTTAGTGGCGCATGAACACGTGATGCACGGGCCGCGGGCGAACGGACCATCGTGGGAATCAGCATATATACTAAGTTCACAGCGGCCCGCCCGACCACTTTCTTTAGCACGTGGCTGACAGAGTGCGCATATGGCATGACAGCTAACTTCCGTATTCTTTCTGAAGCCTCGTTGGGGTAGATCGGTAAATTTCTTTCATTACTTTGAAGCCAAGGCTGCAGATGAGGTCACCTGGGAAACTAGATACACCTTACCGTGTCAGTTGGGCCTCGACACTTTCCTGCTGACGGTCGATACACAATCTGTTTAGGGCATTTTTTAGTGCGTCTGTAGCCACAGCATTTTTTTCGACTGCGGAAGATAACACAAGCACATATGGGCCTCTCCGCTGTACAGCCATAGATCGAGAAACTTAAATTGTACCTCCACTGGCATTTCATTGGTTAGCTAAAAGTTGGCAAGAGCTTCGGAGGTCTTAAAGATGTCAGCAATGACCTTGTGTTGTCCTTGGTTAGCTTGATGATTACTAGGAAGATGCACACAAATCGGAAGGTTGTTATCATATTCGTACCACGAAAAGCTTCTATTAGTTGACGATCTCGACAGGCAAGTCAGCAGAAGGTCACGAGAATTGGTGCAACACAGGAACAGGTGCATACTCCTTGCCACTGAATGTACAGATCAACATTAAACTTAACATAGGTAGAACACACATAGATGTTTAACAACTCCGGGAATCCATCCGCATTGGTTCTGGAATCGTGCTGCTCACATGGAACCAACGCCTTCTCTTACCATCTCAGACAAGGTGGCATGTGGCAGCGTGTAATGTACCTAAGTCCTTGATTACAATGGAGTACACACTTCTTCTGGACAGCTGTTCGAGAGGAATGCAGGCATTTCTGGCTTCTTTGCCAGGAAAAGGTCTTCCACGGTGAGCAATTCTTGCAGATACCACCCTAAGGGTTGCTGCCACGATCCTTAATTGTTTAGAGACAATTACACCAGAAGGCCGGTTATCCTTTTATGTTTCTGCCTTAACGAAGGAATAGGCCCTCACCCATCTTCACAGAAGGCCCTAGTTTGGTCAAGTTGTTGGCTTCACACAAGTCTTTGGGCTTTGTTCTTCAATGTTTGGCACTGGACCTTCTTTTGCAGCGTGTAGAATTTCTTTGCAATGGCTTCATTTGTTTTCGCAGAAAGTAGCTGAAATTAGTATGCAACACGCCCAGCAAAGATGCTTCATAGACAGTCCCGTGTAAGACGAAGCACAGAGATAAATTCACAGAATGCGACAGTGGCCTAGTGTACAAGATCCCTTTGTAATGAGGAGCGTCATATGTTGGGAAATAAGGTCGGTGTGTCAACATACATCTAATGGAACATGTCGGCAACACAGAGAGGACATGGCAGCATGGTAGCAAGACACTTGTCGGACTATGGGTGCATTCCACAATTTCGAGAATGTAAAATTCTTAGGATACATAATCGATACCTTATGCGCGAGATATACCAGACGTACATCATACATAAGAATTGCTAAACCTGCGTAAGCACATCGTCAGTAATATTAACGGAAAGAAATGGCTATCTTGATAAATAATCACAACAGATGTGAGAAAATGATGATTACATGACTTCCCTCCTCTGCAATTTGGATGATGCTTCCAGTATTTATTTTGAGCAAAGCAATACATTCCTCAGTTGTTAGCCAGCGTTGTATCTGTGTCTTGCCTGTGTCCTGTTACACAGCGTGCTGTTTTGCCAAGACTAAAATACTTTCACATATTCTTAAGAGATGAAGTCTAGATCTGGAAAACGACCACAAGGGGTTCCAAGCAGATGTTTGCTTTCTGCACCCACTCTCGAAGAAATACAGACGAATCAACATGTGCGTCTGGAGATCACACAATGCTAGCTGTGGCATATACAATGTTCACAACAAACAAGTCAGGCAATTTTTTTTAATCCACGGGTTCTGGTTCCCTTTATTTAAGGTATACATGCGCCATGTAGTGAACGAAAGTCCTAACTAGATAAATAGAATAAATCATTTTGCAAACATCGCTACTGTAAAATGGTGTTTTCAAATGGCCACATTCACCCTTAGGACAGATCTGCATTTCATCTGCCGTTACATATGAAACATGAAAATACCAAGCAGCCAGATGAATGAAAAAAAATTTATTGGACAATATAGCAAAGGTACATACTGTCATACCACTCCACTGGTCCAGATGAGTATGCTGCTCAGGAGCAGCAGTATCCGTATGGGGCGAATGCCTCCACCTGTCGAACCATCCTACCTCCTACTTCTACGGCGGACTCCGTAATGATAGCAGTGAGATTATCATCCATTGTTTGAACATTAAGATCACCTTCTTCAGTTAAAGCCGAATATCTGTTCTTCAGGGAAATCCTGAATTCCTCTACTTTTCCTCTCACTGCTTACTCGTTAATGGGCCTCCTCTTCACTATATTATTCCGGTCCCTCTTAAAGTCAAAGCTAATTCGAAACTATACCACTCTGTGGTCACTACAACGTACCTTTCCGAGGACCTACACATCCTGCACAATGCAAGGTAGACCGCATATATTATGAAGTCTTACTTCATTTTTAATCGCACCATTGGGGCTCTTCCACGTCCACTTCCTAGAGGCTTTCAACGATCGGGTCTTTATGGCTGGATATAGGCGCGTAGGCGTATACACCACCTTCAGCTTTTACCTTATTAAGCGTAACTACATTGGCTGCCACGCTCTCGTTAATTCTATAGCACTCCTGTATGTTGCCAGCTATGTCCTGACTGATCACGAGTCCGACACCTAGTTCTCGTCTGTCTGATAATTACATACTACCAGACTACCAGTCCTTTCAAGGATTAAGGTAAGAATGAAGTCAATTCATGCATAATGACAAAAATACGAAGAGAAACTGAAATTGATACAAACAAAACCGCAACAAATTATGCTTGCTAGGTGCTACACAAATGATCGTAAAGCATGCAGAAATGAATGAAAATTCATCCCGAGATACCACAGGCAACACGTCTGCAGGTAGCTGATTCTAGTCGTGTGTGGTTAGCAGAAAGAAGGTATATTTGAAGCAATCTTTAGCAGCATTGAATTATTTGACATGTCGACTGTGTTTATTACGAGTGCTATCCACGATAGCACAGTACCTGCCAGCCCCTTAGTATAATCTGTATACGGCTCACCTGTCCTCCTAACCTCACTAAACCCTATGACCTCCCGTTTAATACTCGCTAGCTGTTTCATCGAACAGCACTGCTATAGGCTAGCCTCGATGGATAAGGTTCTAGCATTAAACGCTGCCAGGTTCAGTTTCCAATGGCGGCCTGTCCGCGGAGCCAGAGATTATTGCACCCTCCGCTGCGTCACAGGTCTGACCGCCGCCTTGGTCACTCGTTCCGCAACCACTGGGGCAGAGGGTTAATTTGTGTAACCATATATTTACAAGGTTGTGGCCAAGTAATACACCAGGGTGGCCAAATCCTGCTCTGGTGAGATAGTGCGTAGTTAGTTCTGGTCACCGAGATCAGACCGCACCCCAGGCCTGGTTATGCAATTCCATCGACACGTAGAGTTTTCTTTTTCAAATCCAGTGGAGAATTTCGCGGCACCGGGATTCGAACCCTGTCATCTTGCACGCGAGGCGGATGCTCCACCCCTAAGCCACCGCTGCATCGCCCAAAATAAATCAGCGGGACCGAAATGCGCGCTGCAAACCTTCAGTGCTACTTTGTACTCTTGCTTTCTTCTTGCGCCTAGACCATGATTTTTTTGGTTTTACTTCTCTATGGGCTAGCCAGATGCGATGGCGGGTGGGCTGAAATCGTGTGTGCTTGAAGCGCTAGCTTCCCCGAGTACCATGAATAGGAGAAAAGCCGGACATTTTCTTCGCACCCTTGTTTTCTCTCCGCGCATGCGTTCCCGCCGCCTTTCTTCTCGCGATTAGAGCCGCTGAGGTAGGTGCGCGGCGGTAGGTGTCGCACCTGTCGCTCCACGCTGTCAATATTCGAACGCTTTCCATACCAGACCAGCCATGCTCCTTCCCTGAGGCCCAGGGTTTAGAGATAACAATAGTCATGTAAATAAATCTGTGGTGGAAATTAGCAAAAAGCGATTGGAAGATTGGGGGCTCAAAAGTAGAGAGATGACATAAGGTTAAAATTGTAGGAAGACGTATTTTAAAGAAAATGGCGAATTTTGAAAACTTACAAGGCAGTTAAACAAAAATAAAGGAAAAACTGAGCATGGTGGCAACTGCCATTACCCCGCTTCAAAGGGGACGCTCATACCTTCCATCCATCCATCCATCGAACAGCCTAACGCTTTGCATACCAGACCAGCCTGGTGGTGGTCCCACTTATTCATTCTAGGGGGCGCGGCCGCACTTCCTTATACCAAAAATGAAACCGAAAAATCGATTTCTTTGTTTGCTTTTTGTTTGTAGAACAAATTTTTCGCGCTTTATTGCTGAACAGCAAATGGCGAACGACATAGAGGTTTTACCATAACTGATGCTTTGAATATTGACGGTTACGTGAGAAATACTCGTATATAAACATTTTATATTTATCTCACCATACTATAACTTGAATGATAGCGCCATTCATGAAGCGCAAAGTAACTGTAAGAGAAAAGTAAACGACATATGCATCTTTCCTTATTATAGCTTTTGCTTCGAATAAGTAAACATTTACACGTGTACTCCTTTCCACGGACGCTAATTTCACGAAAACCAGTCCTCAGGTTTCTTTTTTTTTTTTACAAACCGGTCTGTGACACGAGATGTGTCAGCACGAACATGCCTGTGGACGTTCAGCAAAGCAGGCGCGATCAGCCGCTCCTCGGCCATCTTTGCCCGAAGCCACGCCTTCTAACGACAGCGTGTTGACAACGGGCGCTCTGCCGAGGCGATGCTGACTGGTAGTGAAGTCAGAACCTGCAGTAGAGCTCGTACGTTAGCGTACTGTTCTTCAACGCAAGCATCAAGGGCCTCAAGGGTGGTAGCCTGGCAGTGGGGTACCACTCGTCTGCCGGGTCCATTTCGATATCTAGATGAGTAGCTCAGACGCAAGCGTTCTTGCTCTCGCAGCTCGGTTACAGACTAGCATACACCGGTCTGCAAGACTTTCGATTCTAGAGTCGTTGCTTTCGACGCCTTCTGTCACGAGAACACTGGCCAGGCAAATGTGCAAGGCGTGCACCGAAAGGATTTCTGCGTGTCCACGCTCGCTGGCAGCGTTGGAAAGGAAGCTGAGGTGGACGCCTCGAGCGACGGATGTGTGCTGAGCTTCTTCGATGGCAAGAAGGAGCTGGCTTTACAGGAAGTACCTCCAGAGGCGGGGCGAGGGCGCGTAACCTTGCGCGTATAGAGCGATGCCCTCCCCCCTTCAACCGGGAAATGGAAGCGAACGTAGCGGAAACGACTCGAAAGTTCGAGAGAAAATTGGAGGGGACACCTAATCCAATATATGCAGACGGTCGTTCCCTACTTTACATTCATAGACCCCTGGGAGTCCTCATACCCCTCCTGGCGCAGTGGTGCAGCGGTCATTAATTCAACTGCCACCTGCCAGGGTGGGCAGTTTGCTCACTAAGCGCTCACGCCGCAGGGTCACGTGACCTAGGTGCTGTCGCGTTACAATTCACGCCGACCACTGGCGACGCGCGCCCCGGCGGGAGTGTGAGCGTCAGCTCCACACTCCCCTCTTCCCCAAAGCGGTGCAACGACCATGTCCTCCTTCGGATAGAGACTACCGCACGCGCTGTTCCTCTTTCCATTTTCAACAAGAATATCCTCTGTCTCTCTCTCTCAGCTGCGCTGTCGACGACGCTATGTGTGTGTGCGCGCCTGCCTTGGCGCGCAGGGACGAGCAGACGCGGCGCGCCGCACAAATGAATGTCGTGAGTCAGCCCGCGCCGTAGGCCTAGCTTCGAAGAGAGGTGACTCCTGGGGAAACACCGCTGAGCGGCCAGCCGACGACCTGCGAGGGAGCGCGGGCCAGTCTTCGGGACGGCGCCATCCTGGCCCAGCAGTCGTCGGGCTGTCGCAGTGCGCGGTGAACAATGCGTGTTTATTTGGCGTGCCTGTCTCGTACATTGCTGCACTGCTGTAAGATCTCTAATGGTACTGTAGCCTTTTTTGCGTATTGTGTTACATGCGTTGCATTGTATTAGAGAACACTGTGTACACATTCTTACGAGTGCTGAGTAAGCACCGCTGTATCGACTCTGCTATGCGAAGCTTGTTTTGCAGTCAACCTTTTACTCCGACCCATCCTCTGGCTTGCTACCGGCGAAAGCGGGGCACCAAACGACCACAGCCTTCTGTCCCTTGGTGGCTGTTCATCCGGTTGAGCCTGCCCCGCCGAGCCGGGAGCGTCTCCTTTGTGACCGGGACCGCTACCCCCGCACGCTTTAAGGGTGTTTGGGAATGCGCCCCACCCGTGCACACGTGACAGCGGGACCCGCACGAAACCACTGTTGAACTTTTTCAATGAGACTTCGTTGTGGCGGAAAAGCTACTTACACTGTACAAGCAATGTTCCGGTGAACGTACAAAGTAGGGTCGGCTTGACACGTCACACAGTCGCTGAGAGGAGCTTTCCAGTTCTGCGTCAAAGGTCACTTCTCGCCCCGTCACAGGTTTTTGAGGGTGGTGACCTTCTTCCCCGCGTGTCGGGTGAGCCTATTATTTTGGACTCCATCGGGACCCCGCGCTGTCCTGGCCGCATGTACTTAGGTGCTGCTTCAGAGGTGTTTGTTCTTCTTGCTTCGAAAAATAATCGGTGGGAAGTTTTCTCTACGTGCTCTGTGAAAGCCCGAAAATGGACGTTCAGGAAGGTGTGCAAAGGGTGTCTGGGGGGGGGGGGGGGGGGCGTCCGCCCCCTCTGCCTCCCTCAGGACCGCCACTAGACCAGCCACACTGCAGTGCCTGATCACAGAAGACTTGTACGCTGAATGACGATATCGTGCATCAGCGCAAAACAGGGCCTGCACCAAGAGCGCATTCGCCTAAGACGCACACTCGCGCGAACACTTCAGTGTAGCCGTGGGCAGCGCACCACAGCAGCCCTATCGGATTACAAGTGGCGCCCCCTACAGGCCGTGAAACTAACATGGTCAGAGCTTTTTTATTCATCCGTAAAGGAACCGTTGTAACCCTTACACTAGATAGTATGCCGTGAGGTCCATGAATTCCTGCTGAATAACATTTGCAGCGCCAACGTTTTTGTTATATTTTGTCAACGTCAGGGTGCACGGTACGCCTGCCTCGCCCCCCATAAGCAAGAACGAAAGAAAAGACAGCAAAACTGTTGCTTTGCGAAAAGCAAAATGCGGAGTTACCGCAGCGGTGGCCGGGTCGACTGAGCATCCGCCTCGCATGCGGAAGGTGCGGGGTTCGATCCCCAGTGCCGCCGGGTTCTCACCGGTGATACAATGGGTACAAGCTTCCACTGCCTGGTGTTCGGCTTATTTAGGGTGAAATGCTTGCGAAATTGGTCTTCGACCCCACTTTGAGTAATAGTGTTCGGCTTATTTAGGGTGAAATGCTTGCGAAATTGGTCTTCGACCCCACTTTGAGTAATAGGAAAACCTTGTACCATCGCGCTCTTTGGCCACAGATGCCTTTGCGTCATAAAAAAAGGAAACATCATCCTCATCAAAATTCGTCTTTCTTGCCATCTGTATCCTTGTCGGCCATTCATGCTACATCTAGTTCTCGCTTCTTCAATAAAATGAGAGAGCAAAATGGCCTTTAATACTGCGTGTGCCTCCGCAGTCCTTCTGACCTCGCTGTCATGACATGCCCTCTAATTCCCCGAACAGCTCTGCTGGCTGGTCTCTAGCGTTAAACGTTTCCAGGCTCAGTTTCCAACGGCAGCCTGTTCTATGTCATATACAGGGTGTTTCACCTGAGACTTTACACAGCATTTAAAAATAAGTTTTTTGAGTTAGAATCGCGCTTTTTTTGGCATAGCATTGTCAGCAGCGGAGTACATCAGAATACAACTAAAACCTGCTAATTAGAAAAATGGTTAATTAAAATCAGATGGTGAACTTTTTAACTATTACTGTTCGGTACCTTGATTACAGAGACGCGCGTAGCCCATTGTCAGTGATATCTATATAAGTTTTTAGATGTTCCAAAACGCGGTTAGCCTCGGCGCTGTGACCCGACAAATTTTGGCCATTTCCACAAGTTACGTGCACTGGACGGGTTGCTTTGGCTGCAAGATTTTTAAAAGCGCACATATTTTGCCCAATATAGGCAAAATTTGTTGGGCCACAGCGCCGAGGGTAACAGCGTCTTCAAAATTCTGAAAACAGATCGGGATAATATTGACGGTGGGCCTCTCAATAATTCACGAGCCCAACAGTAATAGTTTAAAAGTTGACTATTCAATATTACCTAACCAGCAGCTAGTTAGTAGGTAATACTTGTATTCTGATTTACTCACACCGCTACCGATTTTACGCCGAAAAAAAAAACGCTCTTCTAACTCAAAAAGCCTATATTTAAAAATCGTGTAAAGTGCTAGGTGAAACACCCTGTATATCTGACTGCCGCCTTGGTGAGTTTCTCCACAGGCGCTGGGGGCTGAGGGCCGGGAGTTAATTGGTGTACCCATGTAGGAGGTGGTGGCCAAGTGTTATTAGATGGTCAAATCCTGCTCTGATGAGAGGATGCGTTGCCGGCTGTGTTCGCCTATTCGCTGCTATACCAAGCTGCACCCCAGGCCGGGTTATTCGAGTTCACCCACACTCAGATTTCTTATTCTAATCTGATAAAGACCTGCGGCGCAACCGGGATTCGAACCGCGGGCGTCTTGCACATGAGGTGGATGCTCCGACTCTACGCCATCACAGCGTCCTTGAAGGTGCACTGAAGAGGAGTCTGAACTCTCTTTACGGCGGGAACTCGATCTACACGTTCCGAGCATTCTTAGAAACCTCGAATTATTGTCCTGTGCAGCCGATTTCCCTAATTAGTCCCGTGGCGGCTTGCCTCACTGCCATCGGCGGAGGGATATTTAAAATCAAAGAGTACACGCGTATTTTTATTTCCGCGGGCCTGATTTGCGGCTATGTTGTCTGCGACTGAAACAATTTATTCTCAGAAAGCTAAACAAATTAAATAAAAGCGGAAGCGAAGCCGCCGCGAGACTGGCTTAAAGGCACTCCACGCATTGGTTGACTCCTCCTACCTTCAGCGTTGAGTTCAAAAAAAGGGCGCTCTCAGTGCATAGGCAGGAAAAAACAGTGCTTTTCACGGATGACGGAGCAGCCAACCTTAGCCAGCCCTTTTCTTCGAGGGCTCCTCGTTGAAAGCCTGAAATAATCACCGGCAGTACAACAAGTAGTGTATGAAGCCCCTGTAAGCACGTGGAGTGTATCGTTTAGAAGATTTCTCAGAAGTGCCTCAAAGTGGAGCTGTCTGTTTCTCCCGTGAAAGCTCGCATATAACGCCACCACATTTGACTACCGCTCTTGTGAACCGGTAATTCAGCACGCAAACCTGTGAGCGTACTTTTAATATTCTCCCAAAGCCCACATGAGTCAGGTAGTTTTCGTGTGCTGAGAAAAATAAAGTGCCGCCGGTATCGCTCCGGTGACTCCTACAGCATCTGTAAGCCTGATGCGACCAGGGATTGCAGTGTCGTGACACCAATTGCGCAAGTGTTAAGCGGGCCAGCCATGTCCGGTAAAGAGTGCCACAGTTGGAGCTGTGCCTTTGTGTCTCGCGAGGGAGTGTGGAAGGGGTTGTCCCTCGCAAGTTGACCTCACTTGACTCCCTAGCAGGAAATGAGCCTTTTGTCTGAACTGTGACGAGAAGACCATCTCCACTTGCAGAAAATGTGCGGTAGCTTGCAAAGACACAGTTATGCTTCGTATGAATTGTACCCGTTCCACATGATTTCCCCTCACTATGTGATGCCTAACAGTGGTTAAGATATGATAAATAACGAGGATGAGGAGGACGAGTAAAATATTTTCTTGCCATATCTCTTTTTAGTGTGTGTGTGTGTGTGTGTGTGTGTGTGTGTGTGTGTGTGTGTGTGTGTGTGTGTGTGTGTGTGTGTGTGTGTGTGTGTGTGTGTGTGTGTGTGTGTGTGTGTGTGTGTGTGTGCGTGTGCGTGTGCGTGCGCGTGTGTGTGTGTGTGTGTGTGTGTGTGTGTGTGTGTGTGTGTGTGCGCGCGTGCGTGCGTGCGTGCGTGCGTGCGTGCGTGTGTGTGTGTGTGTGTGTGTGTGTGTGTGTGTGTGTGTGTGTGTGTGTGTGTGTGTGTGTGTGTGTGTGTGTGTGTGTGTGTGTGTGTGTGTGTGTGAGAGAGATAGCATGACGTGCGTGACTGTTTAAAAAATATACAGCGAGGTATACGCTTCGTTAAAGGAAACATATCCGATCTTTTTGAAAGGAAAGGACCGATTTTTTTCGAGAGTGCGCTCTTGATCGGTCCTCCGATCGAAACGTCGAGTCAAATAAAAATGTTTCCTTTAACGAAGTGTATACTTCGTTATATATACCACCTTAACAAAAAAAATCAGGCATCTAGTGAATTCTTAAACACATGTACAACTTTCGGTCTGTCTCAAATTATTTGAGCCCACCCGTACGACTGACCATCCATCTAACATTCTCGACCTTACTTTGACTACTTAGCCTGATTAACTCTGTGCTCCATCGTACATTGCGGGCCTTAATAACCACGTTGTAGTCCACACTACCTTTTCCACTAATATTGCCAAAAGTACTAAGACAAAAATTACTATCGCTGTACGACAAAGGAGACAGCATTAGCATGAATCGTCATGTTCTTGTATTCTATAACGATTTCGCCTCTATACGTATCCTATGCGTTCTACCGAGTCCAACTGTTCTCTCTACAAGTTCAAGCTGTGGCGCCTAATAACACTTTACATCCACACCGTCAGCATAACAGGGCGACCACGTTCTTCATAGTTTAATAGGACCGGATCACCGGTACGCATATCCGACGTACCCAATGTTTTGAACCAATCATCCTGTTCTGTTTTTACTTCTGTCTCTGCCGCATGCGCCGATGCATGGCATCACCTTCAACCAACATGGCATTGTGAAAATTATCGACTCGCCTAAATGTTCACCTTCCTGCGGTATCGATGATATCAATTCTAAAGTTTTAAGAAATACTAAACATGCTTCCAGTCTTTTTCTTTCCCTCATTTTTCGGCAGTCGTTTGATACTGGCTCCGTCCCACATGACTGGGGAATTGGCATGGTCATTCCAGTTTTCAGGAAAGGTGTCCCATCATCCCAAGGTAATTACCGAGCCATTCAATTCGCTAACTAGTGTATGCTCTAAGATCATGAAACACGTCATCTACTCTAATGTTGCTACATTTCTAACATCGGTCAACTTTTTTCATCCAAACCAGCACGGATTCCGGAAAGGTCACTCATGTGAAACCCAATTAGCATTGTTCCTGCGTAACATTCATCCCTACCTTCACGGCCATATCCCAACTGATGTACTATTTCTAGATTTCGAGAAAGCGTTCGATAAAGAACCCCATTCCCGCCTTTTTACTTAAAATGTCTCTGTTAAACATTCATCCGAGTGTCTTGAACTGCATTAGAAGCTTTCTGACCGACCGCATGCAAATTGTTTCCTCTAATGCCCCCCCCCCCCCCCCATCTCATCATCTTTCACGTTCTTTCAGGAGTACCCCAAGGCACAGTTCTTGGCCCTTGCTCTTTCTAATATACATTAACGACCTGCCTTCCGCAGTAACGTCTACCATCCCCCTGTTCGCGGATCACTGCGCGCTCTACCGCCCCCTAACTAACGCCGACGATATGCTTCTGTCCCCCAAAATGTCCTGGATAGCATGCAGCAGTGGTGCATTACGTGGCTAATGTGTCTGAATACTACAAAGACTACCAATCTCTTTTCACCGCCGCCGAAATTATACTTCACAAAATTATAAAATTAACCATACTACAATTACTTCATCTAAACCTTTTAAATATCTTGGTATTAACCTCACTAGTGATCTGTCATGGTCTTACCACGTTAACCAAAAAATAAATTCGCCTAATAGAATAATTGGCTATTTCCGTCGTAACCTGTCCATGGCGCCTTCTTCCTTAAAATTACCACCGTCCAAAACATTTGTGCGACCTAAATTTGAATACACCCGCGCAATCTCTGGACCACACCAGTCTAACCTCATTTACATTCAATGCACATGCTAACTAGCGCTTAAGACAAGGACAGAAGACAGACGTACACCACGAATGCTATAGACATCAACTCTTTTCATTCCACACAGACACACTCTATATATAGGCAAACATGTACAACGGATCCCACCCTAAAGCGCATGTAGAACGGCACCTTCTGGTTTAATAATAATAATTGGTTTTTGTGGAAAGGAAATGGCGCAGTATCTGTCTGATATATCGTTGGACATCTCAACCGCGCCGTAAGGGAAGGGATAAGGGAGAGAGTTAAAGAAGAAAGGAAGAGAGAGAGAGAGGTGCCGTAGTGGAGGGCACCGGAATAATTTCGACCACCTGGGGATATTTAACGTCCACTGACATCGCACAGCACGCGGGCGCCTTAGCGTTTTTCCTCCATAAAAACGCAGCCGCCGCGGTCGTGTTCTAACCCGGGAACTCCGGATGGAGGTGGTGGTAAACATTTATTATTTACAAGGAGGTGTTTGAGCCCAGGCCCAATGGCCCAGGTCCTCACAAATCTAGGTGGAGCTCCTATTCCGGAGTCCCAATGGCGTCTAGCGCCTCTCGCGCCCTGGCGACCAAGGTCCGTTGGGACTGCAGGTCATGGCAGCTGAGCAGCGCCGCCTCCCACGCCTCCCTAGAAGGGTGGGAGATGAATGATTGGGAAGGGTGGGTATTGGAAGGGCAGGCCCAGACCATATGGAAAACGTCCGAGAACGTCGCTCCGCACAGCCTGCAGCCACCATCAAATTCTGAATTGAAGTGTTTCAATACTGCCGGGCACACCATTAGTATTTGTAAAAATATTGAGAAGAAGCCATTCGTCTGCACTCCGGAGACCCTTACAGGGTTCAGGACAGCAACGATGACTGTCCTTATAATATGTAGTGATGTCGTTGAGTGTAATTAGATATTTGGTGGGCTCGTAGTAGGCTTCCTGAGCAAGTGTGAGTGCCCAGGGAGAGAGCACGCGGGCCGCCAGATAGGCTAACTCATTGCCCTGGAATCCCTGGTGGCCGGGAGCCCAGATGAGTTACAGTTGGGAGAGTCGCTGAACCGACAGCAATTTTGTAGGATGCGCCAGGCGAGAGGAGGTATCCAACCCAGCTCATAGTTACGACAGGCCCACTTCGAGTCGGTAATGATGTGTTTCACTTGTGGGACAGAGAGTGCGAGCGCAATCGCGATTTCCTCCGCGTGTGTTGCGCTGTAGGCGCGGAAAATGAGTCCTGCCACTGTGGTGTTGTCGTGGACCACTGCTGCGGTGAACCGCCCCCACGGTGGGGACCATCAATGTCCACGTAGTACACGTGTTGTTGTCGACGATAATGTCGTTCCAGTGCTTCCGCACGCGCCTGGCGCCGGCCATTGTGGACAGAGTGTGACATGTTGCGGGGAATGGGTCGGACCCTGAGGGCGCGTCTCCAGGGTTCTGGCGCTCGTACCCGTTCCTCAAAGGTGATGGTGTGTTGGATGTGGAGTCGGTAAAGAATGCGGCGACCGGATGGCGTTTGTGATAGGCGCGTATATTGGTTGACGAGATGGGCGTCTCGGAGTTCCCGATAGGTGTCGACCACCCCCAGGTCCTACAAACGCTGGTTGGACGTGGTAATGGGAAGGTCAACAGCCCGTTTGATGACTTTGCGGTGCATTACCTCGAGTTGGTCCTAGTCGTGTTTGCGCATGTGAAGGTAGGGGGTTGAGTAGAGAATTCTACTCGTTACAAAGGCATATGCCAGCCGCAAGGCATCTTTGCTTCGTAACCCCCCACGCCACGCTTGTTGTAGACTCGGCGTACCATACGGCCCACCTGATCACCATACATGCGGAATTTTGCGAGTGTTGTGTCCGGTCTGCATTTTTGGTGAATAAAGAGACCGAGGATGCGGATCTCCTTGGCCTCTCTAATCGGACACGAAGGGAGTGTGAGGTGAATTGAAGTGTCCTCCCGAGGAGACGATCGAATATGGACAAATTCTGATTTGGTGGGAACACACTGGAGACCACAGTATGCAGCGTCCACTGCCTCCCCTGCCTGTTGTAGGCAGGTCTACATGTGCCCGAGATTGCCTTCTGTTGCCCAGATAGAGAAATCATCCGCAATAGGGCATATCGAATGCCGGGCATAGAGCTTAATTTTGCGGAAAGGTCTTTCATTGCAAGGTTGAAGAGGAGGAGAGACGAAACCGCACCCTGTGATGTGCCCCGGGATCCGATGGTATAGGGTCCGTGTTCCTTGTCTTGAATTCGAATGTAGGCCTGTCGATTCGTGAGAAATTGCCAGATGTATCGGTATGTATCCTGACCACAGTTGGTATCTTGGAGGTGGTTAAGTATTACTTCATGTTTTACATTATCAAAGGCTCCTTTCAAATCCAAGGCCAGGACTTCCTTGTCATTGTGAGAGAGTTCTTTGGGCTCTAATGTGTCAGGATGGAGTTGTAGAAGGATGTCTTGTGCGCATTTCTGTGGTCGGAAACCAAACATAGTGTCTGCAAAAGTGTGATGTGTTTCGAGGTAAGTGGACAACCTGTCTCGCACCATAGTCTCCATCAGTTTGCCGACACAAGATGTGAGGGAGATAGGGCGCAGGTGCTCCACATCAATTGGCTTGCCTGCCTTAGGAATAAACGTCTCTAAGGTGGTGGTGGTAGTGGTTTTATTAAAAATAATAGTAAAAAGGAAGGAAAAGATTTTTGCTAGCCCCGGCATCTGCCATCGATACTGAAGCACCTGAGCTGGGGCAGCGTAAATAAAGGACAGCAGGCAGAATGGAGAAATGAAATGAAAGAGGTGAGGGGACAGGAATAGAACGTCTCTAAGGCTGTTTTACAATCCGGGGGGAGAGGAATCTCTCCAAGCCAGATATGGTTTATGAATTCGAGGAGGGTACGTTAGGCTGCATCCGGAAGGTTCGGCAGAAGTTTGACGGTAATCCTGTCCCGGCCTGGGGCAGTACCATGATTCATTTTGGCTAGGGCCTCCTTCAAAGCATGGAGCTTGAAGGGGGCGTCCAGCTCCAGATTTGTTTGCCCTATGTATGAGCATTGATAAAGGCGAGGGTCCACCGTGGTACAGAGATATCTGTCACACAATGTTCGGGCCAGTTGTGTTGTAGTACCGGGAAAGTTATGCATTGCACGTTGTAGGTGCCCGCCGTTTCTGTACGCGTTTGATTGAGGTCAATAAGTGCACGAAACATACGCCATGTGTTGCGGCCAGACATCTGGCGTGCAGCCGTGTTGCATCGATCCACCCAGTTAGTGTCGGCTAACTGAGCGGCATAGTCGACAGCCTTGTGGGTGAGTTCAAGAATGCGGTGTCTTTGTTTCTTGCTGTGTTTCTGCTTTCTCCATCGTTTGGTGAGACTGCGGCGGGCCTCCCAAAGATGGAGAAGATGGTTGTCTACTTCAGGGGTGGAATCAGTGAGCTTAATATATTGTTCGTTTTTGCGGAGAGTTGTCATTAGAGAGGTCACCCATTCTTGATATCCCGAGTGAACGATGTCGACAGAGGGAAGTGTCGAGCGGAACTTAGTCCAATAGGGAATATGTGTTTGCGTTGTGCGGCGTTTAAGGGGCCGTGTGTATATGGTCGTATTAATGATGCAATGGTCACTGCCAAGGGTGTCGTGGGTGTTAAGCCAGTCGGCGTGCCGAATATTGCGGGTAAGGGTCAAATCTGGGCATGTATCCCTGGTTACCGAGTTGCCCATGCGAGTGGGGTTGGCCAGATCGGTATGGAGGGTTGCACCCAGAGTCGAAATTAGTTCCGCCAATTTTCTGCCTAGGGGTTCCTCCCTAAGGTAGCCCCATTGCCGACATGGAGCATTGAAATCTCCTACAATGAGCAGGGGGTCGCGTCCAGCCACGCGCATTGCTTCTGTAAAGAGCATAGAAAAAGTTACGTATAATTTTTGGGGGGCAGTATATATTAAGCACATAAATCGAGCGGTCTTTGCTCCGCAAAGGTAAGACCGTGACCATGACATAGCAGTATTCGGGGGTCGATGGGAGGGTTACCTCTTGTGCTGTATAGTCTTTGTGAACTAGGATGCAGGTTTGTGTGTCCCTCTGGAAAGTCTGATAGTTAGCGAGTTTGGTGTTGGCTCCGGGCTCCTGAAGGGCGACCACGGCCACGAGGAACTCAAAGGTTTCAAAGTAAAGGCGAAAGTGGGCTCGCTTCCGCCGGTCCTTGAAACCCCTGCAATTCCACTGGGTTACTGTGAAGGGATGTGTTTGTGTCGGTGCTCGCAATCTAGGATTGGGGGCCATGATCGGAGGTTGAGGGGGTGAAGGATGCTGCTGTGGTAAAGAGGTTCGATCCACTGCAGCCCGAAGCCGTGGGGAGGGCGCATTCCTCGTTATCGGAATCGTCAATGCGACGAGAGAGTTTTGTGGGGCGTTTGGGAAACCTACGGGGTCTTACGCGTTTAGAGATACGTGGGTTTTCGAGAATCCATTTCTGGATTAAGACTGATACCGAGCGCGTGATGCGGGCAGTTATGCTATCTATCTGGGCAGCAATGGCAGCATTTATGAGTTGAGGAAGCTGTGCAGCAATGTTTTCGATAGCCGCCCCTAGGGCCTCCAGGGCATGATGGTGCGTTTCACTCGGTGGCGAGGGTACCAGTTCAGTTATGTTATCGTCGTCCTCCGTAAGGGAGGGCATATGAGAAGAGTTTTGAGCGGCCAGAGCGGTAAGTCCGGCTTCGAGCTTCTCATTCTGTGCCCGGAGAAGAGCAAGATCTCGTTTAAGTTCAGCTTCGAGGGGCGAAGGGGGGTTAGTGAAAGTGGGAGAGGGAAGTGAAGACGGGGAGGACTGGGACGCCACTCGACTTGCCCAACTGCCCACCTGTGATTGTTTTGGCTCCCGCAGTGGGCCGCGATCGACGACGCCTTTTTGCTGACGTGGCCCGGGCGCTGGGTTCCCGGTGTCGCCGCTTGATGGCGCGGCCTTCTTGGGTTATGATGGTGCCAGTTGCTGGCGTTCCTTGTCGTTGTCTTGCTTGGAGGTGTTGGCGCGATCCCCTCGTTGCGCGTCTTGATTGGCACCGCCGGGTGGCGTGTTCGCCGCCTTGTCCGAGCGTCTTGGTGGTGGTGGTCCTTTAGCCCGCTTAGTGGGCCCGCCAGGTGAATGGATTACTAGTCGAGCGCCCTAACCACTAAGCCACCGCGGCGGGTCTTTCAGGTTTAAGAAATTTAATTCTTTTGATGACAAAGATAACGACGGGTACGTGTCTTACACACGACTGTCGTTCCATGTGAATGAGGAAGGCTTCCAGTATTTCGCGTTCCTTCTGGTCTGAACTTGCAAAAGTGACCCTTGTCTAGTTATATATCGGCGCACAGTTATCCTTACAACGTTTGCAATGTGCCGCCAAGTGTCCAGACCCTGACAGTTCCTCGACAGCCGGCTTGTGCTCCATAAGCCGAGCATTGATACAGCGGCCACTTTGGCCGATGTAGCAATTCCCGCATGGCAAGGCATTTGTGTACACCACATTGGTCCTGCAAGCCACATACAGCATTTGATGTTTTATCGGGCAATGGTTTTTTTTCTTTTCTGAGGCAACATTAACAGCTTTACACATTTTGCCGAGCTTAGCGGGTGCAGTAAGCACAACTCGGACCTTGCCTTTCTGCGCCACCTTCTTTAGGCGGCGTGTCAGCTGGTGGGTATAGCGCAGTGCCACGCATCTAGCTCGCTCATGAGCTTGTAACTCAGTCGTCGTTGCCTGCTTCGAAGCGTTTGTCGCTTTTAACAGGCCTTCAGCAACGGATGTCACGGGCTCCCTAGGGAAGCCCGCCTTCGTCATGCGATCTGCTTGCAGGTGCACACTCTCAATCACCTTGTGTGAGCAGGACTTGTCTAGGGCAACACGAAGACATGTCTTGGCGATGCCTCTCTTTACTAATTTAGAATGGGCCGAACTAAAAGTCAAAAGTTATTTTCTGGACCTTGGCTGGTACATATAACATACTCGTGCGTCACTCAGAAAAAGCCGAACATCCAGGAACTGTAGGCTGCCGTCTCCAGAAAGCTCATGGGTGAAATTAAGAACATAGGCAGAAGACTGAAATACTTCCAAAGTTCGTTCGACTATAACACCCTTTCTGTCATCCTGAGTAGTTTTAGCAACTACCAAAAAGTCGTCGACGTATCTAGAAATCTTTAAAATCTTGTTGTTGTCAAGGCACGCCTCAATGCCTCTGTCCTAACTGGCCAGAAACAATTCACTTAGCGCGGAGGCAACACAAGAACCGATGCACACACCGTGGCGTTTAACGTAAATCCCGCCATTAAAATTAACAAATGTTCTAGAAAGGTAAAACTCTAAAAGCGTTAAAAAATTCACGAAAGAAATAGCTGCATCGTTTTGAAAGCCCAAGGTTGCTAAAGATTCAATGCTCTCTTTCACTGTAATTAAAATTTCACTTTGAGGGATGGAATAAAACATGTTTTCGATATCAACCAGGAAGGCAAAATTAGCCCCAGAAGACAGTTCCTCTTTCGAAAAAAAATCAATTACATCTTTGGATCTAGCCCCTCTGAACGGGCCATTAACAGGAAGGAGCTTCAACCGCTTTTAGATGAACTGAAAGAGGAGAGCCTGTTTCAGCGACAATCGCACGCAGAGGGATTTCAGGCTTGTGTGTTTTAGCCGAGAAGAATACTGTATAGCCATTCTTGCCAGCACCTTCAATCCTTTTTTTGCAGACTAGCCAAATTCAGGTCATTGCAAAGGAAAATCGCGTACTTTTTAATCCTTGCACCAGTTGAACGCTGTTTCAATAAATTTTTCTGTATAGCCTCACGCGCTTTGGCTAGGAAGAAGTGTCTTGGCGACACTGCAAACCCACCTTCCTTCTCGGCAACAAGCAAGGTGAGATCATTAGATTTTCAATAGTCAACACTTGCATTCGCATTGAGCTTAGCCTTCTAAGAACGGTTATCCTTGCTTAGGAGACAGTCCATATACCTTCAGACGTGCAACGAGTTTCCTTCTCCTCAACAGCCGAGTTATCAACCTTTTTCACCATTGAGACAAGTCCCACTGTCGTCTTTTTAGGCTCTGTGGAAAACTTCGGCGCGTGACTGAGTACAGGCTCAACTTCCTGTGGTAGGACACACCCACCCACTCACCACACAGCCACCCACACAGCTAGGATTACAAAGAATTATCTGGTGCTTACTGCACCAGATATACTCGGCAAAATGTGCAAGGCTGCTAATGTTGCCTCAGAAAAGAAAAACAAAAACCATTGCCCGATAAAACATCCAATGCCGTGTGAGGATTACAGGACCAATGTGGTGTCCACAATTGCCTTTCCATGGGGGAATTGCTACATCGGCCAAACTGGCTGCTGTATCAATGTCCGGCTTATGGAGCAGAAACCGGCTGTCGAGGCACTATCAGGTTCAGGACACTTGGCGGCACGTTGCAAACGTTGTAAGGATAACTGTGCGCCGATGTATAACCAGACAAGGGTCATCTTTGCAAGTTCAGACCAGAATGAACGCGAAATACTGGAAGCCTTCCTCATTCACATGGAACGACAGTCGTGTGTAAGCAACCCATCGTTGTCTTTGTCATCCAAAGAATTACATTTCTTAAACCAGAAGGTGCCGTTGCACATGCACTTGTGGGTGTGATCCGCTGTACATGTTTGCCTATATATTGAGTGTGTCTCTCTGGAATAAAACCAGTTGATGTCTATAGCGTTCGTGGTGTCCGTCTGTCTTCTGTCCTTGTCTTAAACGCTAGTTACCATGTGCATTGAATCTAAATGAGGTTAGACTGGTGTGGTCCAGAGATTGCGCGGGTGTATTCAAATTTAGGTCGCACAAATGTTTTGGAAGTTGGTAATTTTAAGGAAGAAGGCGCCAAGGACAACTTATGACGGAAATAGCCAATTGTTCGATTAGGGGATTTTTTTTCTTTGGTTAACCTGGTAAGACCATGACAGATCACTAGTGAGGTTAATACCAAGATATTTAAAAGGTTTAGTTGAAGTAATTGTAGTATCGTTAATTTTATAATTTTGCGAAATATAATTTCGGCGGCTGTGAAAAGATATTAGTACAGTCTTTTTAGTATTCAGACACATTAGCCACGTAATGCACCACAGCTGCATGCTATCCAGGACATTTTGGGGGACAGAAGCATATCGTCGGCGTTAGTTAGGGGGCGGTAGAGTGCGCAGTCATCCGCGAAAAGGGGGATGGTAGACGTTACCGTTGAAGGCGGGTAGTTAATGTATTTTAGAAAGAGGAAAGGGCCAAGAACTGTGCCTTGGGGTACTCCTGAAACAACGTGTGAGTAAGATGATGAGAAGCCATTAGCGGAAACAATTTGCATGCGGTCGGTTAGAAAGCTTCTAATGCAGTTCAAGACCGGATGAATATTTTAAAGGGACAGTTTAAAAAAAGGGCGGGATTGGGGTACTTTCTCGAAGTCTAGGAATAGTGCATCAGTTGGGATATTGCGGTCAAGATAGGGATGAATGTTACGCACGAACAATGCTAATTGGGTTTCACATGAGTGACCTTTCCGGAATCCGTGCTGGTTTGGATGAAAAAAGTTGACCGATGTTAGAAATGTAGCAACATTAGAGTAGATGACGTGTTTCATGATCTTAGAGCATACACTAGTTAGCGAATTGAATGGCTCGGTAATTACCTGGGGATGATGGGACACCTTTCCTGAAAACTGGAATGACCATGCCAATTCGCCAGTCATGTGGGACGGAGCCAGTACCAAACGACTGCCGAAAAATGAGGGAAAGAAAAAGACTGGAAGCATGTTTAGTATTTCTTAAAACTTTCGAATTGATATCATCGATACCGCAGGACGATGAACATTTTAGCGAGTCGATAATTTTCACAATACCATGCTGGTTCAAGGTGATGCCATGCATCGGCGGATGCGGCAGTGGCAGAAGTAAAAACGGAACAGGATGATTGGTTCAAAACATTGGGTACGTCGGATATGCGTACCGGTGATCCGGTCCTTTTAAACCATGAAGAACGTGGTCGCCCTGTTATGCTGACAGTGGGGATGAAAAGTGTTATTAGGCGCCACAGCTTGAACTTGTAGAGAGACCAGTTGGACTCGGTAGAACGTATAGGATACGTAGAGAGGCGAAATCGTTATAGAATACAAGAACATGACGATTCATGCTAATGTTGTCTCCTTTATCGTTGAGCGATAGTAATTTTTTGTCTTAGTACTTTTGGCAATATTAGTGGAAAAGGTAGTGTGGACAACAACGTGGTCACTAAGGCCCGTAATATAAGAAGGAGCATAGAGTTAATCAGGCTAAGTAGTCAAAATAAGGTAGAGAATGTTAGATGGATGGTCATTCTTACGGGTGGGCTCAATTAATTTGACACAGACCGAAAGTTATACCTGTGTTTAAGAATTCACTAGATGACTCGACGTTATTTGACTCGACGTTTCGATCGGAGGACCGATCAAGAGCGCACTCTCGAAAAAAATCGGTCCTTTCCTTTCAAAAAGATCGAATATGTTTCCTTTAACGAAGCGTATACCTCGCTGTATATTTTTTAAGCAGTCAAGCACGTCATGCTATCTCTCTCTCTCTCTCTCTCTCGCACACACACACACACACACACACACACACACACACACACACACACACACACACACACACACACACACACACACACACACACACACACACACACACACACACACACACACACACACACACACACACACACACACACACACACACGCGCGCGCACGCACGCACGCACGCACACGCACACACACACACACACACACGCACGCACGCACGCACGCACACACACACACACACACACACACACACACACACACACACACACACACACACACACACACACACACACACACACACACACACACACACACACACACACACAGTGAGGGGAAATCATGTAGAACGGGCACAATTCATACGAAGCATAACTGTGCCGGGGGGGAGGGGAATTATGACAGCTTGTCTTTGCAAGCTACCGCCCCTTTCCTGCAAGTGGAGATGGTCTTCTCGTCACAGTTCAGACAAAAGGCTCATTTCCTGCTAGGGAGTCAAGTGAGGTCAACTTGCGAGGGACAACCCCTTCCACACTCCCTCGCGAGACCCAAAGGCAGAGCTCCAACTGTGGCACTCTTTACGGGACATGGCTGGCCCGCTTAACCCTTGCGCAATTGGTGTCACGACACTGCAATCCCCGGTCGCATCGGGCTTACAGATGCTGTAGGAGTCACCGGAGCGATACCGGCGGCACTTTTTTTTTCTCAGCACACCAAAACTACCCGACTCATCTGGGCTTTGGGAGAATATTGAAAGTACGCTCACAAGTTTGAGTGCTGAATTAGCGGTTCACAAGAGCGGTAGTCAAATGTGTTGGCGTTATGCGTGCTTTCACGGGAGAAACAGACAGCTCCACTTTGAGGCACTTCTGAGAAATCATCTAAACGATACACTCCACGTGCTTACAGGGGCTTCATACATTATTTGTTGTACTGCCGGTGATTATTTCAGGCTTTCAACGAGGAGCCCTCGAAGAAAAGGGCTGGCTAAGGTTGGCTGCTCCGTCATCCGTGAAAAGCACTGTTTTTTTCTGCCTTTCCACTGAAAGCGCCCTTTTTTTGAACTCAACGCTGAAGGTAGGAGGAGTCAACCAATGCGCGGAGTGCCTTTCAGCCAGTCTCGCCGCGGCTTCGCTTCCGTTTTTATTTACTTTGTTTAGCTTTCTGAGAATAAATTGTTTCAGTCGCAGACAACATAGCCGCAAATAAGGCCCACGGAAATAAAAATACGCGTGTACTCTTTGATTTTAGATGTCCCTCCGACGATGGCAGTGAGGCAAGCCGACACGGGAATAATTAGGGAAATCGGCTGCACAGGACAATAATTCGAAGTTTCTAAGAATGCTCGGAACGTGTAGATCGAGTTCCCGCGCTAAAGAGAGTTCAGACTACTCTTCAGTGCACCTTTAAGGACGCAGTGATGGCGTAGAGTCGGAACATCCACCTCATGTGCAAGACGCCCGCGGTTCGAATTCCGGTTGCGCCGCAAGTCTTTATCAGATTGAGAAAAACAAATCTGAGTGTGGGTGAACTCGAATAACCCGGCCTGGGGTGCAGCTTGGTATAGCACCGAATAGGCGAACACAGCCGGCAACGCATCCTCTCATCAGAGCAGGATTTGACCATATAATAACACTTGGCCACCACCTCCTATTAACGCCCGACCCTCAGCTCCCAGCACCTGTGGAGAAACTCACCAAGGCGACAGTCAGATATACAGAGATACAGATATAGTAGGAATTCATGAAGCTCACGGCATACCATCCAGTATAAGGGTTATAACGGTTTCTTTACGGATGAATCAAAAAGCCCTGATCATGTTAGTTTCACTGCGTGTAGGGGGCGCCACTTGTAATCCAACAGGGCTGCCTGAGAGATGATCAGGAGGCAGCTTTGTGCTGTGCTGCGCTGCGCTGCCCACGGCGACATTAAAGTGTTCGCGCGAGTGTGCTTCTTAGGCGAATGCGCTCTCGGTGCAGGCCCTCTTTTGCGCTGATGCATGATCTCGTCATACAGCGTACAAGTCTTCTGTGATCAGGCACTGCAGGTGTGCCTGGTCTAGTGGCGGTCCTGAGGGAGGCGGAGGGGGCGGACGCCCCCCCCCCTCCCCTCTTTCCATGTTTTCCCTTGTTTTCCATGTTTTCCCTGACTATTTCAGTCAAAATTCCCTGACTGCTGAATATGCGTGAAAACATATATTGGCCGATGATAACGGAAAGCATAAAAGATCTACTCGCAGCAAGAAAAAATAAAAAATAAAAATCAATTGAAACTGCAAATGCGGCATTTAAAACAGATTTGCTTTTGCTGTTTGAGAGAGCTGATTTCTTAATGAAGGAAGTCCAGGTTAAAACTGCGACTTACAAAACGATCGTTGCTTCTTATTTTCTAGCTCCTTATTATGGCTGGCTGTCCTTTTGCTAATTCTTCCAAGCATCTGATATTTCCGCTAAGCATGTGTGAATGTCAAATTGATCACTTTGAAGTCGATAACAGTAACAAGAATTTGCTGCAAACACAACTGCATATTCTCGAGCAGTTCAAATGATCAAAATAGTTGAAACTGAAAGACAAACGTGTTACCAAAAATGTAAGGACGAAAACAAAATCACGGTCGATTTGCGTAGTTAGGCCAGGTGCGCTAGCAGTTCGGTTTGCCCTTCAGTTCCGGTGTTCAGCTCACGTTTTCACGGAAGGCAGTTGTTCAGATAGCGATTATGGGCTAATTCGCATTTATTTATTTATTTATTTATTTATTTATTTATTTATTTATTTATTTATTTATTTATTTATTTATTTATTTATTTATTTATTTCAGGATACTGCAGGCCACTGTTTGGCCCAAGCAGGAATGAATTTACATTGTTACATAACCAAAAGAATAAAATTATACAATATTAGCAGCACACGGATACAAAATATACTTATAAACAATATTAGCAGGTAAGTATACGATGTTACGAATCACAAAAATTTTTGTGAGGAAAAAACAGATGCCGGTAGCCAATTCCAATCTTGCACTGTTCAAGGGGAAAAGAAGACTGTATTTAAGACTGTTAGTTTTGGCGAAAAGGGGAGCAAGTGAATGCTCATGAACGCTCCGAGTCCTTCTCACTAGAGGACGCTTAATGCACTCTGGAAGCCTGAGTTTATTTTTTCCTCTTAAACTATTAAATATATGCAGAAGGTCCTTCTCTACTTTACATGTATCGATCCCTGGGAGTCCTACCACTCCTGACGCAGGGGTGCAGCAGTCAAGCGCTCCTATTGCAGGTGCTGCCATCGATGGGATTTGGGTTGGGTTGCTCTCTCCGAGCAGCCTCTCACGATCAAATGAGCTGCTGCCTGACACGGCGGGCAGGTTGCTAGGTATTTTATTCATTTATTTATTTATCTGAATCTCAATGATCCCATGTGGGACATCACATGAGGAGCGGGCGTATGAATGGCGGTTGACAATGACTGTTCCGTGATAATCATGAAGATGGCATGGCTTCCTCAAAGGCGGTCTTGAAATGGGCAGGTTCAGGGATTAGCGCTAAGCCGCAGGGAAGGTGATTCCAGTCGTGATCCGTGTGCACAAAAAAAGGACTCTTGCAATGTGACAGTGCAGGCACGATGGGGGATGGCCTGTGCGGGGTGTTGGACGCGCTGGTTGAATGAGCTTGCTGTCACGGGGTGAACGATGAAAAAAAAAAAACCTGCGATAAAGGCAGAGGCGTGAAATTCGGTGACGGAAAGCGAGAGGGGAAAGTTGCAGCTGAAATTTTAAGGTAGATATGCTGGAATATCGTGAGTATATTTTGAAAGGATGAACCGAGTGGCACGATTTGAACTGATTAAAGGGCTGAAATGAGGTTATTTAAGGCGGACCGCTGGGCTAGTTAGAGATCTTTAGATTCGATGCACATGGTGACTAGGTCTAAAGACAAGGACAGAAGAAAGAAAGACGGACACCACGAACGCTAGACATCAAGCGGTTTTATTCCACACAGACACATTCAAGATATAGTTCGATCCCGGCCGCAGCGGCAGAATTTCGATGGAGGCGAAATTCCAGAGGCCCCTGTGCTGTGCGATGTCAATGCACGTAAAAGAACCCCAGGTGGTCGAAATTTCCGGAGCCTTTCACTACGGCGTCCCTCATAGCCTGAGTCGCTTTGGGACGTTAAATCCCCATAAATAAAAAATCATTCCGTATACAGGCAATCATGTACAACGGATCACACCCACAAGCGCATGTGCAATGGCACCTTCTGGTTTAAGAAATGTAATTCTTTGGATGACAAAGACAACGATGGGTTGCTTACACACGACTGCAGTTCCATGTGAATGAGGACGGGCTTCCAGTATTTCGGGTTCCTTCTGGTCTGAACTAGCAAAAGTGACCCTTGTCTGGTTATATATCGGTACACAGTTATCCTTACGTTTCCAATGTGCCGCCAAGTGTCTCGACCCTGATAGTGCCTCGACAACCGGCTTGTGCTCCATAAGCCCAACATTGATACAGCGGCCAGTTTGGCCGATGTAGCAATTCCCGCATGACAAGGCAATTGTGTACACCACATTTGTCCTGCAAGCCACATACGGCATTTGATGTTTTATCGGGCAATGTTTTTTTTTTATCTTTTCTGAGGCAACATTAACAGCTTTACACATTTTGCCCAGTTTATCTGGTGCAGTAAGCACCAGATAATTCTTTGTAACTATAGCTGCGTGGGTGGCTGTGTGGTGAGTGGGTGGGTGCCTAGGTGGGTGTGTCTTACGACAGGAGGTTGAGCCTGTACTCAGTCGCCGGCCGAAGTTTTCCGCGGAGCCTAAAAAGACGACAGTGGGACTTGTCTCAATGGTGAAAAAGGTTGCTAACTCGGCTGTTGAGGAGAAGAAAACTCGTTGCACGTCTGAAGGTATATGGACTGTCTCCTAAGCAAGGATTACCGTTCTGAGAAGGCTAAGCTCAATGCGAAAGCAAGTGTTGACTATTTAAAATCTAATGATCTCACCTTGCTTGTTGCCGAGAAGGAAGGTGGGTTCGCAGTGACGCCAAGACACTTCTTCCCATCCAAAGCGCGTGAGGCTATACAGAAAAATTTTGTGAAAAAGCGTTCAACCGGTGCAAGGATTAAAAAGCACGCGGTTTTCCTTTGCAATGACCTGAATTTGGCTAGTCTGCAAAAAAAAAAGGATTGAAGGTGCTGGCAAGAATGGCTATACAGTATTCTTCTCGGCTAAAACACACAAGCCTGAAATCCCTCTGCGTGCGATTGTCGCTGAAACAGGCTCTCCTCTTTCACTTCATCCAAAAGAGGTTGAAGCTCCTTCCTGTTAATGGCCCGTTCAGGGTGGCTAGGTCCAAAGATGTAATGGATTTTTTTTCAAAAGAGGAACTGTGGGCTTTCAAAACGATGCAGCTGTTTCATTCGTGAATTTTTTAACGCTTTTAGAGTTTTACCTTTCTAGAACATTTGTTAATTTTGATGGCGTGATTTACGTTAAGCGCCCCGGTGTGTTCATCGGTTCTTGTGTTGCCCCCGCGCTAAGTGAATTGTTTCTGGCCAGTTTGGACAGAGGCATTGAGGCGTGCCTTGACAACAACAAGAGTTTAAAGATTTTTAGATACGTCGACGACTTTTTGGTAGTTGCTAAAACTACCCAGGATGACAGAAAGGATGTTCTAGTCGAACGAACTTTGGAAGTATTTCAGTCTTCTGCCTATGTTCTTAATTTCACCCATGAGCTTTCTGGAGACGGCAGCCTACAGTTCCTGGATGTTCGGCTTTTTCTGAGTGACGCACGAGTATGTTATATGTACCAGCCAAGGTCCAGAAAATAACTTTTGACTTTTAGTTCGGCCCATTCTAAATTAGTAAAGAGAGGCATCGCCAAGACATGTCTTCGTGTTGCCCTAGACAAGTCCTGCTCACACAAGGTGATTGAGAGTGTGCACCTGCAGGCAGATCGCATGACGAAGGCGGGCTTCCCTAGGGAGCCCGTGACATCCGTTGCTGAAGGCCTGTTAAAAGCGACAAACGCTTCGAAACGGGCAACTACGACTGAGCTACAAGCTCATGAGCGAGCTAGATGCGTGGCACTGCGCTATACCCACCAGCTGATACACCGCCTAAAGAAGGTGGCGCAGAAAGGCAAGGTCCGAGTTGTGCTGCTGGCCCACCTAGCTTCAAAGAGTAGGGCACTGCCTCTTGAGTTATCATAGAACGATTCCTTCCTGATCTGCTTTTTCCAGTATCCATATAGTTCCACACCATGCTTCTTTTCCGCCCCCGCAGGGGCGTCTGCAACATGCAAATGTTGGTGAGTTGCGACACCACAGGTTCCTGAGCGTAAGAAGGGACATCCCCGCAGGGTGGATGATGGTGAGCCGTGCGTCGGCACAGAACCGAACACCCGCACTTAGCCGTGCGTGGGAGGACACTACGACGCGTGCGGGAACCAGTTGCGTTTCAGTTTTTTTTTTTACTCTGTGCCAACGTTTTAACCACACCAAATGCACGCGAGGTGTATGTGTCAGCACGCCGGCCAGTGCGCAGATTTCGCTTTCTCCCCTGATTTTCCACAAAGTTTTACAGCTGATTTGCGCTTAAATTAAGATACGGGTTATAGTCTTTATTCGCTCTGACCAAAATTGGGAGTCTAATTCGCGCATTTACAAACTCGATCCGATAGCGCATAGTAGGTCGGACGTGACCATATCGACGCGCACTTGAACAACGTAATAGAGGCGGCATCTTTTTTCAGCCACCCTAGGACTGTGTCGCTCAACCGTGTAGTTCAGTCGCGAAGGAGCGTGTTCATTAATTTCCCGGAATATCGTGCAGCCATGCGCACTCAGTGCGCTCCTTCTTCGATCCCCGATCGCTCGTGCTATGGTGAACTAAGTGCATTCAAAAAGCCATATACGCCGCTTACTGCTTAGTTTTCTACGTGTTCAGTTGAGTTTTTCTGTGTTCAATTACTTTTAAGAGGGCTAGAAAACTCTCTCAACCGTGCAGCTGTTGCAATGTCCCACGCGCTGTTTTCCTCTCATGTCGTGCGATCGCGGCCGCATGTTATGCACGTTAATGCGTCTGAGGTGTAATACACACTATATAAAAACTGACGTGTTTCAGGATCCGTGCTTTCGATATCCGCGGTGAATAAACTTTGTTCAGAAAGTGGATAATGTATCTATCTTATTGTGAAGGAAGGATGCAGTTCTAAGTTAGAAACTATAGTATACCGCAGTGTGCTGAAAAAGCTCCAGGTCGTCTGATTTTATTATCCTTGTGGCAAGCTGCAACAGCTTGCACCGCGACAAAGCCATTTGTCCAGCTTTGGGAGCAAGTCAGTTAAGTGTCGGAAACAACCAAACACGCAAATTTCACACCTGCAAGCACAGCTTCCCGGGTTCGAACCCGACCGCGGCGGCTGCGTGTTTATGGAGGCAAAACGCTAAGGCGCCCGTGTGCTGTGCGATGTCTGCTCGTTAAAGATCTCCGGGTGGTCCAAATTATTCCGGAGCCCTCCACTACGGCACCTCTCTCTTCCTTTCTTCTTTCACTCCCTCCTTTACCCCTTCCCTTACGGCGCGGTTCAGGTGTCCGCCGATATATGAGACAGATACTGGGCCAATTCCTTTCCCCCAAAAATCAATTATTATTATTATTATTATTATTATTATTATTATTATTATTATTATTATTATTATTATTATTATTATTATTAAGCGTTCAGTGTAGCCGCACTGCCCGGGTTTCAGTGGTGTGCGAAGCCTCTGAGTAGCAAGTGTAACGGGCTCACTGGGTCAGTGACACCTCAGTCGCTCTGTGGGTAGGCGGTGGCGTTCACTTACTAATTGAGGCAGTTATGCGCCTTTCCTTTCCCCTGCACAGGAATCCGTTGCTTTTCATGGCGCCTCCCTAGGTCAGTGGGCACCTCAATCGCGCTTTCAGGCATACGTAGCGGTAGTGTTCCACCTGCAAGAAACTGCTTTCGCACAATATTTTGTGGCCCCGCCGCGGTGGCTCAGTGGTTAGGGCGCTCGACTACTGATCCGGAGTTCCCGGGTTCGAACCCGACCGCGGCGGCTGCGTTTTTACGGAGGAAAAACGCTAAGGCGTCCGTGTGCTGTGCGATGTCAATGCACGTTAAAGATCCCCAGGTGGTCCAAATTATTCCGGAGCCCTCCACTAACGCACCCCTTTCTTCCTTTCTTCTTTCACTCCCTCCTTCATCCCTTCCCTTACGGCGCGGTTCAGGTGTCCATCGATATGAGAGACAGATACTGCGCCATTTCCTTTCCCCAAAAACCAATTATTATTATTATTATTATTAATATTACGCAGTTGATCATTGGTAACGGGGACATCTGGCTAGCCGTCGAGGGCGGTGAACTGACGTTCGCGCAGTGAATTGGGCCTACAGTTTCCGATTTTTCTGCCACTTCATAACAGCAGAAAACACGCCTGGAGCGCTAATGGGGAGGTCGACTGTATCAAACACTGCTACCGTCATGCCATCATTTTAAACGCGCGTAGATTTGCCGGTTTTGCGTAAAGTTCGGGCTTGAATTTTGCCCCTACGTCGAACAGACCAGCAGCACGTCTTCAAAGACACTTCATATTCCGTCTCCCCTCTCAAAGTCTTAGTCTCGTTTGTTTATCGAAGCACCCCAAAAGTGAGGCAGAAGAGGTGCATAGGCCATCCCGTACGTCGTATTGGTGTCCGAGAGGAAACCAAACGCAGAGCGAGGCAAGCCAGGAAAGTGTTGCGGCTGTCGTGGAGAGGAAGGCAGCTCTGAATGGAGGAAAAGCGCCGTAAGGGAGGGCTCTGGGTTGATTTGGACCACCTGGTCCTTTAATGTGCGTTGACATCCCATGGACGGAACACACGGCTCCTTTTGCGTTTCGCTTCCATCGAAACGCAGCCGCTGCAGCCGGCATTGAACCGGATCCTTCGGCTGTCGGAGGGTCAGGGTTCAATCCCGCCCTCTGTAATGTTAAGGTAGTACATTGTACATGAATTTTATTGTTTATAATGCATGTACAAAACCGTGTATCTGAAAAACGTCAGTACCCGCCGCGGTGGCTTAGTGGTTAGGGCGCTCGACTACTGATCCGGAAAACCCGCGTTCGAACAAGACCGCGGCGGCTGCCTTCCAATTGAGGCGAAACGCAAAAGGCGCCCGTGTGCTGTGCTATGTCAGTGCACGTTAAAGATCCCCAGATGGTCTAAATTATTCCGGAGCCCTCCACCACGGCACCTCTTTCTTCTTTCACTCCCTCGTTTATCCCTCCCCTTACGGCGCTGATCACGTGTCCAACGATATATGAGACATACTGCGCCATTTCCTTTCCCCAAAAACCAATTATTATTATATAAAATGTCAGCTACACATTTTGAGCTAAATAATGTGCACACATGTTGCATCGACATACGTTTTATTTTATTTGCTTGATAGGGAATGCCGTCAAAAGAGAGATATAGTATGTTTTGGCAAAGTGATGTCCAAGAGAGCTGGACTTGCGAGCGAAACTAGCTTTTGCCGTGCACACTCAAGGTTCGCTTACACTACACATAAATACTCCCGAAAGCAGAAGACTGGACAGCAGCAGGTGTAGCTCAGTTGTTAGAGTACCGGACGCGATATTCGAAGGTCGTGGGTTCGGACCCCACCGGTGGCATGTGGTTGTTTTTTCTTCAGCTTTTATTAATCTCCCATTGATGAAAAATACAAAATTAATAAAAAAAGACATCCCCTTTGCTCCTTGGCATCGTTGACTGTTGCCTTCCGTCATTTTAAAAATGATATGACTACTACTAACGGCCGCCTACACACCTCTGATTGCAATCAAGCGCCTAACTGCAATAAAAAGTTTACCTTTGGTAATTAGTTAAGCACCTTAGTGTAGACGGATACAACTCAAAAACGAAGCGGCAAATTCCCCTAACAAAAGATGCCCTCCAGCCAATGCCGACGGCAGACTCTCATGACGTGGTGATCCCCCTCTGACCGCTAGCGGGACATCGCAGTGGGTAGCAGAAGAAAGGGGCGCGGCGTCATGAAAATCGGTCGAAGCCATTGGCTGGAGGGCTTCGTTTGAGGGGCATCTGCCGCTTCAGTTTTATCCGACTGTATGCTGTAAAAAGTAGTATGTCTTTAAAGGAGTTTTCAGGTGTCTATAACTCGTACCCTTGCACCAGGCCCAGATGGGTCTTGGTGTTTTCATACACCTTGCAGGCAGGGTGTTTCGCGAAAGAGCTAGCCCGAAAATGAAAAAAAGTGACCCAAAGGTGTTCGGGCGACTTGCACCCTATTTCCGCCGAGCCATTGGCGATTTAGCGCTCTTTGCACCCGTATACACCCTTCAGGAAAAATGCACGCAATGGGTTTCCCACTTTTTTTACCTTTATTAATGTGTTCTTTAAGTTTACCATTATAATAGTTACATAATGTAATATACCTGTATTACTGGAGCTCTTCATAGAAGTAGACAGGCTGTGCACCAACAAAATCCATTCATTGACAAATCACAATGCTGTAGAAATGAGGAAATTTTTATTGTCAGAACAAAGACATCCACAAAGCACAAGAAGCTTCGGCAATGAATTCCTCACTGCCAGGCAAGGAACGACTGCACCATGCCTGCTTTATTGGTGTTATGGTGCTGCAAAATTAAAAATCAATTGCAGTTACACCTGCCTCCTAATTTTTTCAGAGGAAACAATCAAAAATTCATGCCTGCGCATCATTATAAACCAGCCTGAGGAAGGCTTGGACTGTGACACTAACTCCCAGGAGTACCTTGTACACAAACATAAGGTAGCCTATGCTGAACATCCATAATCTTGACAGTATGGCAGTTGTAGACTGAACCGCAGTGGTGAGCCTGCTGAGTATTCTCCATCCCTCGACGAACAGGTTATCAGCCGCCTCAGGATTTCCTTCGCAGAACGGCATGCATGGAGCGAGTCTGCATTTTACTCAAAAACAGTACATTTCATATCAGTTTGCATTGGTCAATGATCCTTATAAAATGCCAACATACTTCTCGTTTTTGACGTGTGATATTATGCATGCTAACGCTAACAGAGAGAATAAAATCTGCCCATGTGGCGGGCGAGCGCCAGCTTTTATTCCCTAAACCATTCCAACGAGGCCATTGTGGTTTCAGAGAAAAAAGCTCTAAGCGGCATCATAAGAACAAGGTTTGAGCTGGAAAGCTACCTGTTAGGAAATGGAGTGAAGGTGATCAGGCGATGCAATTAATTCTGCATGAATTGCTACAAGCTAGTGCAAACAACGCACTGGCCTTGCTGGAGAGCGAGCTGACTATAAAAAGGCCCGAAACACCGCGACAACAGACGAAAATATAGCGCACTTCATAATGCTTCACAAACAGACCAACGATAATTCGGTGTAACATTCACTGTGACCGAAGAAAATATAGTATCTGTGTCAAAGTCAGCGATGCAACCCCTTCCATCACAGTGGTCCGCTTCAACACAACACAAAGCATGCATTCATTATTATACCAAGTATGTGACATCTTTAAAACCAGGCAACAGTACCAAGTTAACATATCTATCGTGTCTGCGGCCAGTAAACTCAAAAGCCATTGAGAAAATTCTGCACGAGGTCACTAAACTCCTTCATAGAAGGCCGCCGGGCCAGTTGGCGCATGATGCTTGGCAAATCCGCGCAGGGTAACAGGACACCGACAAGATGACACAGATACAGCGCCAACAACTGAGGAATTTATCGCTTTGCTCGCAATAAATACAGGAAGCATCATCCCAAATACCGAGAACGAAGGTCATGGAATCATCAGTTTGTTTCATCTCTCGTGACTATTTACCCAGATATAATCACGGATTATATCTGTGACTGGAATATATATCCGGTCAATTTCTTTTTTCATTAACATTATGGATGATGTGCTTCCGCAGGTTGAGGAATTCGCATATATGATGTACACCTCATATATCTCGCGCATGAGCTATCGATTATATTTCCTCAAAATTTTATAACTTCCAAAGTGCGGAATGCATTCACTGTACAGCACGTGTCTTGCTTGCTTGCTGCCATATCCTGTCTAAGTTGTCGAAATGCTCCATTAGACGAATGTTAACACGCCAGTCTTTTTCCCAACATATGATGCTCAGCATGACAAAGGGATTTTGTTAAGCAAGTCACTGTCGCATGCTGTGAATTTGTCTCATTGCTTCGTCTCACACCGGGCGGTCTTTGAAGCACCTTTGCTGGGTGCGTTGCATATGGCCGATTCACACGACGGACCGCTCGCCCGCGGCCCGAGCATCACGTGTTCGTGCGTCACCAAATCGAGAGGCGTGCTGTCGGCCCGCGGGCTGGACAACCAAGGAAGTTCAAGTGCCTCTTCCCTTCGCGGGAATTAGCGGTGGCCCGCGAAGATGCCCGCGCCAGCTCTGGCAACCACCGCTCTTGCCAGTATTTCGGCTCCCGCATTTCGCTGAGCTGGCGCGCTGTTTTGACAAGCTGCACTGCGTTCGCTACCATGACGAAGTGATCGACGGGGCTAGCACGACGGCCCAGGCTATTGAGGAATTGGACAAAGGGCCACACCTGCACCATTCAATCGCAGCCATGGGTCGCAAGGAAAAACCAGTTTGACCAGCGTTGACCAACACTTTAAAATAATTTGGCAACAGTGGCACACACAGCGCGTCGTCTGCTCTGTTGGCCCGTCGCATCCGCTTGACGTCATCGGATCGCAAGCCAGTTTTTAGTGGCGCATGAACACGTGATGCACGGGCCGCGGGCGAACGGACCATCGTGTGAATCGGCATATATACTAAGTTCACAGCGGCCCGCCCGACCACTTTCTTTAGCACGTGGCTGACAGAGTGCGCATATGGCATGACAGCTAACTTCCGTATTCTTTCTGAAGCCTCGTTGGGGTAGATCGGCAAATTTCTTTCATTACTTTGAAGCCAAGGCTGCAGATGAGGTCACCTGGGAAACTAGATACACCTTACCGTGTCAGTTGGGCCTCGACGCTTTCCTGCTGCCGGTCAATACACAATCTGTTTAGGGCATTTTTCAGTGCGTCTGTAGCCACAGAATTTTTCTAGACTGCGGAAGATAACACAAGCACATATGGGCCTCTCCGCTGTACAGTCATAGAACGAGAAACTGAAATTGTACCTCAACTGGCATTTCATTGGTTAGCTAAACGTTGGCAAGAGCTTCGGAGGTCTTAAAGATGTCAACAATGTCCTTGTGTTGTCCTTGGTTAGCTTGATGATTACTAGGAAGATGCACACAAATCGGAAGGTTGTTATCATATTCGTACCACGAAAAGCAAGTCAGCAGAAGGTCACGAGAATTGGTGCAACACAGGAACAGGTGCATACTCCTTGCCACAGAATGTACAGATCATCATTAAACTTAACATAGGTAGAACACACATAGATGTTTAACTACTCCGGTAATCCATCCGCATTGGTTCTGGAATCGTGCAGCTCACATGGAACCAATGCCTTCTCTTACCATCTCAGACAAGGCGGTATGTGGCAGCGTGTAATGTACCTAAGTCCTTGATTACAATGGAGTACACACTTCTCCTGGACAGCTGTTCGAGAGGAATGCAGGCATTTCTGGCTTCTTTGCCAGGAAAAGGTCTTTAAACGGTGAGCAATTCTTGCAGATACCACCATAAGGGTTGCTGCCACGATCCTTAATTGTTCAGAGACAATTACACCAGAAGGCCGGTTATCCTTTTGTGTTTCTGCCTTAACGACGGCATAGGCCCTCACCCATCTTCACAGAAGGCCCTAGTTTGGTCAAGTTGTTGGCTTCACACAAGTTTTTGGGCTTCGTTCTTCAATGTTTGGCACTGGACCTTCTTTTGCAGCTTGTAGAATTTCTTTGCAATGGCTTGATTTGTTTTCGCAGAAAGTAGCTGAAATTAGTATGCAATACGCCCAGCAAAGGTGCTTCATAGACAGTCCCGTGTAAGACGAAGCACAGAGAGAAATTCACAGAATGCGACAGTGGCCTAGTGTACAAGATCCCTACGTCATGAGGAGCATCATATGTTGGGAAATAAGGTCGGTGTGTCAACATACATCTAAAGGAACATGTCGGTAACACAGACAGGACATGGCAGCATGGTAGCCAGACACTTGTCGGACTATGGGTGCATTCCACAATTTCGAGAATGTAAAATTCTGAGGATACATAATGGATACCTTATGCGCGAGATATACCAGACGTACATCATACATAAGAATTGCTCAACCTGCGTGAGCACATCGTCAGTAATATTAACGGAAAGAAATGGCTATCTTGATAAATAATCACAACAGATGTGACAAAATGATGATTACATGACTTTCCTCCTCTGCAATTAGGATGATGCTTCCAGTATTTATTTTGAGCAAAGCAATAAATTCCTCAGTTGTTAGCCAGCGTTGTATCTGTGTCTTGCCTGTGTCCTGTTACCCAGCGTGCTGTTTTGCCAAGACTGAAATACTTTCACATATTCTTAAGAGATGAAGTCTAGATCTGGAAAACGACCACAAGGGGTTCCAAGCAGATGTTTGCTTTCTGCACCCACTCTCGAAGAAATACAGACGCATCAACATGTGCGTCTGGAGATCACACAATGCTAGCTGTGGCATATACAATGTTCACAACAAACAAGTCAGGAAATTTTTTTTAATCCACGAGTTCTGGTTCCCTTTATTTAAGGCATACATGCGCCATGTAGGGAACGAAAGTCCTAACTAGATAAATAGAATAAATCATTTTGCAAACATCGCTACTGTAAAATGGTGTTATTAAATGGCCACATTCACCCTTAGGACAGATCAGCATTTCATCTGCCGTTACATATGAAACATGAAAATACCAAGCAGCCAGATGAATGAATAAAATTTATTCGACAATTTAGCAAAGGTACATACAGTCATACCACTCCACTGGTCCAGATGAGTATGCTGCTCAGGAGCAGCAGTATCCGTATGGGGCGAATGCCTCCACCTGTCGAACCATCCTACCTCCTACTTCTACGGCGGACTCCGTAATGATAGCAGTGAGATTTTCATCCATTGTTTGAACATTAGGATCACCTTCCTCAGTTAAAGCCGAATATCTGTTCTTCAGGGAAATCCTGAATTCCTCTACTTTTCCTCTCACTGCTTACTCGTTAATGGGCCTCCGCTTCACTAGTTTCTTCCGGTCCCTCTTCAAGTCGAAGCTAATTCGAAACTATACCACTCTGTGGTCACTACAACGTACCTTTCCGAGGACCTACACATCCTGCACAATGCAAGGTGGACCGCATATATTCTGAAGTCTTACTTCATTTTTAATCGCACCATTGGGGCTCTTCCACGTCCACTTCCTAGAGGCTTTCAACGATCGGGTCATCATGGCTGGATATAGGCGCGTAGGCGTATACACCACCTTCAGCTTGTACCTTATTAAGCGTAACTACATTAGCTGCCACGCTCTCGTTAATTCTATAGCACTCCTGTATGTTGCCAGCTATGACCTGATTGATCACGAGTCCGACACCTAGTTCTCGTCTGTCCGCTAATTACATACTACCAGACTACCAGTCCTTTCCAGGACTAAGGTAAGAATGAAGTCAATTCTAGCATAGTGACAAAAATACGAAGAGAAACTGAAAGTGATACAAACAAAACCGCAACAAATTATGCTTGCTAGGTGCTACACATATGATCGTAAAGCATGCAGAAATGAATGAAAACTCATTCCGAGATACCACAGGCAACACGTCTGCAGGTAGCTGATTCTAGTCGTGTGTGGTTAGCGGAAAGAAGGAATATTTGAAGCAATCTTTAGCAGCATTGAATTCTTTGACATGTCGACTGTGTTTATTACGAGTGCTATCCACGATAGCACAGTACGTGCCAGCCCCTTATTATATACTGTATACGGCTCACCTGTCCTCCTAACCTCACTAAACCCTATGACATCCCGTTTAATACTCGCTAGCTATTTCATCGAACAGCACTGCTATAGGCTAGTCTCGATGGATAAGGTTCCAGCATTAAACGTTGCCAGGTTCAGTTTCCAATGGCGGCCTGTCCGCGGAGCCAGAGATTATTGCACCCTCCGCTGCGTCACAGGTCTGACCGCCGCCTTGGTCAGTCGTTCCGCAACCACTGGGGCAGAGGGTTAATTTGTGTAACCATATATTTACAAGGTTGTGGCCAAGTAATACACCAGGGTGGCCAAATCCTGCTCTGGTGAGATAGTGCGTAGTTCTGGTCACCGAGATCAGACCGCACCCCAGGCCTGGTTATGCAATTCCATCGACACGAGGTGTTTTCTTTTTCCAATCCGGTGGAGAATTTCGTGGCATCGGGATTTGAACCCGGTCCTCTTGCACGCGAGGCGGATGCTCCACCCCTAAGCCACCGCTGCATCGCCCAAAATAAATCAGCGGGACCGAAATGCGCTCTGCAAACCTTCAGTGCCACTTTGTACTCTTGTTTTCTTCTTGCGCCTAGACCATGATTTTTTGGGTTTTACTTGTCTATGGGCAAGCCAGATGCGATGGCGGGTGGGCTGAAATCGTGTGTGCTTGAAGCGCTAGCTTCCCCGAGTACCATGAATAGGAGAAAAGCCGGACATTTTCTTGGCCCCTTTGTTTTCTCTCCGCGCATGCGTTCCCGCCGCCTTTTTTCAGGCGATTAGAGCCGCTGAGGTAGGTGCACGGCGGTAGGTGTCGCACCTGTCGCTCCACGCTGTCAATATTCGAACGCTTTGCATACCAGACCAGCCATGCTCCTTCCCTGAGGCCCAGGGTTTAGAGATAACCATAGTCATGTAAATAAATCTGTGGTGGAAATTAGCAAAAAGCGATTTGAAGATTGGTGGCTCAAAAGTAGAGAGATGACATAAGGTTAAAATTGTAGGAAGACGTATTTTAAAGAAAATGGCGAATTTTGAAAACTTACAAGGCAGTTAAACTAAAATAAAGGAAAAACTGAGCATGGTGGCAACTGCCATCACCCCGCTTCAAAGGGGACGCTCATACCTTCCATCCATCCATCCATCGAACAGCCTAACGCTTTGCATACCAGACCAGCCTGGTGGTGGTCCCACTTAATCGTTCTAGGGGGCGCGGCCGCACTTCCTTATACCAAAAATAAAATCGAAAAATCGATTTCTTTGTTTGCTTTTTTTTTGTAGAACAAATTTTTCGCGCTTTATAGTTGAACAGCAAATGGCGAACGACATGGAGGTTTCACCATAACTCATTCTTTGAATATTGACGGTTACCTGAGCAATACTCGTATATAATCATTTTATATTTATCCCACAATACTATAACTTGAATGATAGCGCCATTCATGAAGAGCAAAGTAACTGTAAGCGAAAAGTAAACGACATAATTATGCATCCTTTATTAACATAGCTTTTGCTTCGAATAATGAAACATTTTCACTTGTTCTCCTTTCCACGGACGCTCATTTCACGAAAACCAGTCCTCAGAACTAAGAACGAAAACCACGCAAAGGACGATACACAGAGAAGAAGTAGACAGGACGAGCGCGGACTTGCAACTGTTTATTGAAACACATCTTCCTTCCATCACCAACCCTACGCATGCGCAACAAGCAAACTCTATATTATCGAGTTCAAGAACTTCAGCTCCTTCTTGTACAGATAGACCGAAGCCTCGCTTACACACTTCTCGGGCCCATATCGATCAATCTGCCAGGCTTCGATGACCTCACGTGTTTTCTGGTTTTTGGTCCTTCCGATTATCTTTGTACGCTCAAAGAGTGGCGTGCATTTATTGTCACAAGAAAGACAGTGTTTGGGCAAATGCATGCTGCTGTGGGAGCCCAACGAATTTTTGTGTTCTTGTAGGCGCTTATTAATGCAGCGTCCCGTTTGTCCCACGTAAACTGAGCCGCAACTAAGCGGGATTTCATACACTACTCCCATTCGACAGGACACAAACTTGATTTTGTGGTTTACACCACAGCCTGCTTTTGTTCTCGTTTCATTGTTAGTTAGCGCGCACAAACGGGACAGCATACAAGGCGCCGAAAAGATTTCCACACCGAATTTTCTTGCCACCCTCTTCAGGCCATGCGAGGTCTTATGTATATAGGGCAGTACTTCAAATTTCCGCCTCTCACGAATGCCAGATTCTCGAGCACTAGAAGTTGGGATGACGGTTCTCAACAGAGACCCGGCAGCGGCCTGCAGAAGCGACGAGGGAAACCCAGCACAACTTAGGCGTGCGACTTGAGCGGAAAAGCTGAGTGACACCTTGTGAAAACAGGACTTCGGTAATGATGACCTCAAGCAGGATGAAGCAATTCCTCTCTTAATAAGCTTAGAGTGACAGGAGTCATAGGGTAAAAGGGCCTTTTTTGTTCTAGGCATGTACATCCAACACAAGTGGTCCGGTTCACTGAAAAACAATCTCAAGTCCAAGAACTGTAAGCAAGAATTCTCAGGCAATTCTACGGTAAAGTTCAAACTGGGAGCCTTACATTTAAAAGACGTTAAAACTTCATTAGTGACCTCTTGCGGGTTGTCATTGGGATTCATTTTTAAGAGTATTAAAAAGTCGTCTACGTATCGGAAAACTCGCGCGATGCGGTCGTCAGTTAGCGCCCGTGAGAGTGAACAGTCAACTTCCGCTAAATATATTTCAGTGAGAACAGGTGCAACACTCGACCCTATACAAATGCCTCGTTTTTGCACATAGAATTTATCCTGAAAACTCACTAGCGTAGAGGAGAGGTACACATTCAACAGTTCCATGAAACCTTCTATCGAAATGCCGCAGGCATTTTGGAACCCCACAACCCCCAAACGCTCTATAAAGTTGCTGACCGCCATGAGCAGTTCGTTGTGAGGAACCGAATAAAACAGCTCTTCAATGTCCACCGAGAAGCCATAATTAACACCTGGCATGCTCTCTTTGAAAATTTTCACAATGCCGTCCGAGCTGGTGGTCTTGTAGGGGTCTTCAGGCGACAGACTCTTCAGGTGTCTTTGAAGGTATCGGCTAACAACTGCCTGCCAGGTTCCTCTCTCCGTTAATATTGCTCTAAAGGGGCATTCCAGCTTATGACTCTTTGCACTAAAAAACACAGTGAGCACATGTACCCTGTTACTCATCACTTCATTCTTCATCCGCTCAAGCTTCAAATCATCTAAAAGCGCAACCGCTTTGGCCTTCGCCTTCGTCGGCTTCACATCCGCAACTCGGAAGTTCTTGTTGATCGCTGTTAGTGCCTTCTCCCCGAATAGTTTCCGCGGTAGGACCACGAAGCCGCCTTTTTTGTCGGACAAAAGAACCCGTAGCCCAGAATCACAAATTGAGCCAGCCACTCTTCTCAGCAGGGAAGTGCAGTCCTTCTTTTTCTGATAGGTGTTGCTCACTGAATCAACTCCTTCCGAAAGGCAGCACCCTTTCTCTTCCCCTTCTACCTTGTCAGCGATCCTGTGAACCGAAGCCAAAAACTCAGGCTTGCTGAGCGGTACTTCCAGGCTGAACTTAGGTCCCTTCCTGAGGACCCTTTCAGTGTCAGATGAAACAGTCGCCCCTCCAAGGTAGATAACAGGCACCTCACCTGTCTGCTTCATTGGCGCCTTAGGTAGGCTTTGTCGTCGCTTGTTCCAAAGGAACTCAGTGGTAGTCTCAGCCAGGTTCTGGTAGTCCTTGAATGTCCTCATGCCGGCAGAGCCTGTCCCCTTCCAAGTGAAGTGCAAAGAGTCATAAGTTGGAATGCCCCTTTAGAGCAATAGTAACGGAGAGAGGAACCTGGCAGGCAGTTGTTAGCCGATACCTTCAAAGACACCTGAAGAGTCTGTCGCCTGAAGACCCCTACAAGACCACCAGCTCGGACGGCATTGTGAAAATTTTCAAAGAGAGCATGCCAGGTGTTAATTATGGCTTCTCGGTGGACATTGAAGAGCTGTTTTATTCGGTTCCTCACAACGAACTGCTCATGGCGGTCAGCAACTGTATAGAGCGTTTGGGGGTTGTGGGGTTCCAAAATGCCTGCGGCATTTCGATAGAAGGTTTCATGGAACTGTTGAATGTGTACCTCTCCTCAACGCTAGTGAGTTTTCAGGACAAATTCTATGTGCAAAAACGAGGCATTTGTATAGGGTCGAGTGTTGCACCTGTTCTCACTGAAATATATTTAGCGGAAGTTGACTGTTCACTCTCACGGGCGCTAACTGACGACCGCATCGCGCGAGTTTTCCGATACGTAGACGACTTTTTAATACTCTTAAAAATGAATCCCAATGACAACCCGCAAGAGGTCACTAATGAAGTTTTAACGTCTTTTAAATGTAAGGCTCCCAGTTTGAATTTTACCGTAGAATTGCCTGAGAATTCTTGCTTACAGTTCTTGGACTTGAGATTGTTTTTCAGTGAACCGGACCACTTGTGTTGGATGTACATGCCTAGAACAAAAAAGGCCCTTTTACCCTATGACTCCTGTCACTCTAAGCTTATTAAGAGAGGAATTGCTTCATCCTGCTTGAGGTCATCATTACTGAAGTCCTGTTTTCACAAGGTGTCACTCAGCTTTTCCGCTCAAGTCGCACGCCTAAGTTGTGCTGGGTTTCCCTCGTTGCTTCTGCAGGCCGCTGCCGGGTCTCTGTTGAGAACCGTCATCCCAACTTCTAGTGCTCGAGAATCTGGCATTCGTGAGAGGCGGAAATTTGAAGTACTGCACTATATACATAAGACCTCGCATGGCCTGAAGAGGGTGGCAAGAAAATTCGGTGTGGAAATCTTCTTTTCGGCGCCTTGTAAGCTGTCCCGTTTGTGCGCGCTAACTAACAATGAAACGAGAACAAAAGCAGGCTGTGGTGTAAACCACAAAATCGAGTTTGTGTCCTGTCGAATGGGAGTAGTGTATGAAATCCCGCTTAGTTGCGGCTCAGTTTACGTGGGACAAACGGGACGCTGCATTAATAAGCGCCTACAAGAACACAAAAATTCGTTGGGCTCCCACAGCAGCATGCATTTGCCCAAACACTGTCTTTCTTGTGACAATAAATGCACGCCACTCTTTGAGCGTACAAAGATAATCGGAAGGGCCAAAAACCAGAAAACACGTGAGGTCATCGAAGCCTGGCAGATTGATCGATATGGGCCCGAGAAGTGTGAAAGCGAGGCTTCGGTCTATCTGTACAAGAAGGAGCTGAAGTTCTTGAACTCGATAAGATAGAGTTTGCTTGTTGCGCATGCGTAGGGTTGGTGATGGAAGGAAGATGTGTTTCAATAAACAGTTGCAAGTCCGCGCTCGTCCTGTCTACTTCTTCCCTGTGTATCGTCCTTTGCGTGGTTTTCGTTCTTAGTTCATGGATTACCAACTAGCCCCCCATCGTACACTCCTTCCAGTCCTCAGGATTCTTTTCTTTATACAAAGCGGTTTGTGGCACGAGATGCGTCAGCACGAACATGCCTGTGGACGTTCAGCAAAGCAGGCGCGATCAGGCGCTCCTCGGCCATCTTTGCCCGAAGCTACGCCCTCAAACGACGGCGTGTTGACAACGGGCGCTCTGCCGAGGCGATGCTGACTGGTAGCGAAGTCAGAACCTGCAATAGAGTTCGTACGTTGGCGCACAGTTCTTCAACGCAAGCATCAAGGGCCTCAAGGGTGGTAGCCTGGCAGTGGGGAGCCACTCGTCTGCCGGGTCCATTATGATATCCAGACGAGTGGCTCAGACGCAAGCGTTCTTGCTCTCGCAGCTCGGTTGTAGAATAGCATACACCGGTCTGCAAGCCTTTCGATTCTCGAGTCGTTGCTTTCGACGCCTTCTGTCACGAGAAAACTGGACAGGCAAATGTGCAGGCTGTGCACGGAAAGGATTTCTGCGTGTCCACGCTCGCCGGCACCGTTGGAAAGGAAGCTGAGGTGGACGCCTCGAGCGACGGATGTGTGCTGAGCTTCTTCGATGGCAAGAAGGAGCTGGCTTCACAGAAAGTACCTCCAGAGGCGGGGCGAGAGCGCGTAACCTTGCGCATATAGAGCGATGCCCTCCCCCCGTCAGCCGGGAAACGGAAGTGAACGTAGCGGAAACGACTCGAAAGTTCGAGAGAAAATTGGAGGGGACACTTAATCCAATATATGCAGAAGGTCATTCTCTAGTTTACATTCATAGACCCCTGGGAGTCCTCATACCCCTCCTGGCGCAGTGGTGCAGCGGTCATCAATTCAACTGCCACCTGCCAGGATGGGCAGTTTGCTCACTATCCGGTGGGCAGGTTGCGCTGACGCCGCAGGGTCACGTGACCTAGGTGCTGGCGCGTTACAATTCACGCCGACCACTGGCGACGCGCGCCCTCTCCCCCAAAGCGGCGCAACGACCATGTCCTCCTTCGGATAGAGATTACCGCACGTACCGTTCCCCTTTCCACCTTCAACAAGAATATCCTCTCTCTCTCGCTCTCAGCTGCGCTGTCGACGACGCTATGTGTATGTGCGCGCCTGCCTTGGCGCGCAGGGACGAGCAGACGCGGCGCGCCGCACAACTGATGAATGTCGCGAGTCAGCCCGCACCGTAGGCCTAGCTTCGAAGAGGGGTGACTCCTGGGGAAACACCGCTGAGCGGCCAGCCGAAGAAGACCTGCGAGGGAGCGCGCGCCAGTCTTCGGGACGGCTCCATCCTGGCCCAGCAGTCGTCGGGCTGTCGCAGTGCCCGGCGAACAACGTGTGTTTATTTGGCGTGCCTGTCTCGTACATTGCTGCACTGCTGTAAGATCTCTAATGGTACTGTAGCCTTTTTTGCGTATTGTGTTACATGCGTTGCATTGTATTAGAGAACACTGTGTACACATTCTTACGAGTGCTGAGTAAGCACCGCTGTATCGACTCTGCTATGCGAAGCTTGTTTTGCAGTCAACCTTTGACTCCGACCCATCCTCTGGCTTGCTACCGGCGAAAGCTGGGCACCAAACGACCACAGCCTTCTGTCCCTTGGTGGCTGTTCATCCGGTTGAGCCTGCCCCGCCGAGCCGAGGGCGTCTCCTTTGTGACCGGGACCGCTACCCCCGCACGCTTTAAGGGTGTTTGGGAATGCGCCCCACCCGTGCACACGTGACAGCGGGACCCGCACGAAACCACTGTTGAACTTTTTCAATGAGACTTCGTTGTGGCGGAAAAGCTACTTACACAGTACAAGCCATGTTCCGGTGAACGTACAAAGTAGGGTCGGCTTGACACGTCACACAGTCGCGGAGAGGAGCTTTCCAGTTCTGCGTCAAAGGTCACTTCTCGCCCCGTCACAGGTTTTTGAGGATAGTGACCTTCTTCCCCGCGTGTCGGGTGAGCCTATTATTTTGGACTCCATCGGGACCCCGCGCTGTCCTGGCCGAATGTACTTAGGTGCTGCTTCTGAGGTACTTGTTCTTCTTGCTTCGAAAAATAACCGGTGGCAAATTTTCTCTACGTGCTCCGTGAAAGCCCGAAAATGGACGTTCAGGAAGGTGTGCAAAGGGCGTCTGGGAGGGAGGGGGGGGGGGGGCGTCCGCCTCCTCCGCCTCCCTCAGGACCGCCACTAGACCAGGCACACCTGCAGTGCCTGATCACAGAAGACTTGTACGCTGAATGACGATATCATGCATCAGCGCAAAACAGGGCCTGCACCGAGAGCGCATTCGCCTAAGAAGCACACTCGCGCGAACACTTTAAGGTAGCCGTGGGCAGCGCAGCGCAGCAGCCCTGTTGGATTACAAGTGGCGCCCCCTACACGCAGTGAAACTAACATGGTCAGGGCTTTTTTATTCATCCGTAAAGAAACCGTTGTAACCCTGACACTGGATAGTACGCCGTGAGGTCCATGAATTCCTACTGGATAACATTTGCAGCGCCAACGATTTTTTGTTATATTTTGTCAACGTCAGGGTGCACGGTACGCCTGCCTCGCCCCCTATGAGCAAGAACGAAGGAGAAGATAGCAAAACTGTTGCTTTGCGAAAAGCAAAATGCGGAGTTACCGCAGCGGTGGCCGAGTCGACTGAGCATCCGCCTCGCATGCGGGAGGTGCGGGGTTCGATCGTACCCACCGGTGATGCAGTGGATACAAGCTTCTTTCCCCTGGTCTTCTTGGTGCGCGGCTTATTTAGGGTGAATCGCTTGGAAAATGGGTCTTTGCCCCCCCCCCCCCCCCCCCATGAGTAGAAGAAAAATAACTTGTGCCATTGCGCTCTATGGCCACAAATGCCCTTGCGTCATAAAAAAAAAAAGAAACATCATCCTCAACAATATTCGTCTATTTTGCCATCTGTATCCTTGTCGGCCATTCATGCTACATCTAGTTCTCGCTCCTTCAATAAAATGAGAGAGCAAAATGGCCTTTAATACTGCGTATGCCTCCGCAGTCCTTCTGACCTCGCTGTCATGACATGCCCTCTAATTCCCCGAACAGCTCTGCTGGCTGGGCTCTAGCGTTAAACGTTTGCAGGCTCAGTTTCCAACGGCAGCCTGTTCTATGTCATATACAGGGTGTTTCACCCGAGATTTTACACAGCATTTAAAAATAGGTTTTTTGAGTTAGAAGCGCGCTTTTTTCGGCATAGCATTGTCAGCGGCGGAGTACATCAGAATACAACTAAAACCTGCTAATTAGAAAAATGGTTAATTAAAATCAGATGGTTAACTTTTTAACTAATACTGTTGGGTACCTTCATTACAGAGACGGGCGTAGCCCATTGTGAGTGATTTCCACATCAGTTTTTAGAATTTCCAAAACTCGGTTAGCCTCGGCTCTGATGCCCAACAAATTATGGCTATTTCCACAAGTTACGTGAACTGGACAGGTTGATTTGCCTGCAAGCTTCTTAAAAGCGCATGTATTTTGGCCCAATATAGGCAAAATTTGTTGGGCGACAGCGCCGAGGGTAACAGCGTCTTCAAATTTCTAAATACAGATCGGGATAATATTGACGGTGGGCCTCTCAATAATTCAGGAGCCCAACAGTAATAGTTTAAAAGTTGTCTATTCAATATTACCTAACAAGCAGGTAGTTAGCAGGTAATACCTGTATTCTGATTTACTCACACCGCTGCCGATTTTACGCCGAAAAAAAAATGCTCTTCTAACTCAAAAAGCCTATATTTAAAAATCTTGTAAAGTGCTAGGTGAAACACCCTGTCTATCTGACTGCCGCCTTGGTGAGTTTCTCCACAGGCGCTGGGGGCTGAGGGCCGGGAGTTAATTGGTGTACCCATGTAGGAGGTGGTGGCCAAGTGTTATTAGATGGTCAACCCCTGCTCTGGTGAGAGGATGCGTTGCCGGCTGTGTTCGCCTATTCGGTGCTATACCAAGCTGCACCCCAGGCCGGGTTATTCGAGTTCACCCACACTCAGATTTGTTTTTCTCAATCTGATAAAGACCTGCGGCGCAACCGGGATTCGAACCGCGGGCGTCTTGCACATGAGATGGATGCTCCGACTCTACGCCATCACAGCGTCCTTAAAGGTGCACTGAAGAGGAGACTGAACTCCCATTACCGCGGGAACTCGATCTACACGTTCCGAGCATTCTTATAAACTTCTAATTATTGTCCTGTGCAGCCGATTTCCCTAATTAGTCCCGTGGCGGCTTGCCTCACTGCCATCGGCGGAGGGATATCTAAAATCAGAGAGTACACGCGTATTTTTATTTCCGCGGGCCTGATTTGCGGCTATGTTGTCTGCGACTGAAACAATTCATTCTCAGAAAGCTAAACAAAGTAAATAAAAGCGGAAGCAAAGCCGCCGCGAGACTGGCTGAAAGGCACTCCACGCATTGGTTGACTCCTCCTACCTTCAGCGTTGAGTTCAAAAAAAGGGCGCTTTCAGTGCAAAGGCAGGAAAAAACAGTGCTTTTCACGGATGACGGAGCAGCCAACCTTAGTCAGCCCTTTTCTTCGAGGGCTCCTCTTTGAAAGCATGAAATAATCACCGGCAGTACAACAAGTAGTGTATGAAGCCCCTGTAAGCACGAGGAGTGTATCGTTTAGATGATTTCTCAGAAGTGCCTCAAAGTGGAGCTGTCTGTATCTCCTGTGAAAGCACGCATGAAGCCACCCCATTTGACTACCGCTCTTGTGCACCGCTAATTCAGCACGCAAACTTGTGAGCGTACTTTCAATATTCTCCCAAAGCCCAGATGAGTCGGGTAGTTTTGGTGTGCTGAGAAAAAAAAAGTGCCGCCGGTATCGCTCCGGTGACTCCTACAGTATCTGTAAGCCTGATGCGACCAGGGATTGCAGGGTCGTGACACGAATTGCGCAAGGGTTAAGCGGGCCAGCCATGTCACGTAAAGAGTGCCCCAGTTGGAGCTGTGCCTTTGGGTCTCGCGAGGGAGTGTGGAAGGGGTTGTCCCTCGCAAGTTGACCTCACTTGACAACCTAGCAGGAAATGAGCCTTTTGTCTGAACTCTGACGAGAAGACCATCTCCACTTGCAGAAAATGTGCGGTAGTTTACAAAGACAAGCTGTCATAATTTTCCCCCCTAGCGCAGTCATGCTTCGTATGAATTGTGCCCGTTCTACATGATTTCCCCTCACTATGTGATGCCTAACAGGGGTTAAGATATGATAAATAACGAGGATGAGGAGGACGAGTAAAATATTTTCTTGCCATATCTATTTTTTAGTGTGTGCGTGCGTGCGTGCGTGTGTGTGTGTGTGTGTGTGTGTGTGTGTGTGTGTGTGTGTGTGTGTGTGTGTGTGTGTGTGTGTGTGTGTGTGTGTGTGTGTGTGTGTGTGTGTGTGTGTGTGTGTGTGTGTGTGTGTGTGTGAGAGAGAGAGAGATAGCATGGCGTGCTTGACTGTTTAAAACATATACAGCGAAGTATACGCTTCGTTAAAGGAAACATATCCGATCTTTTTGAAAGGAAAGGACCGATGTTTTTCGAGAGGGCGCTCTTCTTCGGTCCTCCGATCGAAACGTCAAGTCAAATAAAAATGTTTCCTTTAACGAAGGGTATACTTCGTTATATATACCACCTTAACAAAAAAAAAATCAGGCATCTAGTGAATTCTTAAACACATGTATAACTTTCGGTCTGTCTCAAATTATTTGAGCCCACCCGTACGACTGACCATTCATCTAACATTCTTGACATTATTTTGACTACTTAGCCTGATTAACTGTGTGCTTCTTCGTACATTGCGGGCCTTAGTGACCACGTTGTAGTCCACACTACCTTTTTCACTAATATTACCAAAAGTACTAAAACAAAAAAGTTCTATCGCTCTACGACAAAGGAGGCTACATTAGCATGAATCGTCATGTTCTGGTATTCTATACCGATTTCGCCTCTCTACGTATCCTATACGTTCTATCGAGTCCAACTGGTCTCTCTACAAGTTCAAGCTGTGGCGCCGAATAACACTTTACATTCCCACCATCAGCATAACAGGGCGACCACGTTCTTCATGGTTTAATAGGACCGGATCACCGGTACGCATAACCGACGTACCCAATGTTTTGAACCAATCATTCTGTTCCGTTTTTACTTCTGCCACTGCCGCATCCGCCGATGGATGGCATCACCTTCAACCAGCATGGTATTGTGAAAATTATCGACTCGCTAAAATGTTCATCTTCCTGCGGTATCGATGATATCAATTCGAAAGTTTTAAGAAACACTAAACATGCTTCCAGTCTTTTTCTTTCCCTCATTTTTCGGCAGTCGTTTGGTACTGGCTCCGTCCCACATGACTGGCGAATTGGCATGGTCATTCCAGTTTTCAGGAAAGGTGTCCCATCATCCCCAGGTAATTGCCGAGCTATTCAATTCGCTAACTAGTGTATGCTCTAAGATCATCAAACACGTCATCTACTCTAATGTTGCTACATTTCTAACATCGGTCAATTTTTTTCATCCAAACCAGCACGGATTCCGGAAAGGTCACTCATGTGAAACCCAATTAGCATTGTTCGTGCGTAACATTCATCCCTATCTTGACCGCAATATCCCAACTGATGCACTATTCCTAGACTTCGAGAAAGTACCCCATTCCCGCCCTTTATTCAAACGGTCCCTTTTAAATCTTCAGCCGGTCTTGAACTGCATTAGAAGCTTTCTAACCGACCGCATGCAAATTGTTTCCGCTAATGGCTTCTCATCATCTTACTCACACGTTCTTTCAGGAGTACTCCAAGGCACAGTTCTTGGCCCTTTCCTCTTTCCAAAATACATTACCGACCCGCCTTCCACGGTAACGTCTACCATCCCCCTTTTCGCGGATGACTGCGCACTCTACCGCCCCATAACTAACGCCGACGATATGCTTCTGTCCCCTGGGGCCCTTAAGGGTAAATAAATGATGATGATGATGATGAAATGTCTTGGATAGCATGCAGCAGTGGTGCATTACGTGGCTAATATGTCTGAATACTACAAAGACTGTACTAATATCTTTTCACCGCCGCCGAAATTATATTTCGCAAAATTATAAAATTAACGATACTACAATTACTGCAACTAAACCTTTTAAATATCTTGGTATTAACCTCACTAGTGATCTGTCATGGTCTTACCACGTTCACCAAAGAAAAAAAATCCCCTAATCGAACAATTGGGTATTTCCGTCGTAACCTGTCCATGGCGCCTTCTTCCATATAATTACCAACTCAGTGCGCTCCTTCTGCGAACCCCGATCGCTCGTGCTATGGTGAATGAACTAAGTGAATTTAAAAAGCCATATACGCCGCTTACTGCTTAGTTTTCTACGTGTTCAGTTGAGTTTTTCTGCGTTCAATTACTTTTAAGAGGGCTAGAAAGCTCTCTCAACCGTGGAGCTGTTGCAATGTCCCGCACGCTGTTTTCCTCTCATGTCGTGCGATCGCGGCCGCATGTTATGCACGTTAATGCGTCTGAGGTGTAATACACACTATATAAAAACTGACGCGTTTCAGGATCCGTGCATTCGATATCCGCGGTGAATAAACTTTGTTCAGAAAGTGGATAATGTATCTATCTTATTGTGAAGGAAGGATGCAGTTCTAAGTTAGAAACTAGGTATTCCGCAGTGTGCTGAAAAAGCTCCAGGCCTTCTGATTTTATTATCGTTGTGGCAAGCTGCAACAGCTTGCACCGCGACAAAGCCATTTGTCCAGCTTTGGGAGCAAGTCAATTAAGTGTCGGAAACAACCAAACACGCAAATTTCACACCTGCAAGCACAGCTTCCCGGGTTCGAACCCGACCGCGGCGGCTGCGTGTTTATGGAGGCAAAACGCTAAGGCGCCCGTGTGCTGTGCGATGTCTGCTCGTTAAAGATCTCCGGGTGGTCCAAATTATTCCGGAGCCCTCCACTACGGCACCTCTCTCTTCCTTTATTCTTTCACTCCCTCCTTTATCCCTTCCCTTACGGCGCGGTTCAGGTGTCCGCCGATATATGAGACAGATACTGGGCCAAATTCCTTTCCCCCAAAAAACAATTATTATTATTATTATTATTATTATTATTATTATTATTATTATTATTATTATTATTATTATTATTATTATTATTATTATTATTATTATTACTTGTCCTCTGTGGCAGCGCACAAAGCTCTCCCATAGCGTTACGCGGAACCTCCACCACCAGAAAAGGTACTAGGGACTTTTAGAGCAGGGTGACTATCGGTTAGGGGCATGGGGGAATAGCGGGGCGCCTGCGCGCATGCGCAGGACAATAACGCGTATTAACCAGAATAAATGCTTCGCATGGAGCGAGTCTGCATTTTACTCAAAAACGGTACATTTCATATCAGTTTTCATTGCTCAATGATCCTTATAAAATGCCAACATACTTATCATTTATGACGTGTGAAATTATGCATGCCAACGCTAACAGAGAGAATAAAATCTGCCCATGTGGCGGGCGAGCGCCAGCTTTTATTCCCTAAACCATTCCAACGAGGCCATTGTGGTTTCAGAGAAAAAAGCTCTAAGCGGCATCATAAGAACAAGGTTTGAGCTGGAAAGCTACCTGTTAGGAAATGGTGTGAAGGTGATCAGGCGATGCAATTAATTCTGCATGAATTGCTACAAGCTAGGGCAAACAACGCACTGGCCTTGCTGGAGAGCGAGCTGACTACAAAAGGCCCGAAACACCGCGACAAGAGACGAAAATATAGCGCACTTCATAATGCTTCACAAACAGACCAACGATAAGCCGGTGTAACATTCACTGTGACCGAAGAAAATATAGCATCTGTGTCAAAGTCAGCGATGCAACCCCTTCCATCACACTGGTCCGCTTCAACACAACACAAAGCATGCATTCATTATTATACCAAGTATGTGACATCTTTAAAACCAGGCAACAGTACCAAGTTAACATATCTTTCGTGTCTGCGGCCAGTAAACTCAAAAGCCATTGAGAAAATTTTGCACGAGGTCACTAAACTCTTTCACAGAAAGCCGCCGGGCCAATTGGCGCATGATGCTTGGCAAATCCGCGCAGGGTAATAGGACACCGACAAGATGACACAGATACAGCGCCAACAACTGAGGAATTTATCGCTTTGCTCGCAATAAATACAGGAAGCATCATCCCAAATACCGAGAACGAAGGTCATGGAATCATCAGTTTGTGACATCTCTCGTGACTATTTACCCAGATATAATCACGGATTATATCCGTGACTGGATTATATATCCGGTCAATTTCTTTTTTCATTAACATTATCGATGATGTGCTTCCGCAGGTTGAGGAATTCGCATATATGATGTACACCTCATATATCTCGCGCATGAGCTATCGATTATATTTCCTCAAAATTTTACAACTTCCAAAGTGCGAAATGCATTCACTGTACAGCACGTGTCTTGCTTGCTTGCTGCCATATCCTGTCTAAGTTCTCGAAATGCTCCATTAGACGAATGTTAACACGCCACTCTTTTTCCCAACATATGATGCTCAGCATGACAAAGGGATTTTGTTAAGCAAGTCACTGACGCATGCTGTAAATTTGTCTCATTGCTTCGTCTTACACAGGGCGGTCTTTGAAGCACCTTTGCTGGGCGCGTTGCATATGGCCGATTCACACGACGGACCGCTCGCCCGCGGCCCGCGCATCACGTGTTCGTGCGTCACCAAATCGAGAGGCGTGCGTCGGCCCGCGGACTGGACAACCAAGGAAGTTCAAGTGCCTCTTCCCTTCGCGGGAATTAGCGGTGGCCCGCGAAGATGCCCGCGCTAGCTCTGGCAACCACCGCTCTTGCCAGTATTTCGGCTCCCGCATTTCGCTGAGCTGGCGCGCTGTGTTGACAAGCTGCACTGCGTTCGCTACCATGACGAAGTGATCGACGGGGCTAGCAAGACGGCCCAGGCTATTGAGGAATTGGACAAAGGGCCACACCTGCACCATTCAATCGCAGTCATGGGTCGCAAGGAAAAACCAGAGTGACCAGCGTTGACAAACACTTTAAAATAATCTGGCAACAGTGGCACACACAGCGCGTCGTCTGCTCTGTTGGCCCGTCGCATCCGCTTGACGTCATCGGATCGCAGGCCAGTTTTTAGTGGCGCATGAACACGTGATGCACGGGCCGCGGGCGAACGGACCATCGTGTGAATCGGCATATATACTAAGTTCACAGCGGCCCGCCAGACCACTTTCTTTAGCACGTGGCTGACAACGTGGGCATATGGCATGACAGCTAACTTCCGTATTCTTTCTGAAGCCTCGTTGGGGTAGATCGGTAAATTTCTTTCATTACTTTGAAGCCAAGGCTGCAGATGAGGTCACCTGGGAAACTAGATACACCTTACCGTGTCAGTTGGGCCTCGACACTTTCCTGCTGACGGTCAATACACAATCTGTTAAAGGCATTTTTCAGTGCGTCTGTAGCCACAGCATTTTTTTCTACTGCGGAAGATAACACAAGCACATATGGGCCTTTCCGCTGTACAGTCATAGATCGAGAAACTTAAATTGTACCTCCACTGGCATTTCATTGGTTAGCTAAAAGTTGGCAAGAGCTTCGGAGGTCTTAAAGATGTCAACAATGACCTTGTGTTATCCTTGGTTAGCTTGATGATTACTAGGAAGATGCACACAAATCGGAAGGTTGTTATCATATTCGTACCACGAAAAGCTTCTATTAGTTGACGATCTTGACAGGCAAGTCAGCAGAAGGTCACGAGAATTGGTGAAACACCGGAACAGGTGCATACTCCTTGCCACTGAATGTACAGATCATCATTAAACTTAACATAGGTAGAACACACATAGATGTTTAACAACTCCGGGAATCCATCCGCATTGGTTCTGGAATCGTGCTGCTCACATGGAACCAATGCCTTCTCTTACCATCTCAGACAAGGCGGTATGTGGCAGCGTGTAATGTACCTAAGTCCTTGATTACAATGGAGTACACCCATCTTCACAGAAGGCCATTGTTTGGTCAAGTTGTTGGCTTCACACAAGTTTTTGGGCTTCGTTCTTCAATGTTTGGCACTGGACCTTCTTTTGCGGCTTGTAGAATTTCTTTGCATTGGGTTGATTTGTTTTCGCAGAAAGTAGCTGAAATTAGTATGCAACACGACCAGCAAAGGTGCTTCAAAGACAGTCCAGTGTATGACGAAGCACAGAGAGAAATTCACAGAATGCGACAGTGGCCTAGTGTACAAGATCCCTTTGTCATGAGGAGCGTCATATGTTGGGGAAATAAGGTCGGTGTGTCAACATACATCTAATGGAACATGTTGGCAACAAACACAGGACATGGCAGCACGGTAGCAGGACACTTGTTGGACTATGGGTGCATTCCACAATTTCGAGAATGTAAAATTCTGAGGATACATAATCGACACCGTTTGCGCGAGATATACCAGACGTACATCATACATAAGAATTGCTCAACCTGCGTAAGCACATCGTCAGTAATGTTAACAGAAAAAAATTGACTATCTGGATAAATAATCACAACAGATGTGACAAAATGATGATTACATGACTTTCCTCCTCTGCAATTTGAATGATGCTTCGAGCGTTGTTTCTGTGTCTTGCCTGTATCCTGTTACCTAGTGTGCTGTTTTGCCAAGACTAAAATACTATCACATGTTCCTAAGAGATGAAGTCTAGATCTAGAAAACGACCACAAGGGGTTCCAAGCAGATGTTTGCTTTCTGCACCCACTCTCGAAGAAATACAGACGCATCAACATGTGCGTCTGGAGATCACCCAATGCTAGCTGTGGCATATACAACGTTCACAACAAACAAGTCAGGGATTTTTTTTTTTACTCCACGAGTTCTGGTTCCATTTCTTTAAGGCATACATGCGCCATGTAGTGAACGAAAGTCCTAACTAGATAAATAGAATAAATCATTTTGCAAACATCGCTACTGTAAAATGGTGTTAACAAATGGTCACATTCACCCTTACGACAGATCTGCATTTCATACCAAGCAGCCAGATGAATGAATAAAATTTTCTCGAAAATTTAGCAAAGGCACATACCGTCATACCACTCCACTGGTCCAGTTGATTATGCTGCTCAGGAGCAGCAGTATCCACATGGGGCGAATGCCTGCACCTGTCGAACCATCCTACCACCTACTTCTACGGCGGACTCCGTAATGATAGCAGTGAGATTACCATCCATTGTTTGAACATTAAGATCACCTTCCTCAGTTAAAGCCGAATATCTGTCCTTCAGTGACCAGTCCTTTCCATGACTAAGGTAAGAATGAAGTCAATTCTAGCATAGCGACAAAAATACGAAGTGAAACTGCAATTGATACAAACAAAACCGCAACAAATTACGCTTGCTCGGTGCTACAGAAATGATCGCAAAGTATGCAGAAATGAATGAAAACTCATCCCGAGATACCACAGGCAACACGTCTGCAGGTAGCTGATTCTAGTCGTGTGTGGTTAGCGGGAAGAAGGAATATTTGAAGCAATCTTTAGCAGCATTGCATTCTTTGACATGTCGACTGTGTTTAATACGAGTGCTATCCACGATAGCACAGTACGTGCCAGGCCCTTAGTATATACTGTATACGGCTCACCTGTCCTCCTAACCTCACTAAGCCCTATGACATCCCGTTTAATACTCGCTAGCTATTTCATCGAACAGCACTGCTATAGGCTAGCCTCGATGTATAAGGTTCTAGCATTAAAGGCTGCCAGGTTCAGTTTCCAATGGCGGCCTGTCCACGGAGCCAGAGATTATTGGCCCCTCCGCTGCGTCACAGGTCTGACCGCCGCCTTGGTCAGTCGTTCCGCAACCACTGGGGCCGAGGGTAGAGGGTTAATTCGTGTAACCATATATGTGCAAGGTTGTGGCCAAGTAATACACGAGGGTGGCCAAATCCTGCTCTGGTGAGGGAGTGCGTAGTCAGTTCTGGTCACCGAGATCAGACCGCACCCCAGGCCTGGTTATGCAATTCCATCGACACGTAGAGTTTTCTTTTTCAAATCCGGTGGAGAATTTCGCGGCACCGGGATTCGAACCCTGTCCTCTTGCACGCGAGGCGGATGCTCCACCCCTAAGCCACCGCTGCATCGCCCAGAATAAATCACCGGGAGCGAAATGCGCGCTGCAAACCTGCAGTGCTACTTTGTACTCTTGCTTTCTTCTTGCGCCTAGACCATGATTTTTTGGGTTTTACTTGTCTATGGGCAAGCCAGATGCGATGGCGGGTGGGCTGAAATCGTGTGTGCTTAAAGCGCTAGCTTCCCCGAGTACCATGAATAGGAGAAAAGCCGGACATTTTCTTGGCACCCTTGTTTTCTCTCCGCGCATGCGTTCCCGCCGCCTTTCTTCCCACGATTAGAGCCGCTGAGGTAGGTGCGCGGCGGTAGGTGTCGCACCTGTTGCTCCACGCTGTCAATATTCGAACGCTTTGCATACCAGACCAGCCATGCTCCTTCCCTGAGGCCCAGGGTTTAGAGATAACAATAGTCATGTAAATAAATCTGTGGTGGAAATTAGCAAAAAGCGGTTTGAAGATTGGTGGCTCAAAAGTAGAGAGATGACATAAGGTTAAAATTGTAGGAAGACGTATTTTAAAGAAAATGGCGAATTTTGAAAACTTACAAGGCAGTTAAACAAAAATAAAGGAAAAACTGAGCATGGTGGCAACTGCCATCACCCCGCTTCAAAGGGGACGCTCATACCTTCCATCCATCCATCCATCGAACAGCCTAACGCTTTGCATACCAGACCAGCCTGGTGGTGGTCCCACTTATTCATTCTAGGGGGCGCGGCCGCACTTCCTTATACCAAAAATGAAATCGAAAAATCGATTTCTTTGTTTGCTTTTTGTTTGTAGAACAAATTTTTCGCGCTTTATTGCTGAACAGCAAATGGCGAACGACATAGAGGTTTTACCATAACTGATGCTTTGAATATTGACGGTTACGTGAGCAATACTCGTATATAATCATTTTATATTTATCTCACCATAATATAACTTGAATGATAGCGCCATTCATGAAGCGCAAAGTAACTGTAAGCGAAAAGTAAACGACATATGCATCTTTCCTTAATATAGCTTTTGCTTCGAATAATTAAACATTTACACGTGTACTCCTTTCCACGGACGCTAATTTCACGAAAACCAGTCCTCAGGTTTCTTTTTTTTTTTACAAAGCGGTCTGTGACACGAGATGTGTCAGCACGAACATGCCTGTGGACGTTCAGCAAAGCAGGCGCGATCAGGCGCTCCTCGGCCATCTTTGCCCGAAGCCACGCTTGCAAACGACAGCGTGTTGACAACGGGCGCTCTGCCGAGGCGATGCTGACTGGTAGTGAAGTAAGAACCTGCAGTAGAGTTCGTACGTTAGCGTACTGTTCTTCAACGCAAGCATCAAGGGCCTCAAGGGTGGTAGCCTGGCAGTGGGGCGCCACTCGTCTGCCGGGTCCATTTTGATATCCAGATGAGTAGCTCAGACGCAAGCGTTCTTGCTCTCGCAGCTCGGTTACAGAGTACCATACACCGCTCTGCAAGACTTTCGATTCTCGAGTCGTTGCTTTCGACGCCTTCTGTCACGAGAACACGGGCCAGGCAAATGTGCAGGCCGTGCACGGAAAGGATTTCTGCGTGTCCACGCTCGCTGGCACTGTCGGAAAGGGAGCTGAGGTGGACGCCTCGAGCGACGGATGTGTGCTGAGCTTCTTCGATGGCAAGAAGGAGCTGGCTTTACAGAAAGTACCTCCAGAGGCGGGGCGAGAGCGCGTAACCTTGCGCGTATAGAGCGATGCCCTCCCCCTTCAACCGGGAAATGGAAGCGAACGTAGCGGAAACGACTCGAAAGTTCGAGAGAAAATTGGAGGGGACACCTAATCCAATATATGCAGAAGGTCGTTCTCTACTTTACATTCTTATACCCCTGGGAGTCCTCATACCACTCCTGGCGCAGTGGTGCAGCGGTCATTAATTCAACTGCCACCTGCCAGGGTGGGTAGTTTGCTCACTATCCGGTGGGCAGGTTGCGCTGACGCCGCAGGGTCACGTGACCTAGGTGCTGTCGCGTTACAATTCACGCCGACCACTGGCGACGCGCGCCCCGGCGGGAGGGTGAGCGTCAGCTCCACACTCCCCTCTCCCCCAAAGCGGCGCGACGGCCATGTCCTCCTTCGGATAGAGATTACCGCACGCGCCGTTCCCCTTTCCACTTTCAACAAGAATATCCTCTCTCTCTCTATCTCTCTCTCTCTCAGCTGCTTGTCCATGACGCTGTGTGTGTGTGCGCGCCTGCCTTGGCGCGCAGGGACCGACGGCTCGGTACTTCCAGCAACAGGCCAGGCCGCTGCGGCCTGCGTAGCACCGGCCTTAGGTGCAGCACTGTCGTGCCGCCTGCGGGTCCCAGCCAACTCCACGGCGGCTGAACTGGCGGGCCTCCACCTGGCAGCGGACCTGCTCCTCCTGCTGCCTGGACAGCAGCCCGCAGTCATCCTAACCGACTCGAGAGCAGCCCTGCAGCTGCTGCGCCAGCACCAGCCCAGGCAGCACACGGTGGCCAACCTTACGGCCCGACTTATGGCCATCCAGGATGCTGGCCGTCCGGTCTCCCTCCAGTGGCTGCCTTCACACGTTGGCATCACTGGGAACGAGGCTGCGGATCAGCTGGCCGGATCCGCCCACACCAATGGCTCCCCGGTGTCCTCAAAAGTAACGCAGCTGGACTTCGCCCGTCCTGCTCTTCGGCAGGCCGTACGGGCCCTCCACCCCGATCCCCGCGTGGCCTCAGGAGTCCGCTTCATGCGGGTACCCGACTGCCTGCCACGGAGGGAACGGACCCTCCTCCTGCGACTACGAACGGGCTGCTCATGGACACCGGCCCGGCTACACCGACATGGCAGAGCCCCGTCCCCGGCCTGCTCCTTCTGTGGGGCAGACGAGACTCTGGGCCACCTCCTCTGTGCCTGCCCGAACCTAGAGGCCGCCCGGCGTGACATGACTGCAGGGTACCGCAACCTAGGCCTGCCCTCCTACTCGGACCAGGACCTGCTGCACCCAGAGCGCAGCCAGACTGAGGCCTTCCGACTGCTGCTGGAATTCCTACAATCTACGAGATTAGCCACTCGGCTATAAGCCTGGCTCGCATCCCGTGATCCAGAACACGGCCCATATTTCCTGGAAACCGCCAGCAGTCGGCGCAGCTGATGACTTTGGCGGCAGCTTGTTCACCACCTCGACACCTGCCGTGGTGCCCTGAACGGGAGTGCGGCTCCCATGATGCCCTCCCCGCGCGCACTGGTCTCCCATGGCGGTATCCAGCGTTTTTTCTCCCCCTGCTGCTGTCCTGAAGCAGCCCCCCGGCGGTACGACCAGGCCCGCATCCCGTGATCCTGGACACGGCCGCCGGTCCCTTGTGCGCCAGCCCGCTGGCGCCCCAGCTGTAACCACAGCTCCTGCGCGCCGCCGGAAACGGCGGTTTTCCTTAGCGCACCCCGCCGCGCTGCTACCCTGTAGCAGTTTACCCCGCGGTCCTCATCGGCTGCCACGTGGTGGCCTCCTGCAGCCAACCCGGCTGAGCTGTAGTCATCGCCCACCTCCGCCCAGCCTTTCGGCCGGTCCGGGGTAATGGGCTGCCTGCCTCCTGCAAGCCCCCGACGTGCACGCCCCACTCCCTGTGCGTGCCGTTCACTGCTGCTGGGACCTGCCTTCCTGGACACCACGGACCACCAGCGCGCGTTGCAAGCGGACATCCCCCTCCCCACATCCCCTTTCCCCATCCCCGCTCCAAGCTGTGCCCCCGCGATATGGGTGGCAGAAATCGAGCACATTCCCCCCACATAGCCACAAGAAGAAGAGCAGACGCGGCACGCCGCACAAATGAATGTCGTGAGTCAGCCCGCGCCGTAGGCCTAGCTTCGAAGAGGGGTGACTCCTGGGGAAACACCGCTGAGCGGCCAGCCGAAGAAGACCTGCGAGGGAGCGCGCACCAGACTTCGGGACGGCTCCATCCTGGCCCAGCAGTCGTCGGGCTGTCGCAGTGCCCGGCGAACAACGCGTGTTTATTTGGCGTGCCTGTCTCGTACATTGCTGCACTGTTGTAAGATCTCTAATGGTACTGTAGCCTTTTTTGCGTATTGTTTTACATGCGCTGCATTGTATTAGAGAACACTGTGTACACATTCTTACGAGTGCCGCGTAAGCACCTCTGTATCGACTCTGCTATGCGAAGCTTGTTTTGCAGCCAACCTTTGACTCCGACCCATCCTCCGGATTGGTACCGGCGAAAGCTGGGCACCAAACGACCACAGCCTTCTTTCGCTTGGTGGCTGTTCATCCGGTTGAGCCTGCCCCGCCGAGCCGAGGGCGTCTCCTTTGTGACCGGGACCGCTACCCCGGCACGCTTTAAGGGTGTTTGGGAATGCGCCCCACCCGTGCACACGTGAGAGCGGGACCCGCACGAAACCACTGTTGAACTTTTTCAATGAGACTTCGTTGTGGCGGAAAAGCTACTTACACTGAACACGCAGTGAAACTAACATGGTCAGGGCTTTTTTATTCATCCCTAAAGAAACCGTTGTAACCCTTACACTGGATAGTATGCCGTGAGGTCCATGAATTCCTACTGGATAACATTTGCATCGCCAACGTTCTTCTTATATTTTGTCAACGTCAGGGTGCACGGTACGCCTACCTCGCCCCCCATGAGCAAGAACGAAGGAGAAGATAGCAAAACTGTTGCTTTGCGAAAAGCAAAATGCGGAGTTACCGCAGCGGTGGTCGAGTCGACTGAGCATCCGGCTCGCATGCGGGAGGTGCGGGGTTCGATCCCCAGTGTCGCCGGGTACCCACCGGTGATGCAGTGGATACAAGCTTGTTTCCCCTATTCTTCTTGGTGCGCGGCTTATTTAGGGTGAATCGCTTGGAAAATGGGTCTTCGACCCCCCCATGAGCAGAAGAAAAATTACTTGTGCCATGCATTGCGCTCTATGGCCACAAATGCCCTTGTGTCATAAAAAAAAAGAAACATCATCCTCAAAAAAATTCGTCTATTTTGCCATCTGTATCCTTGTCGGCCATTCATGCTACATCTAGTTCTCGCTTCTTCAATAAAATGAGAGAGCAAAATGGCCTTTAATACTGCGTATGCCTCCGCAGTCCTTCTGACCTCGCTGTCATGACATGCCCTCTAATTACCCGAACAGCTCTGCTAGCTGGGCTCTAGCGTTAAACGTTTCCAGGCTCAGTTTCCAACGGCAGCCTGTTCTATGTCATATACAGGGTGTTTCACCTGAGACTTTACACAGCATTTAAAAATAGGTTTTTTGAGTTAGAAGCGCGCTTTTTTTGGCATAGCATTGTCAGCGGCGGAGTGCATCAGAACACAACTAAAACCAGATAATTAGAAAAATGGTTAATTAAAATCAGATGGTTAACTTTTTAACTATTACTGTTCGGTACCTTGATTGCAGAGACGCGCGTAGCCCATTGTGAGTGATATCTATATAAGTTTTTAGATGTTCCAAAACGCGGTTAGCCTCGGCGCTGTGACCCGACAAATTTTGGCCATTTCCACAAGTTACGTGCACTGGACGGGTTGGTTTGGCTGCAAGTTTTTTAAAAGCGCATATATTTTGGCCCAATATAGGCAAAATTTGTTGGGCCACAGCGCCGACGGTAACAGCGTCTTCAAAATTCTAAAAACAGATCGGGATAATATTGACCGTGGGCCTCTCAATAATTCAGGAGCCCAACAGTAATAGTTTAAAAGTTGACTATTCAATATTACCTAACAAGCAGGTAGTTAGCAGGTAATAGCTGTATTCTGATTTACTCACACCGCTGCCGATTTTACGCTGAAAAAAAACCGCTCTTCTAACTCAGAACGCCTATATTTAAAAATCGTGTAAAGTGCTAGGTGAAAAACCCTGTATATCTGACTGCCGCCTTGGTGAGTTTCTCCACAGGCGCTGGGGGCTGAGGGCCTGGAGTTAATTGGTGTACCCATGTAGGAGGTGGTGGCCAAGTGTTATTAGATGGTCAAATCCTGCTCTGGTGGGAGGATGCGTTGCCGGCTGTGTTCGCCTATTCGGTGCTATACCAAGCTGCACCCCAGGCCGGGTTATTCGAGTTCACCCACACTCAGATTTGTTTTTCTCAATCTGATAAAGACTTGCGGCGCAACCGGGATTCGGACCGCGGGCGTCTTGCACATGAGGCGGATGCTCCGACTCTACGCCATCACAGCGTCCTTGAAGGTGCACTGAAGAGGAGTCTGAACTCCCTTTACCGCGGGAACTCGATCTACACGTTCCGAGCATTCTTAGAAACCTCGAATTATTGTCCTGTGCAGCCGATTTCCCTAATTAGTCCCGTGGCGGCTTGCCTCACTGCCGTCGGCGGAGGGATATCTAAAATCAAAGAGTACACGAGTATTTTTATTTCCGCGGGCCTGATTTGCGGCTATGTTGTCTGCGACTGAAACAATTCATTCTCAGGAAGCTAAACAAAGTAAATAAAAGCGGAAGCGAAGCCGCCGCGAGACTGGCTGAAAGGCACTCCACGCATTGGTTGACGCCTCCTACCTTCAGCGTTGAGTTCAAAAAAAGGGCGCTCTCAGTGCAAAGGCAGGAAAAAACAGTGGTTTTCACGGACGACGGAGCTGCCAACCTTCGTCACCCCTTTTCTTCGAGGGCTCCTCGTTGAAAGCCTCAAATAATCACCGGCAGTACAACAAGTAATGTATGAAGCCCCTGTAAGCACGTGGAGTGTATCGTTTAGATGATTTCTCAGAAGTGCCTCAAAGTGGAGCTGTCTGTTTCTCCTGTGAAAGCACGCATGAAGCCACCACATTTGGCTACCGCTCTTGTGAACCGCTAATTCAGCACGCAAACTTGTGAGAGTACTTTAAATATTCTACCAAAGCCCACATGAGTCAGGTAGTTTTGGTGTGCTGAGAACAAAAAAGTGCCGCCGGTATCGCTCCGGTGACTCCTACAGCATCTGTAGGCCTGATGCGACCAGGGATTGCAGTGTCGTGACACCAATTGCTCAAGGGTTAAGCGGGCCAGCCATGTCCCGTGAAGAGTGCCACAGTTGGAGCTGTGCCGTTGGGTTTCGCGAGGGAGTGTGGAAGGGGTTGTCCCTCGCAAGTTGACCTCACTTGACTCCCTAGCAGAAAATGAGCCTTTTGTCTGTCTGAACTGTGACGAGAAGACCATCTCCACTTGCAGAAAATGTGCGGTTGCTTGAAAAGACAAGCTGTCATAATTTTCCCCCCTAGCACAGTTATGCTTCGTATGAATTGTACCCGTTCTACATGATTTCCCCCCACTATGTGATGCCTAAGAGGGCTTAAGATATGATAAATAACGAGGATGAGGAGGACGAGTAAAATATTTTCTTGCCATATCTCTTTTTTAGTGTGTGTGTGTGTGTGTGTGTGTGTGTGTGTGTGTGTGTGTGTGTGTGTGTGTGTGTGTGTGTGTGTGTGTGTGTGTGTGTGTGTGTGTGTGTGTGTGCGTGCGTGCATGCGCGTGCGTGCGTGTGTGTGTGTGTGTGTGTGTGTGTGTGTGTGTGTGTGTGTGTGTGTGTGTGTGTGTGTGTGAGAGAGAGAGAGAGAGAGAGAGATAGCATGACGTGCTTGACTGTTTAAAACATACAGCCAAGTATACGCTTCGTTAAAGGAAACATATTCGATCTTTTTGAAAGGAAAGGACCGATTTTTTTCGAGAGTGCGCTCTTGATCGGTCCTCCGATCGAAACGTCAAGTCAAATAAAAATGTTTCCTTTAACGAAGGGTATACTTCGTTATTTATGCCACCTTAACAAAAAAAATCAGGCATCTAGTGAATTCTTAAACACATGTATAACTTTCGGTCTGTCTCAAATTATTTGAGCCCACCCGTACGACTGACCATTCATCTAACATTCTTGACAATATTTTGACTACTTAGCCTGATTAACTCTGTGCTCCTTCGTACATTGCGGGCCTTAGTGACCACGTTGTAGACCACACTACCTTTTTCACTAATATTACCAAAAGTACTAAAACAAAAAAGTTCTATCGCTCTACGACAAAGGAGACAACATTAGCATGAATCGTCATGTTCTTGTATTCTATAACGATTTCGCTTCTCTGCGTATCCTATACGGTCTACCGAGTCCAACCGGTCTCTCTACAAGTTCAAGCTGTGGCGCCTAATAACACTTTACATCCCCACCATCAGTATACCAGGGCGACCACGTTCTTCATGGTTTAATAGGACCGGATCACCGGTACGCATATCCGACGTACCCAATGTTTTGAACCAATCATTCTGTTCCGTTTTTACTTCTGCCACTGCCGCATCCGCCGATGGATGGCATCACCTTCAACCAGCATGGTATTGTGAAAATTATCGACTCGCTAATGTGCATCTTCCTGCGGTATCGATGATAAAAATTCGAAATTTTTAAGAAACACCAAACGTGCTTCCAGTCTTTTTCTTTCCCTCATTTTTCAGCAGTCGTTTGGTACTGGCTCCGTCCCACATGGCTGGCGAATTGGCATGGTCATTCCAGTTTTCAGGAAAGGTGTCCCATCATCCCCAGGTAATTACCGACCCATTTAATTCGCTAACCAGTGTATGCTCTGAGATCATGGAACACGTCATCTACTCTATTGTTACTACATTTCTAACATCGGTGATCTTTCATCCAAACCAGCACGCACGGATTCCGGAAAGGTCACTCATGTGAAACCCAATTAGCATTGTTCCTGCGTAACATTCATCCCTACCTTCACGGCAATATCCCAACTGATGCACTATTTCTAGATTTCGAGAAAGCTTTCTATAAAGAACCCCATTCCCGCCTTTTACTTAAAATGTCTCTGTTAAACATTCATCCGAGTGTCTTGAACTGCATTAGAAGCTTTCTGACCGACCGCATGCAAATTGTTTCCTCTAATGCCCCCCCCCCCCCCCCATCTCATCATCTTTCACGTTCTTTCAGGAGTACCCCAAGGCAGAGTTCTTGGCCCTTGCTCTTTCTAATATACATTAACGACCTGCCTTCCGCAGTAACGTCTACCATCCCCCTGTTCGCGGATGACTGCGCGCTCTACCGCCCCCTAACTAACGCCGACGATATGCTTCTGTCCCCCAAAATGTCCTGGATAGCATGCAGCAGTGGTGCATTACGTGGCTAATGTGTCTGAATACTACAGATACCACCAATCTCATTTCACCGCCGCCGAAATGTTACTTCACAAAATTATAAAATTAACGATACTACAATTACTTCAACTAAACCTTTTAAATATTTTGGTATTAACCTCACTAGTGATCTGTCCCGGTCTTACCACGTTAACCAAAGAATAAATTCGCCTAATCGAACAATTGGCTATTTCCGTCGTAACCTGTCCATGGCGCCTTCTTCCTTAAAATTACCACCGTCCAAAACATTTGTGCGACCTAAATTTGAATACACCCGCGCAATCTCTGGACCACACCAGTCTAACCTCATTTACATTCAATGCACATGCTAACTAGCGCTTAAGACAAGGACAGAAGACAGACGTACACCACGAATGCTATAGACATCAACTCTTTTTATTCCACACAGACACACACTATATATAGGCAAACATGTACAACGGATCCCACCCTAAAGCGCATGTGCAACGGCACCTTCTGGTTTAATAATAATAATTGGTTTTTGTGGAAAGGAAATGGCGCAGTATCTGTCTCATATATTGTTGGACATCTCAACCGCGCCGTAAGGGAAGGGATAAGGGAGGGAGTGAAAGAAGAAAGGAAGAGAGAGAGGTGCCGTAGTGGAGGGCTCTGGAATAATTGCGACCACCTGGGGATCTTTAGCGTGCACTGACATCGCACAGCACACGGGCGCCTTAGCGTTTTTCCTCCATAAAAACGCAGCCGCCGCGGTCTGGTTCTAACCCGGGAACTCCGGATGGTGGTGGTGGTAAACATTTATTATTTACAAGGAGGTGTTTGAGCCCAGGCCCTATGGCCCAGGTCCTCACAAATCTAGGTGGAGCTCCTATTCTGGAGTCCCAATGGCGTCTAGCGCCGCTCGCGCCCTGGCGACCAAGGTCCGTTGGGACTGCAGGTCATGGCAGCTGAGCAGCGCCGCCTCCCAGGCCTCCCTAGAAGGGTGGGAGATGAAGGATTGGGAAGGGTGGGGATTGGAAGGGCAGGCCCAGACCATATGGGAAAACGTCCGAGAACGTCGCTCCGCACAGCCTGCAGCCACCATCAAATTCTGAATTGAAGTGTTTCAATACTGCCGGGCACAGCATTAGTATTTGTAAAAATTTTGAGAAGCCATTCATCTGCTCTCCGGAGACCCTTACAGGGTTCCGGAAAGCGACGATGACTGTCCTTATAATATGTAGTGATGTCTTTGAATGTAATTAGATATTGGGTAGGCTCGTAGTAGGCTTCCTGAGCAAGTGTGAGTGCCCGGGGAGAGAGCGCGCGGGCCGCCTGATCGGCTAACTCACTGCCCTGGAGTCCCTGGTGGCCGGGAGCCCAGATGGGGTTACAGTTTGGAGGGTCGCTTGACCGACAGCAATTTTGTAGGATGCGCCAGGCGAGAGGAGGTATCCAACCCAGCTCATAGTTCCGACAGGCCCCCTTCGAGTCGGTAATGATGTGCTTCACTTGTGGGAGAGAGAGTGCGAGCGCAATCGCGATTTCCTCCGCGTGTGTTTCGCTGTAGGCGCGGAAAGTGAGTCCTGCCACTGTGGTGTTGTCGTGGACCACTGCTGCGGTGAACTAGCCCCACGGTGGGGACCGGCAATGTCCACGTAGTACACATGTTGTTGTCGACCATAATGTCGCTCGAGTGCTTCCGCACGCGCCTGGCGACGGCCATTGTGGTCAGAGTGTGACATGTTGCGGGGAATGGGTCGGACCCTGAGGGCGCGTCTCCAGGGTTCTGGCGCTCGTACCCGTTCCTCAAAGGTGATGGTGTGTTGGATGTGGAGTCGGTCAAGAATGCGGCGACCGGATGGCGTTTGTGATAGGCGCGTATATTGGTTGACGAGATGGGCGTCTCGGAGTTCCCGATAGGTGTTGACCACCCCCATGTCCAACAAACGCTGGTTGGACGTGGTAATGGGAAGGTCAAGAGCCCGTTTGATGACTTTGCGGTGCATGACCTCGAGTTGGTCCTAGTCGTGTTTGCGCATGTGAAGGTAGGGGGTTGAGTAGAGAATTCTACTCGTTACAAAGGGATGTGCCAGCCGCAAGGCATCTTTGCTTCGTAACCCCCCACGCTTGTTGGAGACTCGGCGTACCCTACGGCCCACCTGATCACCATACATGCGGAGTTTTGCGAGTGTTGTGTCCGGTCTGCGTTGTTGGTGAACAAAGAGACCGAGGATGCGGATCTCCTTGGCCTCTCTAATCGGACCCGAAAGGAGTGTGAGGTGAATTGAAGTGTCGTCCCGAGGAGAGGATCGAATATGGACAAATTCTGATTTGGTGGGACACACTGGAGACCACAGTATGCAGCTTAAGTGTCCACTGCCTCCGCTGCCTGTTGTAGGCAGGTCTCCATGTGCCCGAGATTGCCTTCTGTTGCCCAGATAGAGATATCATCCGCATATAGGGCATATCGGATGCCGAGCATAGAGATTAATTTTGCGGGAAGGTCTTTCATTGCAAGGTTGAAGAGGAGGAGAGACGAAACCGCACCCTGTGGTGTGCCCCGGGATCCGATGGTATAGGGTCCGTGTTCCTTGTCTTGAATTCGAATGTAGGCCTGTCGATTCGTGAGAAATTGCCAGATGTATCGCTATGTATTCTGACCACAGTTGGTATCTTGGAGGTGGCTAAGTATTACTTCATATTTTACATTATCAAAGGCTCCTTTCAAATCCAAGGCCAGGACTACCTTGTCATTGTGAGAGAGTTCTTTGGGCTCTAATGTGTCAGGATGGAGTTGTAGAAGGATGTCTTGTGCGGATTTCTGTGGTCGGAAACCAAACATAGTGTCTGCAAAAGTGTGATGTGTTTTGAGGTAAGTGGACAACCTGTCTCGCACCATAGTCTCCATCAGTTTGCCGGCACAAGATGTGAGGGAGATAGGGCGCAGGTGCTCCACATCAATTGGCTTGCCTGCCTTAGGAATAAACGTCACTAAGGCTGTTTTCCAATCCGGGGGGAGAGGAATCTCTCCAAGCCAGATATGGTTGATCAATTCGAGCAGGGTACGATGGGCTGCATCCGGAAGGTTCGCCAGAAGTTTGACGGTAAACCTGTCCCGGCGTGGTGCAGTACCACGATTCATTTTGGCTAGGGCCTCCTTCAAATCATGGAGCTTGAAGGGGGCGTCCAGCTCCAGATTTGTTTGCCCTATGTATGAGCATTGAGAAAGGCGAGGGTCCACCGTGGTACAGAGATATCTGTCACACAATGTTCGGGCCAGTTGTGTTGTACTACCGGGAAAGTTATGCATTGCACGTTGTAGGTGCCGCGCCGTTTCTGCACGCGTTTGATTAGGGTCAATAAGTGCACAAAACATACGCCAGGTGTTGCGGCCCGACATCTGGCGTGCTGCAGTGTAGCATCGATCCACCCAGTTAGCGTCGGCTAACTGAGCGGCATAGTCGGCAGCCTTGTGGGTGAGTTCAAGAATGCGGTGCCTGAGTTTCTTGTTGTGTTTCTGCTTTCTCCATCGTTTGGTGAGACTGCGGCGGGCGTCCCAAAGATGGAGAAGATGGTTGTCTACTTCAGGGGTGGAATCAGCGAGCTGAATGTATTGTTCGTTTTTGCGGAGAGTTGTCATTAGAGAGGTCAGCCATTCTTGATATCCCGAGTGAACGATGTCGACAGAGGGAAGTGTCGAGCGGAAGAATAGGTGCCGTAGTGGAGGGCTCCGGAATAATTTCGACGACCTGGGGATCTTTAACGTGCACTGACATTGCTGTGCGATGTCAGTGCACGTTAAAAATCCCCAGGTGGTCGAAATTATTCCGGAGCCCTCCACTACGGCACCTATTCTTCCTTTCTTCTTTCACTCTCTCCTATATCCCTTCCCTTACGGCGCGGTTCAGGTGTCCAAAGATATATGAGACAGATACTGCGCCATTTCCTTTCCCCAAAAACCAATTATTATTATTAATTTAGTCCAATCGATAATATGTGCTTGCGTTGTGCGGCGTTTAAGGGGCCGTGTTTAAATGGTCGTATTAAAGATGCAGTGTCCACTGCCAAGGGTGTCTTGTGTGTTAACCCAGTCGGCGTGCCGAATATTGCGGGTAAGGGTCAAATCTAGGTATGTATCCCTGGCTACCGAGTTGCCCATGCGAGTGGGGTTGGCCGGATCGGTATGGAGGGTTGCATCGAGAGTCGAAATTCATCATCATCAGCCCTACTACACCCACTGCAGGGCAAAGGTCTCTCCCATGTCTCTCCAATTAACCCTATCCTTTGCCAGCTGCATCCACCCTTTGCCTGCAAACTTCTTAATCTCATCCGCCCATCTTACCTTCTGCCGCTCCTGCTACGCTTACTTTCTCTTGGAACCCTATCCGTTACCCTTAAAGACCAGCGGTTATCTTGCCTTCGCATTACATGCCCTGCCCAAGCCCATTTCTTTCTCTTGATTTCGACTAGGATGTCATTAACCCGTGTTTGTTCCCTCACCCACTCTGCCCGCTTCCGATCTCTTAACGTTACACCTATCATTTTTCTTTCCATGGCTCGCTGCGTTGTCCTTAACTTAAGCTGAACTCTTTTCGTTAGCCTCCATGTTTCTGCCCCGTAGGTGAGTACCGGTAAGATTATGCTGTTGTACACTTTCCTCTTGAGGGAAATTGGTAAACTGCCACTCATGATCTGCGAGAATTTGCCATATGCGCTCCACCCCATTCTTATCCTTCTAGTTATCTCCCTCTCATGATCCGGATCAGCTGTCACTACCTGCCCTAAGTAGACGTATTCCGGCACAATTTCTAGGCTCTCGCTGCCAATTGTGAACTGTTGTTCCCTTGCTAGGCTGTTGAACATTACCTTGGTTTTATGCATGTTAATTTTTAGACCCATCGATCTGCTCTGCCTGTCTAACTCGTTGATCATGATTTGCAGTTCACCTCCTGAGTGACTCAGCAAGGCAATGTCATCAGCAAATCTCAGATTATTTAGGTATTCTCCATTTATTTTTATTCCCAACTGTTCCCAATTCAGGCCTCGAAATACCTCCTGCAAACATGCGGTGAACAGCATTGGCGAGATCGTGTCTCCTTGCCTGACGCCCTTCCTTATTGGAATTTTATTGCTGACTTTATGGAGGACTATAGTAGCTGTGCAGTTGCTATATATATATATATCTTCCAGTATTTTGACATAAGGCTCTTCTACCCCCTGATTACGCAATGCCTGTATGACTGCTGAGGTTTCCACTGAGTCGAATGCTTTCTCGTAATCAATGAAAGCTATATATAGAGGTTGGTTATATTCTGCGCATTTCTCTATCACCTGATTGATGGTGTGAATATGATCTATTGTAGAATATCCTTTACGAAAGCCTGCCTGATCATTTGGTTGATTAAAGTCTAACGTTTCCCTGACTCTATTAGCGATTACCTTAGTAAATACTTTGTAGGCAACGGATAGTAAGCTGATCGGCCTGTAATTTTTCAAGTCCTTGGCGTCTCCCTTCTTATGAATTAAGATAATGTTTGCATTCTTCCAAGCTTCTGGTACAGTCGAGGTCATAAGGCATTGCGTATACAGGGTGGCTAGTTTTTCTAGCACGATGTCCCCTCCATCCTTCAACAGATCTGCTGTTACCTGATCCTCCCCAGCTGCTTTTCCCCTTTTCATTGCTTCTAAGGCTTTCTTTACTTCATCTTTCGTTACTGGCGGGATGACGCATTGCTGTGCACTGCTGTCTTTCTCATTAGCGTTCTGATTACATTGGCTACTGTACAGGTCTGTGTAGAACTCTTCGGCTACGTTAACTATCTTATCCATATTGCTAATGACATTGCCCTGCTTGTCTCTTAATGCATACATCTGCTTTTACCTATGCCTAGTTTCCTCTTCACTGTTTTTAGGCTACCTCCGTTCTTTAGAGCATGCTTGATTCTCTCCATATTAAACTTCCTTATGTCGGCTACCTTGCGCTTATTTATTAAGTCGAAATTAGTTCCGCCAATTTTCTGCCTCGGGGTTCCTCCCTAAGGTAGCCCCATTGCCGACATGGAGCATTGAAATCTCCTACAATGAGCAGGGTGTCGCTTCCAGCCACGCGCATTGCTTCTGTAAAGAGCATAGAAAAAGTTACGTCTTTAAGTTTTGGGGGGCAGTATACATTAAGCACATGAATCGAGGGGTCTTTGCTCCGCAAAGGTAAGACCGTGACCATGACGTAGGAGTATTCGGGGGTCGATGGGAGGGTGACCTTTTGTGCTGTATAGTCTTTGTGAACTAGGATGCAAGTTTGTGTGTCCCTCTGGAAAGTCTGATAGTGAGTTTGGTGTTGGCTCCGGGCTCCTGAAGGGCGACCACGGCCACGAGGAACTCAAAGGATTCAAGGTAAAGGCGAAAGTGGGCTCGCTTCCACCGGTCCTTGAAACCCCTGATATTCCACTGGGTTACTGTGAAGGGATGTGTTTGTGTCGGTGCTCGCGATCTAGGATTGGGGGCCATGATCAGAGGTTGAGGGGGTGAAGGATGCTGCTGTGTTAGAGGTTCGATCCACTGCAGCCCGAAGCCGTGCGGAGGGCGCATTCCTCGTTATCGGAATCGTCAATGCGACGAGAGAGTTTTGTAGGGCGTGTGGGAACCCTACGGGGTCTTACGCGTTTAGAGAGACGTGGGTTTTCGTGAATCCATTTCTGGGTTAAGACTGATACCGAGCGCGTGATGCGGGCAGTTATGCTATCCATCTGGGCAGCAATGGCAGCATTTATGAGTTGAGGAAGCTGTGCAGCAATGTTTTCGATAGCAGCCACTCGGGCCTCCAGGGCATGATGGTGCGCTTCAGTCGGTGGCGAGGGTACCCGTTCAGTTATGTTATCGTCGTCCTCCGTAAGGTAGGGCATAGAGGAAGAGTTTTGAGCGGCCAGAGCGTGAAGTCTGACTTCGAGCTTCTCATTCTGTGCCCGGAGAAGAGCAAGCTCTCGTTTAAGTTCAGTTTCGAGGGGCGAAGGAGGGTTAGTGAAAGTGGTAGAGGGAAGTGAAGACGGTGAGGACTGGGAGGCCACTCGACTTGCCCAACTGCCCACCTGTGATTGTTTTGGCTCCCGCAGTGGGGCGCGACCGACGACGCCTTTTTGCTGACGTGGCCCGGGCGCTGAGTTCCCGGTGTCGCCGCTTGGTGGCGCGGCCTTCTTGGGTTGTGATGGTGCCAGTTGCTGGCGTTCCTTGTCGTTGTCTTGCTTGGAGGTGTTGGCGCGATCCCCTCGTTGCGCGTCTTGATTGGCACCGCCGGGTGGCGTGTTCGCCGCCTTGTCCGAGCGTCTTGGTGGTGGTGGTCCTTTAGCCCGCTTAGTGGGCCCACCAGGTGAATGGATCACTAGTCGGGCGCCCTAACCACTGAGCCACCGCGGCGGGTCTTTCAGGTTTAAGAAATGTAATTCTTTGGATGACAAAGATAACGAGGGGTGTCTTACACACGACTGTCGTTCCATGTGAATGAGGAAGGCTTCCAGTAATTCGCGTTCCTTCTGGTCTGAACTTGCAAAAGTGACCCTTGTCTGGTTGTATATCGGCGCACAGTTATCCTTACAACGTTTGCAATGTGCCGCCAAGTGTCCAGACCCTGACAGTGCCTCGACAGCCGGCTTGTGCTCCATAAGCCGAACATTGATACAGCGGCCAGTTTGGCCGATGTAGCAATTCCCGCATGGCAAGGCAATTGTGTACACCACATTGGTCCTGCAAGCCACATACGGCATTTGATGTTTTATCGGGCAATGGTTTCATTTCCTTTCCGAGGCAACATTAACAGCTTTACACATTTTGCCGAGCCTATCGGGTGCAGTAAGCACAACTCGGACATTGCCTTTCTGCGCCACCTTCTTTAGGCGGTGTGTCAGCTGGTGGGTATAGCGCATTGCCACGCATATAGCTCGCTCATGAGCTTGTAGCTCAGTCGTCGTTGCCTGTTTCGAAGCGTTTGTCGTTTTCAACAGGCCTTCAACAACGGATGGCACGGGCTCCCTCGGGAAGCCTGCCTTCGTCATGCGATCTGCCTGCAGGTGCACACTCTCAATCACCTTGTCTGAGCAGGACTTGTCTAGGGCAACACGAAGGCATGTCTTGGCGACGCCTCTCATTAATAATTTAGAATGGGCCGAATTAAAATTCAAAAGTTCTTTTTTGGACCTTGCCTGGTGCATATACCAAACTCGTGCGTCACTCAGAAAAGGGCGAACATCCAGGAACTGTAGGCTGCCATCTCCAGAAAGCTCATGGGTGAAATTAAGAACATAGGCAGAAGACTGAAATACTTCCAAGGTTCGTTCGAACAGAACATCCTTTCTGTCATCCTGGGTAGTTTTAGCAACTACCACAAAGTCGTCGACGTATCTAAAAATCTTTAAAATCTTGTTGTCAAGGCACGCCTCAACGCCTCTGTCCAAACTGGCCAGAATCATTTCACTTAGCGCGGGGGCAACACAAGTACCGATGCACACACCGGCGTCTGATCGTAAATCCCGCCATCAAAATTAACAAATGTTCTAGAAAGGTAAAACTCTAAAAGCGTTAAAAAATTCACGAAAGAAATAGCCGCATCGTTTTCAAAGCCCACAGTGGCTAAGGATTCAATGCTCTCTTTCACTGTAATTAAAAGTTCACTTTTAGGGATGGAATAAAACATGTTTTCGATATCAATCAACCAGGAAGGCACAATTAGCCGCAGAAGACAGTTCCTCTTTCGAAAAAAAATCAATTACATCTTTGGACCTAGCCACTCTGAACGGGCCATTAACAGGAAGGAGCTTCACCCGTTTTTGGATGAAGTGGAAGAGGAGAGCATGTTTCAGCGACAATCGCAAGCAGAGGGATTTCATGCTTGTGTGTTTTAGCCGAGAAGAATACTGTATAGCCATTCTTGTCAGCACCTTCAATCCTGTTTTGCAGACTAGCCAAATTCAGGTCATTGCAAAGGAAAATCGCGTGCTTTTTAATCCTTGCACCGGTTGAACGCTTTTTCACTAAATTTTTCTGTATAGCCTCACGCGCTTTGGCTAGGACGAAGTGTCTTGGTGTCACTGCAAACCCACCTTCCTTCTCGGCAACAAGCAAGGTGAGATCATTAGATTTTAAATAGTCAACACTTGCCTTCGCATTGAGCTTAGCCTTCTTAGAACGGTAATCCTTGCTTAGGAGACAGTCCATATACCTTCAGACGTGCAACGAGTTTTCTTCTCCTCAGCAGCCGAGTTTGCAACATTTTTCATTATTGAGACAAGTCCCACTGTCGTCTTTTTAGGCTCTGTGGAAAACTTCGGCGCGTGACTGAGTACAGGCTCAACCTCCTGTGGTAGGACACACCCACCCATTCACCACACAGCCACCCACACAGCTAGGATTACAAAGAATTATCTGGTGCTTACTGCACCAGATAAACTCGGCAAAATGTGTAAGGCTGCTAGTGTTGCCTCAGAAAAGAAAAACAAAAACCATTGCCCGATAAAACATCCAATGCCGTGTGAGCATTACAGGACCAATGTGGTGTACACAATTGCCTTGCCATGGGGGAATTGCTACATCGGCCAAACTGGCTGCTGTATCAATGTCCGGCTTATGGAGCACAAACCGTCTGTCGAGGCACTATCAGGTTCAGGACACTTGGCGGCACGTTGCAAACGTTGTAAGGATAACTGTGCGCCGATGTATAACCAGACAAGGGTCATCTTTGCAAGTTCAGACCAGAATGAACGCGAAATACTGGAAGCCTTCCTCATTCACATGAAACGACAGTCGTGTGTAAGCAACCCATCGTTGTCTTTGCCATCCAAAGAATTACATTTATTAAACCAGAAGGTGCCGTTGCACATGCACTTGTGGGAGTGATCGGCTGTACATGTTTGCCTATATATTGAGCGTGTCTGTCTGGAATAAAACCAGTTGATGTCTATAGCGTTCGTGGTGTCCGTCTGTCTTCTGTCCTTGTCTTAAACGCTAGTTACCATGTGCATTGAATCTAAATGAGGTTAGACTGGTGTGGTTCAGAGATTGCGCGGGTGTATTCAAATTTAGGTCGCACAAATGTTTTGGAAGTTGGTCATTTTAAGGAAGAAGGCGCCATGGACAGGTTACGACGGAAATACCTAATTGTTCGATCAGGGGATTTTTTTTCTTTGGTTAACATGGTAAGACCATGACAGATCACTAGTGAGGTCAATACCAATATATTTAAAAGGTTTAGTTGAAGTAATTGTAGAATCGTTAATTTTATAATTTTGCGAAATATAATTTTGGCGGCGGTGAAAAGATATTAGTACAGTCTCTCCCTCTCTCCCTCTCTCTCTCTCTCTCACACACACACACACACACACACACACACACACACACACACACACACACACACACACACACACACACACACACACACACACACACACACACACACACACACACACACACACACACACACACACACACACACACACACACACACACACACACACACACACACACACACACACACACACACACACACACACACACACACACACACACACACACACACACACACACACACACACACACACACACACACACACACACACACACACACACACACACACACACACACACACACACACACACTAAAAATAGATATGGCAAGAAAGTATTTTACTCGTCCTCCTCATCCTCGTTATTTATCATATCTTAACCCCTGTTAGGCATCACATAGTGAGGGGAAATCGTGTAGAACGGGTACAATTCATACGAAGCATAACTGTGCTGGGGGGGGGGGGAAATTATGACAGCTTGTCTTTGTAAACTACCGCACCTTTCCTGCAAGTGGAGATGGTCTTCTCGTCACAGTTCAGACAGACAAAAGGCTCATTTCCTGCTAGGGAGTCAAGTGAGGTCAACTTGCGAGGGACAACCCCTTCCACACTCCCTCGCGAGACCCAAAGGCAGAGCTCCAACTGTGGCACTCTTTACGGGACATGGCTGGCCCGCTTAACCCTTGCGCAATTGTGTCACGATACTGCAATCCCTGGTCGCATCGGGCTTACAGATGCTATAGGAGTCACCGGAGCGATACCGGCGGCACTTTTTTTTTTCTCAGCACACCAAAACTACCCGACTCATCTGGGCTTTGGGAGAATATTGAAAGAACGCTCACAAGTTTGCGTGCTCAATTAGCGGTTCACAAGAGTGGTTAGTCAGATGTGGTGGCTTCATGCGTTCTTTCACAGGAGAAACAGACAGCTCCACTTTGAGGCACTTCTGAGAAATCATCTAAACGATACACTCCACGTGCTTACAGGGGCTTCATACATTTCTTGTTGTACTGCCGGTGATTATTTCAGGCTTTCAACGAGGAGCCTCGAAAAAAAGGGCTGGCTAAGGTTGGCTGCTCCGTCATCCGTCAAAAGCACTGTTTTTTCCTGCCTTTGCACTGAGAGCGCCCTTTTTTGAACTCAACGCTGACGGTAGGAGGAGTCAACAATGCGTGGAGTGCCTTTCAGCCAGTCTCGCGGCGGCTTCGCTTCCGCTTTTATTTACTTTGTTTAGCTTTCTGAGAATAAATTGTTTCAGTCGCAGACAACATAGCCGCAAATCAGGCCCACGGAAATAAAAATACGCGTTTACTCTTTGATTTTAGATGTCCCTCCGACGATGGCAGTGAGGCAAGCCGCCACGGGACTAATTAGGGAAATCGGCTGCACGGGACAATAATTCGAGGTTTCTAAGAATGTTCGGAACGTGTAGATTGAGTTCCCGCGGTAAAGAGAGTTCAGACTCCTCTTCAGTGCACCTTCAAGGACGCTGTGATGGCGTAGAGTCGGAGCGTCCACCTCATGTGCAAGACGCCCGCGGTTTGAATCCCGGTTGCGCCGCAGGTCTTTATCAGATTGAGAAAAACAAATCTGAGTGTGGGTGAACTCGAATAACCCGGCCTGGGGTGCAGCTTGGTATAGCACCGAATAGGCGAACACAGCCGGCAACGCATCCTCTCATCAGAGCACGATTTGACCGTCTAATAACACTTGGCCACCACCTCCTATTAACGCCCGACCCGCAGCTCCCAGCACCTGTGGAGAAACCCACCAAGGCGACAGTCAGATATACAGAGATACAGATATAGTAGGAATTCATGAAGCTCACGGCATACCATCCAGTATAAGGGTTAGTTAGTTTCACTGCGTGTAGGGGGCGCCACTTGTAATCCAACAAGGCTGCCTGAGAGATGATCAGGAGGCAGCTTTGTGCTGTGCTGCGCTGCGCTGCCCACGGCGACATTAAAGTGTTCGCGCGAGTGTGCTTCTTAGGCGAATGCGCTCTCGGTGCAGGCCCTGTTTTGCGCTGATGCACGATATCGTCATTCAGCGTGCAAGTCTTCTGTGATCAGGCACTGCAGGTGTGCCTGGTCTAGTGGCGGTCCTGAGGGAGGCGGAGGGGGCGGACGCCCCCCCCCCTCCCCCCTTTCCATGTTTCCCTTGTTTTCCATGTTTTCCCTGACTATTTCAGTCAAAATTCCCTGACTGCTGAATATGCGTGAAAACATATATTGGCCGATGATAACGGAAAGTATACATGATCTTCTCGCCGCAAGAAAAAAATAATAAAAATAATTGAAACTGCAAAAGCGGCATTTACAACAGATTTGCTTTTGCTGTTTGAGAGAGCTGATTTCTTCATGAAGGAAGTCCAGGTTAAAACTGCCACTTACAAAACGATCGTTGCTTCTTATTTTCTAGCTCCTTATTATGGCTGGCTGTCCTTTTGCTAATTCTTCCAAGCATCTGATATTTTTGCTACGTATGTGTGAATGTCAAATTTATCACTTTGAAGTCGATAACAGTAACAAGAATTTGCTGCAAATACAACTGCATATTCTCGAGTAGTTCAAATGATCAAAATAGTTGAAACTGAAAGACAAACGTGTTACCAAAAATGTAAGGACGAAAACAAAATCACGGTTGATTTGCGTAGTTAGGCCAGGTGCGCTAGCAGTTCGGTTTGCCCTTCAGTTCCGGTGTTCAGATCCAGTTTTTACGGAATGCAGTTGTTCAGATAGCGATTATGGGCTAATTCCCATTTATTAATCTATTTATTTCAGGATACTGCAGGCCACTGCTTGGCCCAAGCAGGAATGAATTTACATTGTTACATAACCAAAAGAATAAAATTATACAATATTAGCAGCACACGGATACAAAATATACTTATAAACAATATTAGCAGGTAAGTAGACGATGTTACGAATCACAAAAATTTTTGTGAGGAAAAAACAGATGCCGGTAGCCAATTCCAATCTTGCACTGTTCAAGGGGAAAAGAAGACTGTATTTAAGACTGTTAGTTTTGGCGAAAAGGGGAGCAAGTGAATGCTCATGAACGCTCCGAGTCCTTCTCACTAGAGGACGCTTAATGCACTCTGGAAGCCTGAGTTTATTTTTTCCTCTTAAACTATTAAATATATGCAGAAGGTCCTTCTCTACTTTACATGTATCGATCCCTGGGAGTCCTACCACTCCTGACGCAGGGGTGCAGCAGTCAAGCGCTCCTATTGCAGGTGCTGCCATCGATGGGATTTGGGTTGGGTTGCTCTCTCCGAGCAGCCTCTCACGATCAAATGAGCTGCTGCCTGACTAGGCGGGCAGGTTGCTAGGTATTTTATTCATTTATTTATTTATCTGAATCTCAATGATCCCATGTGGGACATCACATGAGGAGCGGGCGTATGAATGGCGGTTGACAATGACTGTTCCGTGATAATCATGAAGATGGCATGGCTTCCTCAAAGGCGGTCTTGAAATGGGCAGGTTCAGGGATTAGCGCTAAGCCGCAGGGAAGGTGATTCCAGTCGTGATCCGTGTGCACAAAAAAAGGACTCTTGGAATGTGACAGTGCAGGCACGATAGGGGATGGCCTGTGCGGGGTGTTGGACGCGCTGGTTGAATGAGCTTGCTGTCACGGGGTGAACGATGAAAAAAAAAAACCTACGATAAAGGCAGAGGCGTGAAACTCGGCGACGGTAACCGAGAGTGGAAAATGGCAGCTGAAATTTTAAGGTAGATATGCTAGAGTATCGTGAGTATAGTTTGAAAGGATGAAATGAGTGGCACGATTTGAACTGATTAAAGGGCTGAAATGAGGTTATTTAAGGCGGACCGCTGGGATGGTTAGAGATATTTAGATTCGATGCACATGGTGACTAGCGCTAAAGACAAGGACAGAAGAAAGAAAGACGGACACCACGAACGCTAGACATCAAGCGGTTTTATTCCACACAGTCACATTCAAGATATAGTTCGATCCCGGCCGCAGCTACAGAAATTCGATGGAGGCGAAATTCCAGAGGCCCCTGTGCTGTGCGATGTCAGTGCACGTAAAAGAACCCCAGATGGTCGAAATTTTCGGAGACCTTCACTACGGCGTCCCTCATAGCCCGAGTCGCTTTGGGACGTTAAACCCCCATAAATAAAAAATCATTCAATATACAGGCAACGGTTGCATGTACAACGGGTGCATATACATGTACAACGGGTGCACACCCTAAAGCGCATTTGCAACGGGACATTCTGGTTTAAGAAATGTAATTCTTTGGATTACAAATGGGTTGCTTACACACGACTGTCGTTCCATGTGAATGAGGAAGGCTTCCAGTATTTCACGTTCCTTCTGGTCTGACCTTGCAAAGATGGCCCTTGTCTCATTATATATCGGCGCACAGTTACCCTTACAACGTTTGCAATGTGCTGCCAATTGCCTCGACAGCCGGCTTGTGCTCCATAAGCCGAACATTGATACAACGGCCAGTTTGGCCGATGTAGCAATTCCCACATGACAAGGCAATTGTGTACACCACATTGGTCCTGCAAGCCACATACGGCATTTGATGTTTTATCGAGCAATGGTTTTTTTTTCTTTTCTGAGCCAACATTAACAGCTTTACACATTTTGCCGAGTTTATCTGGTGCAGTAAGCACCAGATAATTCTTTGTAATCCTAGCTGTGTGGGTGGCTGTGTGGTGAGTGGGTGGGTGTGTCCTACCACAGGAGGTTGAGCCTGTGCTCAGTCACGCGCCGAAGTTTTCCACGGAGCCTAAAAAGACGGCAGGAGAAGAAAACTCGTTGCACGTCTGAAGGTATATGGACTGTCTCCTAAGCAAGGATTACCGTTCTAAGAAGGCTAAGCTCAATGCGAAAGCAAGTGTTGACTATTTAAAATCCAATGATCTCACCTTGCTTGTTGCCGAGAAGGAAGGTGGGTTTGGAGTGACGCCAAGACACTTCTTCCCAGCCAAAGCGCGTGAGGCTATACAGAAAAATTTTGTGAAAAAGCGTTGAACCGGTGCAAGGATTAAAAAGCACGCGATTTTCCTTTGCAATGACCTGAATTTGGCTAGTCTGCAAAAAAGGATTGAAGATGCAGACAAGAATGGCTATACAGTATTCTTCTCGGCTAAAACACACAAGCCTGAAATCCCTCTGCGTGCGATTGTCACTGAAACAGGCTCTCCTCTTTCACTTCATCCAAAAGCGGTTGAAGCTCCTTCCTGTTAATGGCCCGTTCAGAGTGGCTATGTCCAAAGATGTAATTGATTTTTTCTCGAAAGAGGAACTGTCTTCTGGGGCTAATTGTGCCTTCTTGGTTGATATCGAAAACATGTTTTATTCCATCCCTCAAAGTGAAATTTTAATTACAGTGAAAGAGAGCATTGAATCTTTAGCAACTGTGGGCTTTCAAAACGATGCAGCTATTTCTTTCGTGAATTTTTTAACGCCTTTATAGTTTTACCTTTCTAGAACATTTGTTAATTTTGATGGCGGTATTTGCGTTCAGCGCGACGGTGTGTGCATCGGTTCTTGTGTTGCCCCCGCGCTAAGTGAATTGCTTCTGGCCAGTTTGGACAGAGGCATTGAGGCGTTCCTTGACAAAAACAATATTTTAAAGATTTTTAGATACGTCGACGACTTGTTGGTAGTTGCTAAAACTACTCAGGATGACAGAAAGGATGTTCTAGTCGAACGAACTTTGGAAGTATTTCAGTCTTCTGCCTATGTTGTCACTTTCACCCATGAGCTTTCTGGAGACGGCAGCCTACAGTTCCTGGATGTTCGGCCTTTTGTGAGTGACTCACGAGTTTGGTATATGTACCAACCAAAGTCCAAAAAATAACTTTTGACTTTTAGTTCGGCCCAATCTAAATTAGTAAAAAGAGGTATCGCGAAGACATGCCTTCGTGTTGCCCTAGACAAGTCCGGCTCACACAAGGTGATTGAGAGTGTGCACCTGCAGGCAGATCGCATGACGAAGGCGGGCTTCCCTAGGGAGCCCGTGACATCCGTTGCTGAAGGCCTGTTAAAAGCGACAAACGCTTCGAAACGGGCAACGACGACTGAGCTACAAGCTCATGAGCGAGCTAGATGCGTGGCACTGCGCTATACCCACCAGCTGACACACCGCCTAAAGAAGGTGGCGAAGAAAGGCAAGGTGCGAGTTGTGCTGCTGGCCCACCATGCTTCAAAGAGTAGGGCACTGCCTCTTGAGTTATCATAGAACGATTCCTTCCTGATCTGCTTTTTCCAGTATCCATATAGTTCCACACCGTGCTTCATTTCCGCCACCGCTGGGGCGTCTGCAACATGCAGATGTTGGTGAGTTGCGACACCACAGGTTCCTGAGCGTAAGCAGGGACATCCCCGCAGCGGGACGATGGTGAGCAGTGCGTCGGCACGGACCCGAACACCCGCACTTAGCCGTGCGTGGGAGGACACTATACGATGCGTGCGGAAACCAGTTGCGTTTCAGTTTTTTTTTTTTTTTTACTCTGTGCCAACGTTTTAACCACACCAAATGCACGCGAGGTATATGTGCCAGCACGCCTGCCAGTGCGCAGCTTTCGCTTTCTCCCCTGATTTTCCACAAAGTTTTACAGCTGATTTGCGCTTAAATTAAGATATGGGTCATAGTCTTTATTCGCTCTGACCAAAATTGGGAGTCTAATTCGCGCATTTACAAACTCGATCCGATAGCGCATAGTAGGTCGGACGTGACCATATCGACACGTACTTGAACAACGTAATAGAGGCGGCATCTTTTTTCAGCCACCCTTGGACTGTGTCGCTCAACCGTGTAGTCCAGTCGCGAAGGAGCGTGTTCATTAATTTCCCGGAATATCGTGCTCCCATGCGCACTCAGTGCGCTCCTTCTGCGAACCCCGATCGCTCGTGCTATGGTGAACTATGTGCATTTAAAAAGCCATATACGCCGCTTACTGCTTAGTTTTCTACGTGTTCAGTTGAGTTTTTCTGTGTTCAATTACTTTTAAGAGGGCTAGAAAACTCTCTCAACTGTGGAGCTGTTGCAATGTCCCGCGCGCTGTTTTCCTCTCAGGTCGTGCGATCGCGGCCGCATGTTATGCACGTTAATGCGTCTGAGGTGTAATAAACACTATATAAAAACTGACGCGTTTCAGGATCCGTGCATTCGATATCCGCGGTGAATAAACTTTGTTCAGAAAGTGGATAATGTATCTATCTTATTGTGAAGGAAGGATGCAGTTCTAAGTTAGAAACTAGGTATTCCGCAGTGTGCTGAAAAAGCTCCAGGCCGTCTGATTTTATTATCGTTGTGGCAAGCTGCAACAGCTTGCACCGCGACAAAGCCATTCGTCCAGCTTTGGGAGCAAGTCAATTAAGTGTCGGAAACAACCAAACACGCAAATTTCACACCTGCAAGCAGAGCTTCCCGGGTTCGAACCCGACCGCGGCGGCTGCGTGTTTATGGAGGCAAAACGCTAAGGCGCCCGTGTGCTGTGCCATGTCTGCTCGTTAAAGATCTCCGGGTGGTCCAAATTATTCCGGAGCCCTCCACTACGGCACCTCTCTCTTCCTTTATTCTTTCACTCCTTCCTTTACCCCTTCCCTTACGGCGCGGTTCAGGTGTCCGCCGATATACGAGACAGATACTGGGCCAATTCCTTTCCCAAAAAAAAACAATTATTATTATTATTATTATTATTATTATTATTATTATTATTATTATTATTATTATTATTATTATTATTATTACTTGTCCTCTGTGGCAGCGCACAAAGCTCTCCCATAGCGTTACGCGGAACCTCCACCACCAGAAAAGGTACTAGGGACTTTTAGAGCAGGGTGACTATCGGTTAGGGGCATGGGGGAATAGCGGGGCACCTGTGCGCATGCGCAGGACAATAACGCGTATTAACCAGAATAAATGCTATTAACCGGAAACTTTGAAATGCATTTTGCATACGTTGCAGTTTTGTGCTCATGTTTGTATTTTGCTTTGTTCCTTTTCGAACAGCCTTACTTTTCATTCTGGAAAAGCTTGCTTTCTGCCTCTTCCCTGTAACGGCCTTCACCGGCCAACAGTATTAGAAAATAAAACGCCTTTCCGGTTATTCCCCGCTATTCCCCTATGCTTCTAACCGAAAGGGTCACCCTAGAGTCACTAAATAAAGACTTAGAGTACCGGCACTCTTTTCTCCTATTGTTCTGTGCCGCCGCCACGATCATTGGTCAGTTTGCATCACGCGATATTTGTTTACACTGCGATGGTTCATGGGGGCTGCCATTTTGGGGCTTATGCGTTTTCAGTCGGGCAACTGTGGTAGTCCTAGTGCTGCGAGTGCTGCCGGTGACCGACTCAGTGACCAGGGATTCCGCGCCTCGCAGCATTTCAGCTCCGCACGACGAAAGCATAAACTGAAGGCAACAGCTGTACCGTTTGCATCTGAGCGGCTCCATGCCGTACGGCTACGATCCCCGCCGCAGCGCAGGGTGGCTGACAGCGTTGTTTACAAAATGGCCGGGCCAAAGTTAGCGGCGAGGTCGCCGAAGAGGCAATCTGGCAACAATGATAAACAACAAAATGGCCGCCCTTGCTTACCGCCGTGCTGCAGTGACGGTACTCTAAGTCTTTATTTAGTGACTCTAGGTCACCCTATTCTAGAAGCGTCTCTTAAAGCACTAAGAACTCCGACGTGACGCATCCTTCCCGCGTTTTCTTGCCTCCATGCTATGCGCGGTTTTGCAACTGTGGCGGCTACCACTGCACAGTCACGCACGCAGAGCTGCTTACAAAGCTGAGCGTAGTACATCTGATTACACATGGCACAACCGGATCGTGACATCGGAGGTGAGAAAGCGGCATCTTTCGGGGAACGCATGAGTGCGGAACTCACGGATGGCGCAACTCTTCTTCCCGCCATGGAGGAAGTTTTTTTTTTTTCCTCCATGCTTCCCGCACACCATGCTCTACGCGTCCTCGCCATCCTCGCTCCTTCTGCTCTTCACCTTCCACCACCTGGTCCGTTGCGGACGGGACGACTACGCGAAACCGGGGCAACGAGGCTAATACACAGTTAGCACTGTAATGTGATAATACAGAAGCGGTCAGACCCGCCGCGGTGGCTTAGGGCGCTCGGCTACTGATCCGGAGTTCCCGGGTTCGAATCCGACCGCGGCGGCTGTGTTTTTATGCAGGCAAAACGCTAAGGCGCCCGTGTGCTGTGCGATGTCAGTGCACGTTAAAGAATCCCAGGTGGTCGAAATTATTCCGGAGCCCTCCACTACGGCACCTCTTACTTCCATTCTTCTCTTAGTCCCTCCTTTATCTCCTTCCTTACGGCGCGGTTCAGGTGTCCAAAGATATGAGACAGATGCTGCGCCATTTCCTTTCCTCAAAAACCAATTATTATTATTAAAATTATTATTATTACTAATAATATTAATATATATTATTATTATTACGCAGTTGATCATTGGTAACGGGGACATCTGCCTAGCCGTCGAGGGCGGTGAACTGACGTTCGCGCAGTGAATTGGGCCTACAGTTTCCGATTTTTCTGACACTTCATATCATAATGGTGTAGCCCAACGAAAACGGAACGGAGGCTAGAAGAAAGCCGAACGTACGGAGCGCTAATTGGGAGGTCGACTGTATCAAACACTGCTACTGCCATGCCATCATTTTAAACGCGCGTAGATGTGGCGGTTTTGCGTAAAGTTCGTGTTTGAATTTTGCCCCTACGTCGAACAGACCAGAGCACGTCTTCAAAGTCACTTCATATTCCGTCTCCCCTATCAAAGTCTTAGTCTCGTTTGTTTATCGAAGCACCCCAAAAGTGAGGCAGAAGAGGTGCATAGGCCATCCCGTACGTCGTATTGGTGTCCGAGAGGAAACCAACGCAGAGCGAGGCAAGCCAGGAAAGTGTTGCGGCTGTCGTGGAGAGGAAGGCAGCTCTGAAAGGAGGAAAAGCGCCGTAAGGGAGGGCCATGGGTTGATTTGGACCACCTGGTCCTTTAATGTGCGTTGACATCCCATGGACGGAACACACGGCGCCTTTTGCGTTTCGCTTCCATCGAAACGCAGCCGCTGCAGCCGGCATTGAACCGGATCCTTCGGCTGTCGGAGGGTCAGGGTTCAATCCCGCCCTCTCTAATGTTAAGGTAGTCCTTTGTACATGAATTTTATTGTTTATCCTGCATGTACAAAACCGTGTATCTGAAAAACGTCAGTACCCGCCGCGGTGGCTCAGTGGTTAGAGCGCTCGGCTACTGATCCGGAGTTCCCGGGTTCGAACCCGACCGCGGCGGCTGCCTTTCAATGGAGGCGAAACGCAAAAGGCGCCCGTGTGCTGTGCGGTGTCAGTGCAGGTTAAAGATCCCCAGATGGTCTAAATTATTCCGGAGCCCTCCACTACGCCACATCTTCTTTCACTCCCTCGTTTATCCCTCCCCTTACGGCGCTGTTCACGTGTCCAACGATATATGAGACATACTGCGCCATTCCCTTTCCACCAAAAACCAATTATTATTATATAAAATGTCAGCTACACATTTTGAGCTAAATAATGTGCACACATGTTGCATCGACATACGTTTTATTTTATTTGCTTGACAGGGAATGCCGTCAAAAGAGAGATATAGTATGTTTTGGCAAAGTGATGTCCAAGAGAGCTGGACTTGCGAGCGAAACTAGCTTTTGCCGTGCACACTCTCAAGGTTCGCTTACACTACACATAAATACTCCCGAAAGCAGTAGACTGGACAGACGCAGGTGTAGCTCAGTTGGTAGACTACCGGACGCGATATTCGAAGGTCGTGGGTTCGGAACCCACCGGTGGCATGTGGTTGTTTTTTCTTCGGCTTTTATTATTCTCCCATTGATGAAAAATACAAAATTAATCAAAAAAGACATCCCCTTTGCTCCTTGGCATCGGTGACTGTTGACTTCCGTCATTTTAAAAATGATATGACTATTACTAACGGCTGGATACACAACCCTGATTGCAATCTAGCGCCTAACTGCAATAAAAAGTTTACCTTTGGTAATTAGTTAATCAGCTTATTGTAGACGGATACAACTCAAAAACGAAGCGGCAAATTCCCCTAAAAAAAGATGGCCTCCAGCCAATGGCGACGGCAGACTCTCATGACGTGGTGATCCCCCTCTGACCAGATAGCGGGACATCGCAGTGGGTGGCAGAAGAAAGGGGCGCGGCGTCATGAAAATCGGTCGAAGCCATTGGCTGGAGGGCTTCGTTTGAGGGGCATCGTCCGCTTCAGTTTTATCCGACTGTATGCTGTAAAAAATAATATGCCTTTAAAGGAGTTTTCAGGTGTCTATAACTCGCACCCTTGCACCAGGCCCAGATGGGTCTTGGTGTTTTCATACACCTTGCAGGCAGGGTGTTTCGCGAAAGAGCTAACCCGAAAATGAAAAAAGTGACCCAAAGGTGTTGGGGGACTCGCACGCTGTTACCTCCGAGCCATTGGCGATTTAGCGCTCTTTACACCCGTATACACTCTTCAGGAAAAATGCACGCAATGGGTTTTCCGCTTTTTTTGCTTTTCTTAATGTGTTCTTTAAGTTCACCATTATAACAGTTACATAATGTAATATACCTGCTCGCCCGCGGCCCGCGCATCACGTGTTTGTGCGTCACCAAATCGAGAGGCGTGCCGTCGGCCCGCGGACTGGACAACCAAGGAAGTTGAAGTGCCTCTTCCCTTCGCGGGAATTAGCGGCGGCCCGCGAAGATGCCCGCGCTAGCTCTGGCAACCACCGCTCTTGCCAGTATTTCGGCTCCCGCATTTCGCTGAGCTGGCGCGCTGTGTTGACAAGCTGCACTGCGTTCGCTACCATGACGAAGTGATCGACGGGGCTAGCAAGACGGCCCAGGCTATTGAGGAATTGGACAAAGGGCCACACCTGCACCATTCAATCGCAGTCATGGGTCGCAAGGAAAAACCAGAGTGACCAGCGTTGACAAACACTTTAAAATAATCTGGCAACAGTGGCACACAAAGCGCGTCGTCTGCTCTTTTGGCCCGTCGCATCCGCTTGACGTCTTCGGATCGCAGGCCAGTTTTTAGTGGCGCATGAACACGTGACGCACGGGCCGCGGGCGAACGGACCATCGTGTGAATCGGCATATATACTAAGTTCACAGCGGCTCGCCCGACCACTTTCTTTAGCACGTGGCTGACAGCGTGCGCATAATGTATGACAGCTAACTTCCGTATTCTTTCTGAAGCCTCGTTGGGGTAGATCGGCGAATTTCTTTCATTACTTTGAATCCAAGGCTGCAGATGAGGTCACCTGGGAAATTAGATACACCTTACCGTGTCAGTTGGGCCTCGACACATTCCTGCTGACGGTCAATACACAATCTGTTTAGGGCATTTTTCAGTGCGTCTGTAGCCACAGCATTTTTCTCGACTGCGGAAGATAACACAAGCACATATGGGCCTCTCCGCTGTACAGTCATAGATCGAGAAACTGAAATTGTACCTCCACTGGCACTTAATTGGTTAGCTCAACGTTGGCAAGAGCTTCGGAGGTCTTAAGGATGTCAACAATGTCCTTGTGTTGTCCTTGGTTAGCTTGATGATTACTAGGAAGCTGCACACAAATCGGAAGGTTGTTATCATATTCGTACCACGAAAAGCTTCTATTAGTTGACGATCTTGACAGGCAAGTCAGCAGAAGGTCACGAGAATTGGTGCAACACAGGAACAGGTGCATACTCCTTGCCACTGAATGTACAGATCATCATTAAACCTAACGTAGGTAGAACACACATAGATGTTTAACAACTCCGGGAATCCATCCGCATTGGTTCTGGAATCGTGCTGCTCACATGGAACCAATGCCTTCTCTTACCATCTCAGACAAGGCGGTATGTGGCAGCGTGTAATATACCTAAGTCCTTTATTACAATGGAGTACACACTTCTTCTGGACAGCTGTTCGAGAGGAATGCAGGCATTTCTGGCTTCTTTGCCAGGAAAAGGTCTTCCACGGTGAGCAATTCTTGCAGATACCACCCTAAGGGTTGCTGCCACGATCCTTAATTGTTCAGAGACAATTACACCAGAAGGCCGGTTATCCTTTTGTGTTTCTGCCTTAACGAAGGCATAGGCCCTCACCCATCTTCACAGAAGGCCATAGTTTGGTCAAGTTGTTGGCTTCACACAAGTTTTTGGGCTTCGTTCTTCAATGTTTGGCACTGGACCTTCTTTTGCAGCTTGTAGAATTTTTTGCATTGGCTTCATTTGTTTTCGCAGAAAGTACCTGAAATTAGTATGCAACACGCCCAGCAAAGGTGCTTCAAAGACAGTCCCGTGTAAGACGAAGCACAGAGAGAAATTCACAGAATGCGACAGTGGCCTAGTGTACAAGATCCCTTTGTCATGAGGAGCGTGATATGTTCGGAAATAAGGTCGGTGTGTCAACATACATCTAATGGAATATGTCGGCAACACAGACAGGACATGGCAGCATGGTAGCAAGACACTTGTCGGACTAAGGGTGCATTCCACAATTTCAAGAATGTAAAATTCTGAGGATACATAATCGATACCTTATGCGTGAGATATGCCAGACGTACATCATACATAGGGATTGCTCAACCTGCGTAAGCACATCGTCAGTAATATTAACGGAAAGAAATGGCTATCTTGATAAATAATCACAACAGATGTGACAAAATGATGATTACATGACTTCCCTCCTCTGCAATTCGGATGATGCTTCCAGTATTTATTTTGAGCAAAGCAATAAATTCCTCAGTTGTTAGCCAGCGTTGTATCTGTGTCTTGCCTGTGTCCTGTTACCCAGCGTGCTGTTTTGCCAAGACTGAAATACTTTCACATATTCTTAAGAGATGAAGTCTAGATCTGGAAAACGACCACAAGGGGTTCCAAGCAGATGTTTACATATGAAATACATACACATCAACGTGTGCGTCTGGAGATCACACAATGCTAGCTGTGGCATATACATTGTTCACAACAAACAAGTCAGGCAATTTTTTTTTTACTCCACGAGTTCTGGTTCCTTTTATTTAAGGCATACATGCGCCATGTAATGAACGAAAGTCCTAACTAGATAAATAGTATAAATCATTTTGCAAACATCGCTACTGTAAAATGGTGTTATCAAATGGCCACATTCACCCTTAGGACAGATCTGCATTTCATCTGCCATTACATATGAAACATGAAAATACCAAGCAGCCAGATGAATGAATAAAATTTATTCGACAATTTAGCAAAGGTACATACAGTCATACCACTCCACTGGTCCAGATGAGTATGCTGCTCAGGAGCAGCAGTATCCACATGGGGCGAATGCCTGCACCTGTCGAACCATCCTACCTCTTACTTCTACGGCGGACTCCGTAATGATAGCAGTGAGATTATCATTCGTTGTTTGAACATTAAGATCACCTTCCTCAGTTAAAGCCGAATATCTGTTCTTCAGGGAAATCCTGAATTCCTCTACTTTTCCTCTCACTGCTTACTCGTTAATGGGCCTCCGCTTCACTAGTTTCTTCTGGTGCCTCTTCAAGTCTAAGATAAATCGAAACTATACCACTCTGTGGTTGCTACAACCCACCTTTCCGAGGACCTATACATCCTGCACAATGCAAGGTGGACCGCATATATTATGAAGTCTTACTTCATTTTTAATCGCACCATTGGGGCTCTTACACGTCCACTTCCTAGAGGCTTTCAACGATCGGGTCATCATGGCTGGATATAGGCGTGTAGGCGTATACACCACCTTCAGCTTGTACCTTATTAAGCGTAACTACATTAGCTGCTACGCTCTCGTTAATTCTATAGCACTCCTGTATGTTGCCAGCTATGACCTGATTGATCACGAGTCCGACACCTAATTCTCGTCTGTCCGCTGATTACATACTATCAGAGTACCAGTCCTTTCCAGGATTAAGGTAAGAATGAAGTCAATTCATGCATAGTGACAAAAATACGAAGAGAAACTGAAATTGATACAAACAAAACCGCAACAAATTATGCTTGCTAGGTGCAACACAAATGATCGTAAAGCATGCAGAAATGAATGAAAACTCATCCCGAGATACCACAGGCAACACGTCTGCAGGTAGCTGATTCTAGTCGTGTGTGGTTAGCGGAAAGAAGGAATATTTGAAGCAATCTTTAGCAGCATTGAATTCTTTGACATGTCGACTGTGTTTATTACGAGTGCTATCCACGATAGCCCAGTACGTGCCAGCCCCTTAGTATATACTGTATACGGCTCACCTGTCCTCCTAATCTCACTAATCCCTATGACATCCCGTTTAATACTCGCTAGCTATTTCATCGAACAGCACTGCTATAGGCTAGCCTCGATGTATAAGGTTCTAGCATTAAACGCTGCCAGGTTCAGTTTCCAATGGCGGCCTGTCCGCGGAGCCAGAGATTATTGCACCCTCCGCTGCGTCACAGGTCTGACCGCCGCCTTGGTCAGTCGTTCCGCAACCACTGGGGCCGAGGGTAGAGGGTTAATTCGTGTAACCATATATGTGCAAGGTTGTGGCCAAGTAATACACCAGGGTGGCCAAATCCTGCTCTGGTGAGATAGTGCGTAGTTCTGGTCACCGAGATCAGACCGCACCCCAGGCCTGGTTATGCAATTCCATCGACACGTAGAGTTTTCTTTTTCAAATCCGGTGGAGAATTTCGCGGCACCGGGATTCGAACCCTGTCCTCTTGCACGCGAGGCGGATGCTCCACCCCTAAGCCACCGCTGCATCGCCCAAAATAAATCACCGGGAGCGAAATGCGCGCTGCAAACCTGCAGTGCTACTTTGTACTCTTGCTTTCTTCTTGCGCCTAGACCATGATTTTTTGGGTTTTATTTCTCTATGCGCAAGCCAGATGCGATGGCGGGTGGGCTGAAATCGTGTGTGCTTGAAGCGCTAGCTTCCCCGAGTACCATGAATAGGAGAAAAGCCGGACATTTTCTTCGCACCCTTGTTTTCTCTCCGCGCATGCGTTCCCGCCGCCTTTCTTCCCGCGATTAGAGCCGCTGAGGTAGGTGCGCGGCGGTAGGTGTCGCACCTGTCGCTCCACGCTGTCAATATCCGAACGCTTTGCATACCAGACCAGCCATGCTCCTTCCCTGAGGCCCAGGGTTTAGAGATAACAATAGTCATGTAAATAAATCTATGGTGGAATTTAGCAAAAAGCGATTGGAAGATTGGGGGCTCAAAAGTAGAGATGACATAAGGTTAAAATTGTAAGAAGACGTATTTTAAAGAAAATGGCGAATTTTGAAAACTTACAAGGCAGGAAAACAAAAATAAAGGAAAAACTGAGCATGGTGGCAACTGCCATCACCCCGCTTCAAAGGGGACGCTCATACCTTCCATCCATCCAACCATCGAACAGCCTAACGCTTTGTGTACCAGACCAGCCTGGTGGTGGTCCCACTTAATCGTTCTAGGGGTGCGGCCGCACTTCCTTATACCAAAAATAAATAGAACAATCGATTTCTTTGTTTGCTTTTTATTTGTAGAACAAATTTTTCGCGCTTTATAGTTGAACAGCAAATGGCGAACGACATGGAGGTTTTACCATAACTCATGCTTTGAATATTGATGGTTACCTGAGCAATACTCGTATATAATCATTTTATATTTATCCCACAATACTATAACTTGAATGATAGCGCCATTCATGAAGAGCAAAGTAACTGTAAGCGAAAAGTAAACGACATATGCATCCTTTCTTACTATAGCTTTTGCTTCGAATAATTAAACATTTACACTTGTACTCCTTTCCACGGACGCTCATTTCACGAAAACCAGTCCTCAGGTTTCTTTTCTTCTTACAAAGCGGTCTGTGACACGAGATGCGTCAGCACGAACATGCCTGTGGACGTTCAGCAAAGCAGGCGCGATCAGGCGCTCCTCGGCCATCTTTGCCCGAAGCCACGCCTTCAAACGACGGCGTGTTGACAACGGGCGCTCTGCCGAGGCGATGCTGACTGGTAGCGAAGTCAGAACCTGCAGTAGATTTCGTACGTTGGCGTACAGTTCTTCAACGCAAGCATCAAGGTCCTCAAGGGGGGTAGCCTGGCAGTGGGGTGCCACTCGTCTGCCGGGTCCATTATGATATCCAGACGAGTGGCTCAGACGCAAGCGTTCTTGCTCTCGCAGCTCGGTTGCAGACTAGCATACACCGGTCTGCAAGACTTTCGATTATCGAGTCGTTGCTTTCGACGCCTTCTGTCACGAGAACACTGGCCAGGCAAATGTGCAGGCTGTGCACGGAAAGGATTTCTGAGTGTCCACGCTCGCTGGCACCGTTGGAAAGGAAGCTGAGCTGCACGCCTCGAGCGACGGATGTGTGCTGAGTAACTTGCTTTCTTCGATGGCAAGAAGGAGGAGCTGACTTTACAGAAAGTACCTCCAGAGGAGGGGCGAGAGCGCGTAACCTTGCGCGTATAGAGCGATGCCCTCCCCCCTTCAGCCGGGAAACGGAAGTGAACGTAGCGGAAACGACTCGAAAGTTCGAGAGAAAATTGGAGGGGACACCTAATCCAATATATGCAGACGGTCATTATCTACTTCACATTCATAGATCCCTGGGAGTCCTGATACCCCTCCTGGCGCAGTGGTGCAGCGGTCGTTAATTCAACTGCCACCTGCCACGGTGGGCAGTTTGCTCACTATCCGGTGGGCAGGCTGCGCCGACGCCGCAGGCTCACGTGACCTAGGTGCACCTGTCGCGTTAAAATTCACGCCGACCAATGGCGACGCGCGACCATGTCCTCCTTCGGATACAGATTACCGCACGCGCCGTTTCCCTTTCCACCTTCAACAAGAATATCGTCCCTCTCTCTCTCTCAGCTGCGCTGTCGACGACGCTATGTGTGCGTGCGCGCCTGCCTTGGCGCGCAGGGACGAGCAGACGCGGCGCGCCGCACAAATGAATGTCGTGAGTCAGCCCGCACCGTAGGCCTAGCTTCGAAGAGGGGTGACTCCTGGGGAAACACCGCTGAGCGGCCAGCCGAAGAAGACCTGCGAGGGAGCGCGCGCCAGACTTCGGGACGGCGCCATCCTGGCCCAGCAGTCGTCGGGCTGTCGCAGTGCCCGGCGAACAACGTGTGTTTATTTGGCGTGCCTGTCTCGTACATTGCTGCACTGTTGTAAGATCTCTAATGGTACTGTAGCCTTTTTTGCGTATTGTGTTACATGCGTTGCATTGTATTAGAGAACACTGTGTACACATTCTTACGAGTGCTGCGTAAATACCTCTGTATCGACTATGCTATTGGAAGCTCGTTTTGCAGTCAATCTTTAACTCCGACCCCTCCTCTGGCTTGCTACCGACGAAAGCTGGGCACCAAACGACCGCACCATTCTGTCACTTGGTGGCTGTTTATCCGGTCGAGCCTGCCCCGCCGAGCCGAGGGCGTCTCCTTTGTGACCGGGACCGCTACCCCCGCACGCTTTAAGGGTGTTTGGGAATGCGCCCCACCCGTGCACACGTGACAGCGGGACCCGCACGAATCCACTGTTGAACTTTTTCAATGAGACTTCGTTGTGGCGGAAAAGCTACTTACACTGTACACGCAATGTTCCGGTGAACGTACAAAGTAGGGTCGGCTTGACACGTCACACAGTCGCCGAGAGGAGCTTTCCAGTTCTGCATCAAAGGTCACTTCTCGCCCCGTCACAGGTTTTTGAGGATGGTGACCTTCTTCCCCGCGTGTCGGGTGTCTATTATTTTGGACTCCATCGGGACCCCGCGCTGTCCTGGCCGAATGTACTTAGATGCTGCTTCAGTGGTATTTGTTCTTCTTGCTTTGAAAAATAACCGGTGGCAAATTTTCTCTACGTGCTGCGTGAAAGCCCGAAAATGGACGTTCAGGAAGGTGTGCAAAGGGTGTCTGGGGGGGGGGGGGGGGGGTCGTCAGCCCCCTACGCCTTCCTCAGGACCGCCACTAGACCAGCCACACCTGCAGTGCCTGATCCCAGAAGACTACGCTGAATGACGATATCATGCATATCCTCGCGCCTCAGCGCAAAACAGGGCCTGCACCGAGAGCGCATTCGCCTAAGAAGCACACTCGCGCGAACACTTTAATGTAGCCGTGAGCAGCGCAGCACAGCACAAAGCTGCCGCCTGATCATCTCTCAGGCAGCCCTGTTGGACTATAAGTGGCGCCCCCTACTGGCCGTGAAACTAACTTGGTCAGGGCTTTTTTATTCATCCGTAAAGAAACCGTTGTAACCCCTACGCTGGATAGTATGCCGTGAGGTCCATGAATTTCTGGTGGATAACATTTGCAGCGCCAACGCAGCTTGTCTACGCTCCGTGGATTTCTCGTCCTGTGCGCGCAAGATCCATTCGCAGTTCCACATTTTTGTCCGGATCAGACGTATAACGTCGAGGATTACTCGGGGATACGCTTTGATCCCAAGAAGTGACTTTCTTGGCATTATGCGGGACTTTATAGCCCAAGCCAAAACGTGGGATCGCTAAAAGCACTTCGGCACCGGGCCCGGAGTCTGTTGCTGCGTTCGGCCTGACCAGCGAGCAGCTACTCCGCTACGGCTTCGACGATGGATGTGGGCCACACCCATGGCTACGACCCCGAGTCTGGAGGATTCGAAAGTGTTCCGAGCAGCAGCAAACAAGGCGAGGGGACCTTTGATAATTCACAGCCAGAACCTGGGTGGAAGACGATATACCTCAGGGCAGGACAGCGTGCACAAGGGCACTGGGCTCCGAAGACATACGATGACGACCCGAAGTCACCAGCAGCGGATCCCACGAGCCGCAAAAGGCCCCCGAGACTGCCTGACCTCGACAAGTATGAATTTAAAGTGATTATCAAGTCGAAAGACCGTTTGGACCTAAAAATGTGGGGTGGGAGTGTGCACCCACTTAACGTCGCGTTCGAATACGCGTTACGTGGCAAGACGCTACGCGCCAAACCTTACATCAGAGTTATTGAAGAGCAAAACATCATCATCGCGGCAACTTCCCATGTCGAAGACGCGACAGTACTTGCGAAGATCGATCACATCAACCTAGACGGGAACAAATACCACCTCAATGCCTACGTGAGAACACCGCAAGACTCATGCAAAGGGGTGGTGCACGGGATTGACCCCAACGCATCAGACAGAGACCTAGAGAAAGACTTTTCCTCAGAAACCCACGAAATATTAGGCGTCTGAAGGCTCGGCAGATCCAACTCGGCGGTGATACTGTTCAGTGGATACAAAGTGCCTTTCTTTGTTACGTACGGGTGGATCGAGCGCAAATGTTTTCTTTATAGGAAAACTAGACCGTTTTGCGTACTGTGCGGCAGGGAAGGACATAGACCAGACGTCTGCCCCAGCCCAGCTGAATCGAAATGTGACTCGTGCGGCAAGCTGAATCCCGGGGAAGCTCACGATTGCACCCCAACTTGTGCGGCATGCCAGGGGAATCACCACACCTACTCAAGGGAATGCAAAGCAAAGTTTCTGGATCCCATCAATAAGCCTAGGAAACATCAACATTTCGATGATCAGGAAGAGAAACCGACAACCAGTGGCACCAGCAAGAGCTACGCGTCAGCTGTACGCACCAGCCGAAAAGAGCAGTTCGACAAGAAGGAATCCAGAAAGCGGCCTCCAATTCTACCTCCAGGTCCAGGTCAAGATCTAAGTCTAGTCAACGTCGCAACTCATAAGGCCGATCCGGAACGGAAGAGTCAAGACATCATAAAGAGCAAGGGACCACCAGGTCGGTCTCCTTTGCACCTAAGGCGGATCCACCGGCACAGGAGACGCCACGCACCCGAGAACGCGGACCGTCTTCGGAGAAGCAAGAAGACTCAAGACACATCGTAAAGGTGGGCTATGCTGGGTTGCCTCCATCCCTCCCCGGAAACGCGATATCTAAGGAGTTTAACGACCTGAAAGCCGAAATTATTCAGCTAAAAAAAACAGAACGAGGCGTTGCGAGCTGAACTTAAATTGGTCAGGCTGCAGTCACAAACAACTCACGACAAAACACCCGAAGCCCGGCCAAACTCAGTTTATGAGCGCGTCATTGCAGAGCTGAGGGCTGACAGAGAGGAGCAGGATAAAAAGTTCATACAAGTTATTCAGATGGTCAAAAACGAGCTCGCAAACGAGTCCGCCAACACTAGGAAATACATAAACTCTGCCATTGCCACAGTCCGAGACGAATTAAAATCGAAACTCAACGAGTGCAACTTCAGAAATAGGAAATCCAAATATGCCGACAGGCACCCCCTTCCAGAAGAGGACGAATAAGGACCATGGCACATAGGGGACATGAAACAATTATTTGGCAATGGAATTGTCGGGGATTTAAAAAGAAAAAAGCAAGCCTTCAATTTTTCATCGACACGTCGGAGGCGCCACCTGCTGTAATAGTACTTCAAGAAGCAAATACGGTCATCAGCATGAAGGGGTACAAAACTTTCCAAGACGAGCATAGTCTAGGAATACTTGTTCACAAGGAGTTTACCGCAACGCTGCAAGAACCGCTAGCCGAAAATATCGAACATGCTTACATTGAAATTCTTCCCAAACACAGGGGAAAACGCAGTTTGCACATACTGAACGTGTACAGTCGCCCCAGGGACTCATGTCGTCAGATAGCCACGCTATTTATTAATTTTATCAAGAGGGCAGGTAAGGACCCCCTTGTCATAGCCGGTGATTTCAATGCGCCCCATCAAGCGTGGGGATATCACTTTAACAGCCCGAAAGGTAGGAGGATCATTGAGATCGCTAACAGAGAAGGGCTCACAATCTTAACGGATCCCCTGCAACCCACCAGAGCGGGTAATAGCGTCAGCAGAGACACCTGTCCAGATCTCACGCTTGTGAAAAACTGCCTGCAGTCCACCTGGTCTAACACTGGCGAGTCCCTGGGCAGTTATCACTTCATCATCTCCTGCACTGTTCAGGGAGTTAAATGTCGGACACCATTTGGCAAGGTTAAGATTGTGAACTGGGACAAGTGGAGAGAGGAACTCGCACGTCTCCCGAACGAAGATATCACAGATATTGAGGCATGGACAGCGCTGCAGATGAAAACTGTCGCCAGGCATTCTGCGACAGTGAACACCACGGAGGAAACTCCGGCAGTTGACCCGCACCTGTTACATCTGTGGGAAGCCAGGAGATCTCTGACAAGGAGGTGGAAAAGGCAAAAGTTAAATCGCAAGCTGAAGACCAAGATTGCAGAACTCACGAAAGAAGCGGATGACTACGCACATAACCTCGCTAACCAAAACTGGCTCAAGCTGTGTGATGAGCTCAACGGTAGAATGGGCACGGCTAAAGAATGGGGACTCCTCAGATCCCTTATCGAGCCGAACTCAAACCGGAAAGAGCAAACAGACACGCTCTGTAACGCCTTGCACTGCTATAAAGGGGACAACGAAGCCCTCATTGCAGAACTTGCACGCAGATTACTCGATCTGGGATCCTCGTACCCTCTCCCTGCGTACACCGGTGCACCCAATGAAGAGATGGACCAAGACGTAACGGTTGAGGAACTGAGGGCGGAGCTTGACGTCATGCGTAAGAACACCGCTCCTGGACCGGAGCAGATAAACACTAAGATGCTCTTTAATATGGATGACATCTCTTTAAGAAAATTAGTGAAATACTTCAACACGCAGTGCTGGCACAAGGGCCAGATCCCCGACTCCTGGAAATTGGCTTTAATGCGATTTATTCCCAATCCCAATCAGCCATGCGATATTGATCATTTACGACCGAACTCCCTGACGTCGTGTCTGGGTAAACTGTTCGAGAGGGTCGTGAACGCCCGACTGAAACGACTCCTGAGGAAGACTGATATCCTCCCTGACGCGCTGTACGGGTTTAGAGAAAAGCTGTCTACACAGGATATTCTCCTCCGTATCAGAGAGGATATTCTGGACAACCCCGGCAGATGTCAGGTCAAGGCCATCCTTGCGCTCGATTTAAATGGGGCATTTGACAATGTCACCCACCAGGGAATACTGGATGAGCTTAACAGCATCAACTGTGGTGACCACACATATAATTACGTGAGGGACTTTCTCTCCAATAAAAAAGCGTCAATATGTATTGGTGATCGGACCTCCTCTCCGTTCAATCTAGGTTCCAAGGGCACCCCGCAGGGAGCGGTCTTGTCTCCGCTTCTCTTCAACCTGGCCATGCGTGGGCTACCAGAGAAGCTAGACCGCATCCAAGGCATTGAGCACGCTATATACGCCGACGACATTACTATCTGGTGTTGCAGCGGTAATGAAGGGAAAATTCAAGGCCGGCTTCAGGAAGCAGCGAATGTCGTGTGCCAGCATGCGGCGAGGCATGGGTTAACGTGCTTTCCCGAGAAATCAGAGTTACTCCTGATCGACCGTGGCAAGAGGCAGAATACGGGGCTTTTGTCGTCCACTCCCTCTGTCGCCATTACGGTCCAGGGTATGAGCATTCCGATCAAGAAAGAGATCAAGATCCTGGAAGCCATCATACCCAGCGGCAACACTAACACCACTACAATCAGACAGCTCCAAGCCTATTCCGAACAAGTCTCTAGAATGCTACGCCGGGTAATCAAGAAAAGAAATGGGCTAAGAGAGAAGGAGGCCCTAAGATTAGTTCAGGCTTTCATTCTCTCTAAACTAACATACGCCACCCCGTACTTACGGCTTAGCAAAAAGGAGAAAGACCAACTAGATGTTATTATTCGAAAGGCAGTTAAAACGGCGCTGGGACTCCCTTTATGCACATCCAATAAGCGCTTACTACAGCTGGGGATCCATAACACCATCGACGAACTAATAGAGGCCCACCATGTAAATCAAATTGTCAGGCTCTCAACATCTAAGTCTGGCAGGAAAATATTACAGAAGCTGAGAATCAGTCAACCCCGGGAAGTCGCTGACAATATCGACATGCCCATGCAGATGAGATCACACATTACGACTCACCCCATACCAAAACGCATGGATGAGGAATATAACAGAGGACGGAGAGTAGCCAGAGCTAGACACCTCTCTAAGCGCTGGGATGGAAACAAGGACACGATCTACGTCGATGCGGCTGGACCCGTTAACGGAGTCGCGGCAATTGCAGCAGTTTCAACCCGGGGGGGATATCATTGCAAGCAGCCTTATCCAAGCGGTGGATACCACATCGGCTGAAGAAGCAGCTATCGCACTAGCCATATCAAAGAACAGCGAGGCAACGGTTATGTCCGACTCACAAGCAGCGGTACGCAATTATCTCAGAGGCCGCGTTGGCGCTCCGTGTTGGGAAATTTTGGAAAGGTCTAATCCTTCCAACATCCAGATCTTCTGGACGCCAGGGCACCTCTCAACGACGGGCAATGAGGCGGCCAACACAGCTGCTCGAGCTCTCCTCCTCCGAGCATCTGGCACGCAGCCTCTCTCTGACATAGTTGAAAACCCATCACCCTTACTAAGCTACGCAGAAATTACGGAGTACTATAAGATCACAAGAAGGGAAGATCCTCTTCCTCACAAAACCCTAAGTAAATATGAAGAGCACATAATCAGGCGACTACAAACTAATACTCTGCCCAATCCTTACCTAATGAGTAAATGGTACCCAGAAACCTACAATTCGTCCTGCCCCTTCTGTGGAGCAGTTGGCACACTCTTTCACGCGGTTTGGGAATGTCAAGAAAACCCAGACTTGGACAGCAATCCCGATCCGACTCATGAGCGCTGGGAGCCAACCCTTCATAGCCACAGCCCACTCGACCAGAAATTGCTGGTTGAGAGGGGCCGGATTATGATGACGACCAATGGGTTCTCGTACTGAACCCACCCAGTTTTTGTGCTCTGAATAAATGTTTTTCCTCCTCCTCCTCCTCGTTGTGGCGGAAAAGCTACTTACACTGTACAAGCAATGTTCCGGTGAACGTACAAAGTAGGGTCGGCTTGACACGTCACACAGTCGCGGAGAGGAGCTTTCCAGTTCTGCGTCAAAGGTCACTTCTCGCCCCGTCACAGGTTTTTGAGGATGGTGACCTTCTTCCCCGCGTGTCGGGTGAGCCTATTATTTTGGACTCCATCGGGACCCCGCGCTGTCCTGGCCGAATGTACTTAGGTGCTGCTTCAGAGGTATTTGTTCTTCTTGCTTCGAAAAATAACCGGTGGCAAATTTTCTCTACGTGCTCAGTGAAAGCCCGAAAATGGACGTTCAGGAAGGTGTGCAAAGGGCGTCTGGGAAGGGGGGAGGGAGGGGGGGGGCGTCCGCCCCCACCGCCTCCCTCAGGACCGCCACTAGACCAGCCACACCTGCTGTGCCTGATCACAGAAGACTTGTACGCTGAATGACGATATCATGCATCAGCGCAAAACAGGGGCCTGCACCGAGAGCGCATTCGCCTAAGAAGCACACTCGCGCGAACACTTCAGTGTAGCCGTGGGCAGCGCACCACAGCACAAAGCTGCCGCCTGATCATCTCTCAGGCAGCCCTATTGGATTACAAGTGGCGCCCCCTACAGGCCGTGAAATTAACATGGTCAGAGCTTTTTTATTCATCCGTAAAGAAACCGTTGTAACCCTTACACTGGATAGTATGCCATGAGGTCCATGAATTCCTACTGGATAACATTTGCAGCGCCAACGTTTTTGTTATATTTTGTCAACGTCAGGGTGCACGGTACGCCTGCCTCGCCCCCCATGAGCAAGAACGAAGGAGAAGATAGCAAAACTGTTGCTTTGCGAAAAGCAAAATGCGGAGTTACCGCAGCGGTGGCCGAGTCGACTGAGCATCCGGCTCGCATGCGGGAGGTGCGGGGTTCGATCCCCAGTGTCGCCGGGTACCCACCGGTGATGCAGTGGATACAAGCTTGTTTCCCCTATTCTTCTTGGTGCGCGGCTTATTTAGGGTGAATCGCTTGGAAAATGGGTCTTTGACCCCCCCATGAGTAGAAGAAAAATAACTTGTGCCATGCATTGCGCTCTATGGCCACAAATGCCCTTGTGTCATAAAAAAAAAGAAACATCATCCTCAAAAAAATTCGTCTATTTTGCCAACTGTATCCTTGTCGGCCATTCATGCTACATCTAGTTCTCGCTTCTTCAATAAAATGAGAGAGAAAATGGCCTTTAATACTGCGTATGCCTCCGCAGTCCTTCTGACCTCGCTGTCATGACATGCCCTCTAATTCCCCGAACAGCTCTGCTAGCTGGGCTCTAGCGTTAAACGTTTCCAGGCTGAGTTTCCAACTGAAGCCTGTTCTATGTCATATACAGGGTGTTTCACCTGAGACTTTACACAGCATTTAAAAATAGGTTTTTTGAGTTAGAAGCGCGCTTTTTTCGGCATAGCATTGCCAGCGGCGGAGTACATCAGAATACAACTAAAACCTGCTAATTAGAAAAATGGTTAATTAAAATCACATGGTTAACTTTTTAACTATTACTGTTCGGTACCTTGATTACAGAGACGCGCGTAGCCCATTGTGAGTGATATCTATATAAGTTTTTAGATGTTCCAAAACGCGGTTAGCCTCGGCGCTGTGACCCGACAAATTTTCCACAAGTTACGTGCACTGGACGGGTTGCTTTGGGTGCAAGATTTTTAAAAGCGCATATATTTTGGCCCAATATAGGCAAAATTTGTTGGGCCACAGCGCCCAGGGTAACATCGTCTTCAAAATTCTAAAAACAGATTGGGATAATATTGACGGTGGGCCTCTCAATAATTCAGGAGCCCAACAGTAATAGTTTAAAAGTTGACTATTCAATATTACCTAACCAGCAGCTAGTTAGCAGATAATACCTGTATTCTGATTTGCTCGCACCGCTGCCGATTTTACGCTGAAAAAAAACGCTATTCTAACTGAAAAGGCCTATATTTAAAAATCGTGTAAAGTGCTAGGTGAAACACCCTGTATATCTGACTGCCGCCTTGGTGAGTTTCTCCACAGGCGCTGGGGGCTGAGGGCCGGGAGTTAATTGGTGTACCCATGTAGGAGGTGGTGGCCTAGTGTTATTAGATGGTCAACCCCTGCTCCGGTGAGAGGATGCGTTGCCGGCTGTGTGCGCCCATTCGCTGCTACCAATTTGTTTTTCTAATCTGATGGAGAACTGCGGTGCAACAGGGATTCGAACCGCGGGCGTCTTGCACATGAGGTGGATGCTCCGACTCTACGCCATCACTGCGTCCTTAAAGGTGCACTAAAGAGGAGTCTGAAGTCTATTTACGGCGGGCACTCGCTCTACCCGTTCCGAGCATTCTTAGAAACCTCGAATTATTGTCCTGTGCAGCCGATTTCCCTAATTAGTCCCGTGGCGGCTTGCCTCACTGCCATCGTCGGAGGGATATCTAAAATCAAAGAGTACACGCGTATTTTTATTTCCGTGGGCCTGATTTGCGGCTATGTTGTCTGCGACTGAAACAAGCTGTTCTCAGAAAGCTAAACAAAGTAAATAAAAGCGGAAGCGAAGCCGCCGCGAGACTGGCTGAAAGGCACTCCGCGCATTGGTTGACTCCTCCTACCTTCAGCGTTGAGTTAAAAAAAAGGGCGCTCTCAGTGCAAAGGCAGGAAAAAACAGTGCTTTTCACGGATGGCGGAACAGCCAACCTTCGTCAGCCCTTTTCTTCGAGGGCTCCTCGTTGAAAGCCTGAAATAATCACCGGCAGTACGACGAGTAGTCTATGAAGCCCCTGTAAGCACGTGGAGTGTATCGTTTAGATGACTTCTCAGAAGTGCCTCAAAGTGGAGCTGTCTGTTTCTCCTGTGAAAGCACGCATGAAGCCACCACATTTGACTACCGCTCTTGTGAACCGCTAATTCAGCAGGCATACTTGTGAGCGTACTTTTAATATTCTCCCAAAGCCCAGATGAGTCAGGTAGTTTTGGTGTGCTGAGAAAAAAAAAAGTGCCGCAGGTATCGCTCCGGTGACTCCTACAGATTATGTAGGCCTGCTGCGACCAGGGATTGCAGTGTCGTGACACCAATTGCGCAAGGGTTAAGCGGGCCAGCCATGTCCCGTGAAGAGTGGCAAAGTTGGAGCTGTGCTTTTGGGTCTCGCAAGGGAGTGTGGAAGGGGTTGTCCCTCGCAAGTTGACGAAACTTGACTCCCTAGCAGGAAATGAGCCTTTTGTCTGTCTGAACTGTGACGAGCAGACCATCTCCACTGTGCGGTAGCTTGCAAAGACAAGCTGTCATAATCCCCCCCCCCCCCCGGCACAGTTATGCTTCGTATGAATTGTGCCCGTTCTACATGATTTCCCCTCACTATGTGATGCCTAACAGGGGTTAAGATATGATAAATAACGAGGATGAGGAGGACGAGTAAAATATTTTCTTGCCATATCTTTTTTTGGTGTGTGTGTGTGTGTGTGTGTGTGTGTGTGTGTGTGTGTGTGTGTGTGTGTGTGTGTGTGCGTGTGCGTGTGCGTGTGTGTGTGTGTGTGTGTGTCTGTGTGTGTGTGTGTGTGTGTGTGTGTGTGTGTGTGTGTGTGTGTGTGTGTGTGTGTGTGTGTGTGTGTGTGTGTGTGTGTGTGTGTGTGTGTGTGTGTGTGTGTGTGTGTGTGTGTGTGTGTGTGTGTGTGTGTGTGTGTGTGTGTGTGTGTGTGTGTGTGTGTGTGTGTGTGTGTGTGTGTGTGTGTGTGTGTGTGTGTGTGTGTGTGTGTGTGTGTGTGTGTGTGTGTGTGTGTGTGTGTGTGTGTGAGAGAGAGAGAGAGAGATAGCATGACGGGCTTGACTGTTTAAAAAATATACAGCGAGGCATACGCTTCGTTAAAGGAAACATATCCGATCTTTTTGAAAGGAAAGGACCGATTTTTTTCGAGAGTGCGCTCTTGATCGGTCCTCCGATCGAAACGTGTAGTCAAATAAAAATGTTTCCTTTAACGAAGGGTATACTTCGTTATATATACCACCTTAACAAAAAAAATCAGGCCTCTAGTGAATTCTTAAACACATGTATAACTTTCGGTCTGTCTCAAATTATTTGAGCCCAACCGTACGACTCACCATCCATCTAACATTCTCGACCTTATTTTGACTACTTAGCCTCATTAACTCTGTGCTCCTTGGTACATTGCGGGCCTTAGTGACCACGTTGTTGTCCACACTACCTTTTCCACTAATATTACCAAAAGTACTAAGACAAAAAATTACTATCGCTGTACGACAAAGGAGACAACATGAGCATGAATCGTCATGTTCTTGTATTCTATAACGATTTCGCCTCTCTAGGTATCCTCTACGTTCTACCGAGTCCAACTGGTCTCTCTACAAGTTCAAGCTGTGGCGCCTAATAACACTTTACATCCCCACCGTCAGCATAACAGGGCGACCACGTTCTTCATGGTTTACTAGGAGCGGATCACCGGTACGCATATCCGACGTACCCAATGTTTTGAACCAATCATCCTGTTCCGTTTTTACTTCTGCCACTGCCGCATCCGCCGATGCATGGCATCACCTTGAACCAGCATGGTATTGTGAAAATTATCGACTCGCTAAAATGTTCATCTTTTTGCGGTATCGATGATATCAATTCGAAAGTTTTAATAAATACTAAACATGCTTCCAGTCTTTTTCTTTCCCTCATTTTCGGCAGTTGTTTGGTACTGGCTCCGTCCCACATGACTGGCGAATTGGCATGGTCATTCCAGTTTTCAGGAAAGGTGTCCCATCATCCCCAGGTAATTACCGAGCCATTCAATTCGCTAACTAGTGTATGCTCTAAGATCATGAAACACGTCATCTACTCTATTGTTACTACATTTCTAACATCGGTGATCTTTCATCCAAACCAGCACGCACGGATTCCGGAAAGGTGACTCATGTGAAACCCAATTAGCATTGTTCCTGCGTAACATTCATCCCTACCTTGACGGCAATATCCCAACTGATGTACTATTTCTAGATTTCGAGAAAGCTTTCTATAAAGAACCCCATTCCCGCTTTTTACTTAAAATGTCTCTGTTAAACATTCAACCGAGTCTCTTGAACTGCATTAGAAGCTTTCTGACTGACCGCATGCAAATTGTTTCCTCTAATGCCCCCCCCCCCCCCACCTCATCATCTTTCACGTTCTTTCAGGAGTACCCCAAGGCACAGTTCTTGGCCCTTGCTCTTTCTAATATACATTAACGACCTTCCTTCCGCAGTAACGTCTACCATCCCCCTGTTCACGGATGACTGCGTGCTCTACCGCCCCCTAACTAACGCCGACGATATGCTTCTGTCCCCCAAAATGTCCTGGATAGCATGCAGCAGTGGTGCATTACGTGGCTAATGTGTCTGAATACTACAAAGACTACCAATCTCTTTTCACCGCCGCCGAAATTATACTTCACAAAATTATAAAATTAACCATACTACAATTACTTCAACTAAACCTTTTAAATATCTCGGTATTAACCTCACTAGTGATCTGTCATGGTCTTACCACGTTAACCAAATAATAAATTCGCCTAATCGAACAATTGGCTATTTCCGTCGTAACCTGTCCATGGCGCCCTCTTCCTTAAAATTACCACCGTCCAAAACATTTGTGCGACCTAAATTTGAATACACCATCGCAATCTCTGGACCACACCAGTCTAACCTCATTTACATTCAATGCACATGCTAACTAGCGCTTAAGACAAGGACAGAAGACAGACGTACACCACGAATGCTATAGACATCAACCACCCCCAGGTCCAACAAACGCTGGTTGGACGTGGTAATGGGAAGGTCAAGAGCCCGTTTGATAACTCTGCGGTGCATGACCTCTAGTTGGTCCTCGTCGTGTTTGCGCATGTGAAGGCACGGGGTTGAGTAGAGAATTCTACTCGTTACAAAGGCATATGCCAGCCGCAAGGCATCTTTGCTTCCTAACCCCCACGCTTGTTGGAGACTCGGCGTACCATACGGCCCACCTGATCACCATACATGCGGAGTTTTGCGAGTGCTGTGTCCGGTCTGCGTTGTTGGTGAATAAAGAGATCGAGGATGCGGATCTCCTCGGCCTCTCTAATCGGACCCGAAGGGAGTGTGAGGTGAATTGAAGTGTCGTCCCGAGGAGAGGATCGAATATGGACAAATTCTGATTTGGTGGGAACACACTGGAGACCACAGTATGCAGCTTAAGTGTCCACTGCCTCCGCTGCCTGCTGTAGGAAGGTCTCCATGTGCCCGAGATTGCCTTCTGTTGCCCAAATAGAGATATCATCCGCATATAGGGCATATCGGATGCCGAGCATAGAGCTTAATTTTGCGGGAAGGTCTGTCATTGCAAGGTTGAAGAGGAGGAGAGACGAAACCGCACCCTGTGGTGTGCCCCGGGATCCGATGGTATAGGGTCCGTGTTCCTTGTCTTGAATTCGAATGTAGGCCTGTCGATTCGTGAGAAATTGCCAGATGTATCGCTATGTATTCTGACCACAGTTGGTATCTTGGAGGTGGCTAAGTATTACTTCATATTTTACATTATCAAAGGCTCCTTTCAAATCCAAGGCCAGGACTACCTTGTCATTGTGAGAGAGTTCTTTGGGCTCTAATGTGTCAGGATGGAGTTCTAGAAGGATGTCTTGTGCGGATTTCTGTGGTCGGAAACCAAACATAGTGTCTGCAAAAGTGTGATGTGTTTTGAGGTAAGTGGACAACCTGTCTCGCACCATAGTCTCCATCAGTTTGCCGGCACAAGATGTGAGGGAGATAGGGCGCAGGTACTCCACATCAATTGGCTTGCCTGCCTTAGGAATAAACGTCACTAAGGCTGTTTTCCAATCCGGGGGGAGAGGAAACTCTCCAAGCCAGATATGGATGATGAATTCGAGGAGGGTACGATGGGCTGCATCCGGAAGGTTCGCCAGAAGTTTGACGGTAAACCTGTCCCGGCGTGGTGCAGTACCACGATTCATTTTGGCTAGGGCCTCCTTCAAATCATGGAGCTTGGAGGGGGCGTCCAGCTCCAGAATTGTTTGCCCTATGTATGAGCATTGAGAAAGGCGAGGGTCCACCTTGGTACAGAGATATCTGTCACACAATGTTCGGGCCAGTTGTGTTGTAGTACCGGGAAAGTTATGCATTGCGCGTTGTAGGTGCCGCGCCGTTTCTGCACATGTTTGATTGGGGTCAATAAGTGCACGAAACATACGCCAGGTGTTGCGGCCAGACATCCGGCGTGCAGCAGTGTTGCATCGATCCACCCAGTTAGTGTCCGCTAACTGAGCGGCATAGTCGGCAGCCTTGTGGGTGAGTACAAGAATGCGGTGCCTGAATTTCTTGTTGTGTTTCTGCTTTCTCCATCGTTTGGTGAGACTGCGGCGGGCCTCCCAAAGATGGAGAAGATGGTTGTCTACTTCAGGGGTGGAATCAGCGAGCTGAATGTATTGTTCGTTTTTGCGGAGAGTTGTCATTAGAGAGGTAAGCCATTCTTGATATCCCGAGTGAACGATGTCGACAGAGGGATGTGTCGAGCGGAAGAATAGCTGCCGTAGTGGAGGGCTCCGGAATAATTTCGACCACCTCGGGATCTTTAACGTGCACTGACATATAATTTCGACCACCTGGGGATCTTTAACGTGCACTGACATCGCTGTGCAATGTCAGTGCACGTTAAAGATCGCCAGGTGGTCGAAATTATTCCGGAGCCCTCCACTACGGCACCTATTCTTCCTTTCTTCTTTCACTCCCTCCTATATCCCTTCCCTTACGGCGCGGTTCAGGTGTCCAAAGATATATGGGACAGATACTGCGCCATTTCCTTTCCCCAAAAAAGCCGCCGCGGTGGCTGAGTGGTTATGGCGCTCGGCTGCTGGCCCGAAAGACGCGGGTTCGATCCCGGCCGTGGCGGTCGAATTTCGATGGAGGCAAAATTCTAGAGGCCCGTGTACTGTGCGATGTCAGTGCACGTTAAAGAACCCCAGGTGGTCGAAATTTCCGGAGCCCTTCACTACGGCGTCTCTCATAGCCTGAGTCGCTTTGGGACGTTAAACCCCCATAAACCAAACCAAACCAAACCTTTCCCCAAAAACCAATTATTATTATTAATTTAGTCCAATCGGGAATATGTGCTTGCGTTGTGCGGCGTTTAAGGGGCCGTGTTTAAATGGTCGTATTAAAGATGCAGTGTCCACTGCTAAGGGTGTCTTGTGTGTTAACCCAGTCGGCGTGCCGAATATTGCGGGTAAGGGTCAAATCTAGGTATGTATCCCTGGCTACCGAGTTGCCCATGCGAGTGGGGTTGGCCGGATCGGTATGGAGGGTTGCATCGAGAGTCGAAATTAGTTCCGCCAATTTTCTGCCTCGGGGTTCCTCCCTAAGGTAGCCTCATTGCCGACATGGAGCATTGAAATCTCCTTCAATGAGCAGGGTGTCGCTTCCAGCCACGCGCATTGCTTCTGTAAAGAGCATAGAAAAAGTTACGTCTTTAAGTTTTGGGGGGCAGTATACATTAAGCACATGAATCGAGGGTTCTTTGCTCCGCAAAGGTAAGACCGTGACCATGACATAGGAGTATTCGGGGGTCGATTGGAGGGTGACCTTTTGTGCTGTATAGTCTTTGTGAACTAGGATGCAAGTTTGTGTGTCCCTCTGGAAAGTCTGATAGTGAGTTTGGTGTTGGCTCCGGGCTCCTGAAGGGCGACCACGGCCACGAGGAACTCGAAGGTTTCAAGGTAAAGGCGAACGTGGGCTCGCTTCCACCGGTCCTTGAAACCCCTGCAATTCCACTGGGTTACTGTGAAGGGATGTGTTTGTGTCGGGCTCGCGATCTAGGATTGGGGGCCATGATCAGAGGTTGAGGGGGTGAAGGATGCTGCTGTGTTAGAGGTTCGATCCACTGCAGCCCGAAGCCGTGCGGAGGGCGCATTCCTCGTTATCGGAATCGTCTATGCGACGAGAGAGTTTTGTAGGGCGTGCGGGAACCCTACGGGGTCTTACGCGTTTAGAGAGACGTGGGTTTTCGTGAATCCATTTCTGGGTTAAGACTGATACCGAGCGCGTGATGCGGGCAGTTATGCTATCCATCTGGGCAGCAATGGCAGCATTTATGAGTTGAGGAAGCTGTGCAGCAATGTTTTCGATAGCCGCCACTCGGGCCTCCAGGGCATGATGGTGCGCTTCAGTCGGTGGCGAGGGTACCCGTTCAGTTATGTTATCGTCGTCCTCCGTAAGGGAGGGCATAGGAGAAGAGTTTTGAGTGGCCAGAGCGTTAAGTCTGGCTTCGAGCTTCTCATTATGTGCCCGGAGAAGAGCAAGCTCTCGTTTAAGTTTAGCTTCGAGGGGCGAAAGAGGGTTAGTGAAAGTGGGAGAGGGAAGTGAAGACGGGGAGGACTGGGAGGCCACTCGACTTGCCCAACTGCCCACCTGTGATTGTTTTGGCTCCCGCAGTGGGGCGCGACCGACCACGCCTTTTTTGCTGACGTGGCCCGGGCGCTGGGTTCCCGGTGTCGCCGCTTGGTAGCGCGGCCTTCTTGGGTTGTGATGGTGCCAGTTGCTGGCGTTCCTTGTCGTTGTCTTGCTTGGAGGTTTTGGCGCGATCCCCTCGTTGCGCGTCTTGATTGGCACCGCCGGGTGGCGTGTTCGCCGCCTTGTCCGAACGTCTTGGTGGTGGTGGTCCTTTAGCCCGCTTAGTGGGCCCGCCAGGTGAATGGATCACTAGTCGAGCGTCCTAACCACTGAGCCACCGCGGCGGGTCTTTCAGGTTTAAGAAATTTAATTCTTTGGATGACAAAGATAACGAGGGGTGTCTTACACACGACTGTCGTTCCATGTGAATGAGGAAGGCTTCCAGTATTTCGCGTTCCTTCTGGTCTGAACTTGCAAAAGTGACCCTTGTCTGGTTATATATCGGCGCACAGTTATCCTTACAACGTTTGCAATGTGCCGCCAAGCGTCCAGAACTAGCTGATAGTGCCTCGACAGCCGGCTTGTGCTCCATAAGCCGAACATTGATACAGCGGCCAGTTTGGCCGACGTAGCAATTCCCGCATCGCAAGGCAATTGTGTACACCACATTGGTCCTGCAAGCCACATACAGCATTTGATGTTTTATCGGGCAATGGTTTTTTTTTTCTTTTCTGAGGCAACATTAACAGCTTTACAAATTTTGCGGAGCTTATCGGGTGCAGTAAGCACAACTCAGACCTTGCCTTTCTGCGCCACCTTCTTTAGGCGGTGTGTCAGCTGGTGGGTATAGCGCAGTGCCACGCATCCAGCTCGCTCATGAGCTTGTAGCTCAGTCGTCGTTTCCTGTTTCGAAGCGTTGGTCGTTTTTAACAGGCCTTCAACAACGGATGTCACGGGCTCCCTAGGGAAGCCTGCCTTCGCCATGCGATCTGCCTGCAGGTGCACACTCTCAATCACCTTGTGTGAGCAGGACTTGTCTGGGCCAACACGAAGGCATGTCTTGGCGATACCTCTCTTCACTAATTTAGAATGGGCCGAACAAAAAGTCAAAAGTTACTTTTTGGACCTTGGCTGGTACATATACCCAACTCGTGCGTCACTCAGAAAAGGCCGAACATCCAGGAACTGTAGGCTGCCATCTCCAGAAAGCTCATGGGTGAAATTAAGAACATAGGCAGAAGACTGAAATACTTCCAAAGTTCGTTCGACTAGAACATCCTTTCTGTCATACTGAGTTGTTTTAGCAACTAAAAAAAAGTCGTCGACGTATCTAAAAATCTTGAAAATCTTGTTGTTGTCAAGGCACGCCTCTATGCCTCTGTCCAAACTGGCCAGAAACAATTCACTTAGCGCGGGGGCGACACAAGAACCGATGCACACACCGGCGTCTGAACGTAAATCCCGCCATCAAAATTAACAAATGTTTTAGAAAGTGAAAACTCTAAGAGCGTTAAAAAATTCACGAAAGAAATAGCTGCATCGTTTTGAAAGCCCACAGTTGCTAAAGATTCAATGCTCTCTTTCACTGTCATTAAAAGTTCACTTTGTGGGATGGAACAAAACATGTTTTCGATATCAATATTGAAGGCACAATTAGCCCCAGAAGACAGTTCCTCTTTCGAAAAAAAATCAATTACATCTTTGGACCTAGCCACTCTGAACGGGCCATTCACAAGAAGGAGCTTCAACCGCTTTTGGTTGAAGTGAAAGAGGAGAGCCTGTTTCAGCGACAATCGCACGCAGAGGGATTTCAGGCTTCTGTGTTTTAGCCGAGAAGAATACTGTATAGCCATTCTTGCCAGCACCTTCAATCCTTTTTTTTTTTGCAGACTAGCCAAATTCAGGTCATTGCAAAGGAAAATCGCGTGCTTTTTAATCCTTGCACCAGTTGAACGCTTTTTCACTAAATTTTTCTATATAGCCTCACGCGCTTTGGCTGGGAAGAAGTGTCTTGGTGTCACTGCAAACCCACCTTCCTTCTCGGCAACAAGCAAGGTGAGATCATTAGATTTTAAATAGTCAACACTTGCTTTCGCATTGAGCTTAGCCTTCTTAGAACGGTAATCCTTGCTTAGGAGACAGTCCATATACCTTCAGACGTGCAACGAGTTTTCTTCTCCTCAACAGCCGAGTTTGCAACCTTTTTCACCATTGAGACAAGTCCCACTGTCGTCTTTTTAGGCTCTGTGGAAAACTTCCGCGCGTGACTGAGTACAGGCTCAACCTCCTGTGGTAGGACACACCCACCTAGGCACCCACCCACTCACCACACAGCTGCCCACACAGCTAGGATTACAAAGAATTATCCGGTGCTTACTGCACCAGATAAACTCGGCAAAATGTGTAAGGCTGCTAATGTTGCCTCAGAAAAGAAAAACAAAAACCATTGCCCGATAAAACATCCAATGCCGTGTGAGGATTACAGGACCAATGTGGTGTACACAATTGCCTTGCTATGTGGGAATTGCTACATCGGCCAAACTGGCTGCTGTATCAATGTCCGGCTTATGGAGCACAAACCGGCTGTCGAGGCACTATCAGGTTCAGGACACTTGGCGGCACGTTGCAAACGTTGTAAGGATAACTGTGCGCCGATATATAAACAGACAAGGGTCACTTTTGCAAGTTCAGACCAGAATGAACGCGAAATACTGGAAGCCTTCCTCATTCACATGGAACAACAGTCGTGTGTAAGCAACCCATCGTTGTCTTTGTCATCCAAAGAATTACATTTCTTAAACCAGAAGGTGCCGTTGCACATGCACTTGTAGGTGTGATCGGCTGTACATGTTTGCCTATATATTGAGTGTGTCTGTCTGGAATAAAACCAGTGCATGTCTATAGCGTTCGTGGTGTCCGTCTGTCTTCTGTCCTTGTCTTAAACGCTAGTTACCATGTGCATCGAATCTAAATCAGGTTAGACTGGTGTGGTCCAGAGATTGCGCAAGTGTATTCAAATTTAGGTCGCTGAAATATTTTGGACGGTGGTAATTTTAAAGAAGAAGGCGCCATGGACAGGTTACGACGGAAATAGTCAATTGTTCGATTAGGGGATTTTTTTTCTTTGGTTAACCTGGTTAGACCATGACAGATCACTAGTGAGGTTAATACCAAGATACTTAAAAGGTTTAGTTGAAGTAATTGTAGTATGGTTAATTCTATAATTTTGCGAAATATAATTCGGCGGCGGTGAACAGATATTAGTACAGTCTTTGTAGTATTCAGACACATTAGCCACGTAATGCACCACTGCTGCATGCTATCCAGGACATTTTGGGGGACAGAAGCATATCGTCGGCGTTAGTTATGGGGCGGTAGAGTGCGCAGTCATCCGCGAAAAGGGGGATGGTAGACGTTACCGTGGAAGGCGGGTCGTTAATATATTTTGGAAAGAGGAAAGGGCCAAGAACTGTGCCTTGGGGTACTCCTGAAAGAACGTGTGAGTAAGATGATGAGAAGCCATTAGGGGAAACAAATTGCATGCGGTCGGTTAGAAAGCTTCTAATGCAGTTCAAGACCGGATGAAGATTTAAAAGGGACAGTTTGAATAAAGGGCGGGAATGGGGTACTTTCTCGAAGTCTAGGAATAGTGCATCAGTTGGGATATTGCGGTCAAGATAGGGATGAATGTTACGCACGAACACTGCTAATGGGTTTCACATGAGTGTCCTTTCCGGAATCCGTGCTGGTTTGGATGAAAAAAGTTGACCGATGTTAAAAATGTAGCAACATTAGAGTAGATGACGTGTTCCATGATCTCAGAGCATACACTGGTTAGCGAATTAAATGGGTCGGTAATTACCTGGGGATGATGGGACACCTTTCCTGAAAACTGGAATGACCATGCCAATTCGCCAGTCATGTGGGACGGAGCCAGTACCAAACGACTGCCGAAAAATGAGGGAAAGAAAAAGAGTGAAAGCATGTTTAGTGTTTCCTAAAACTTTCGAATTGATATAATCGATACCGTAGGAAAATGAACATTTTAGCGAGTCGATAATTTTCACAATACCATGTTGGTTGAAGGTGATGCCATCCATCGGCGGATGCCGGCAGTGGCAGAAGTAAAAACAGAACAGAATGATTGGTTCAAAACATTGGGTACGTCGGATATGCGTACAGGTGATCCGGTCCTATTAAACCATGAACGTGGTCGCCCTGTTATGCTGACGGTGGGGATGTAAAGTGTTATTAGGCGCCACAGCTTGAACTTGTAGAGAGACCAGTTGGACTCGGTAGAACGTATAGGATACGTATAGAGGCGAAATCGTTATAGAATACAAGAACATGACGATTCATGCCAATGTTGTCTCCTTTGTCGTAGAGCGATAGTAATTTTTTGTTTTAGTACTTTTGGTAATATTAGTGGAAAAGGTAGTGTGGACAACAACGTCGTCACTAAGGCCCGCAATGTACGAAGGAGCACAAAGTTAATCAGGCTAAGTAGTCAAAATAAGGTCGAGAATGTTAGATGGACGGTCAGTCGTACGGGTGGGCTCAAATAATTTGAGACAGACCGAAAGTTATACATGTGTTTAAGAATTCACTAGATGCCTGATTTTTTTTTTGCTAAGGTGGTATATATAACTAAGTACACGCTTCGCTAAAGGAAACATTTTTATTTGACTCGACGTTTCGATCGGAGGACCGATCAAGAGCGCACTCTCGAAAAAAATCGGTCCTTTCCTTTCAAAAAGATCAGATATGTTTTCTTAACGAAGCGCATGCCTCGCTGTATATTTTTTAAACAGTCAAGCCCGTCATGCTATCTCTCTCTCTCTCTCTCTCTCTCACACTCACACGCACACACGCACGCACGCACACACACACACACACACGCACGCACGCACACACACACACACACACACACACACACACACACACACACACACACACACACACACACACACACACACACACACACACACACACACACACACACACACACACACACACACACACACACACACACACACACACACACACGCGCGCGCGCGCGCGCGCGCGCACGCACTAAAAAAGAGATATGGCAAGAAATATTTTACTCGTCCTCAACATCCTACTTATTTATCATATCTTACCCCTGTTAGGCATCACATAGTGAGGGGAAATCATGTAGAACGGGCACAATTCATACGAAGCATAACTATGCTAGAGGGGAAAATTATGACAGCTTGTCTTTGTAAACTACCGCACATTTCCTGCAAGTGGAGATGGTCTTCTGGTCACAGTTCAGACAAAAGGCTCATTTCCTGCTAGGGAGTCAAGTGAGGTCAACTTGCGAGGGACAACCCCTTCCACACTCCCTCGCGAGACCCAAAGGCACAGCTCCAACTGTGGCACTCTTTACGGGACATGGCTGGCCCGCTTAACCCTTGCGCAATTGGTGTCACGACACTGAAATCCCTGGTCGCATCGGGCTTACAGATGCTGTAGGAGTCACCGGAGCGATACCGGCGGCACTTTTTTTTTCTCAGCACACCAAAACTACCCGACTCATCTGGGCTTTGGGAGAATATTGAAAGTACGCTCACAAGTTTGCGTGCTGAATTAGCGGTTCACAATAGCGGTAGTCAAATGTGGTGGCTTCATGCGTGCTTTCACAGGAGAAACAGACAGCTCCACTTTGAGGCACTTCATAGAAATCATTTAAAAGATACACTCCACGTGCTTACAGGGGCTTCATACATTACTTGTTGTACTGCCGGTGATTATTTCAGGCTTTCAACGAGGAGACCTCGAAGAAAAGGGCTGGCTAAGGTTGGCTGCTCCGTCATCCGTGAAAAGCACTGTTTTTTTCCTGCCTTTCCAGTGAAAGGCTCTTTTTTTTGAACTCAACGCTGAAGGTAGGAGGAGTCAACCAATGCGCGGAGTGCCTTTCAGCCAGTCTCGCGACGGCTTCGCTTCCGCTTTTATTTACTTTGTTTAGCTTTCTGAGAACAGCTTGTTTCAGTCGCAGACAACATAGCCGCAAATCAGGCCCGCGGAAATAAAAATACGCGTGTACTCTTTCATTTTAGATATCCCTCCGCCGATGGCAGTGAGGCAAGCCGCCACGGGACTAATTAGGGAAATCGGCTGCACAGGACAATAATTCGAAGTTTCTAAGAATGCTCGGAACTTGTAGATCGAGTTCCCGCGGTAAAGGGAATTCAGACTCCTCTTCAGTGCACCTTTAAGGACGCTGTGATGGCGTAGAGTCGGAGCATCCACCTCATGTGCAAGACGCCCGCGGTTCGAATCCCGGTTGCGCCGCAGGTTTTTTACTGATTGAGAAAAACAAATCTGAGTGTGGGTGAACTCGAATAACCCGGCCTGGGGTGCAGCTTGGTATAGCACCGAATAGGCGAACACAGCCGGTAACGCATCCTCTCATCAGAGCAGGATTTGACCATCTAATAACACTTGGCCACCACCTCCTATTAACGCCCGACCCTCAGCTCCCAGCACCCCTGGAGAAACTCACCAAGGCGGCAGTCAGATATACAGAGATACAGATATTGTAGGAATTCATGAAGCTCACGGCATACCATCCAGTATAAGGGTTACAACGGTTTCTTTACGGATGAATCAAAAAGCCCTGATCATGTTAGTTTCACTGCGTGTAGGGGGCGCCACTTGCAATCAAACAGGGCTGCCTGAGAGATGATCAGGAGGCAGCTTTGTGCTGTGCCGCGCTGCGCTGCCAACGGCTACATTAAAGTGTTCGCGCGAGTGTGCTTCTTAGGCGAATGCGCTCTCGGTGCAGGCCCTGTTTTGCGCTGATGCATGATATCGTCATTCAGCGTACAAGTCTTCTGTGATCAGGCACTGCAGGTGTGCCAGGTCTAGTGGCGGTCATGAGGGAGGCGGAGGGGACGGACGCCCCCCCCCCCCCTCCCCCCTTTCCATGTTTTCCCTTGATTTCCATGTTTTCCCTGACTATTTCAGTCAAAATTCCCTGACTGCTGAATATGCGTGAAAACATATATTGGCCGATGATAACGGAAAGTATACATGATCTACTCGCAGCAAGAAAAAAATAAAAAAATCAATTGAAACTGCAAAAGCGGCATTTAAAACAGATTTGCTTTTGCTGTTTGAGAGAGCTGATTTCTTCATGAAGGAAGTCCAGGTTAAAACTGCGACTTACAAAACGATCGTTACTTCTTATTTTCTAGCTCCTTATTATTATGGCTGGCTGTCCTTCTGCTAATTCTTCCAAGCATCTGATATTTCCGCTAAGCCTGTGTGAATGTCAAATTGATCACTTTGAAGTCGATAACAGCAACAAGAATTTGCTGCAAATACAACTGCATATTCTCGAGTAGTTCAAATGATCAAAATAGTTGAAAGTGAAAGACAAACGTCTTACCAAAAATGTAAGGACGAAAACAAAACCACGGTCGATTTGCGCAGTTAGGCCAGGTGCGCTAGCAGTTCGGTTTCCCTTCAGTTCCGGTGTTCAGCTCACGATTTCACGGAAGGCAGTGGTTCAGATAGCGATTATGGGCTAATTCGCATTTATTTATTTATTTATTTCAGGATACTGCAGGCCACTGCTTGACCCAAGCAGGAATAAATTTACATTGTTACATAACCAAAAGAATAATATTATACAATATTAGCAGCACACGGATACAAAACATACATATAAACAATATTAGCAGGTAAGTAGACGATGTAACGAATCAAAAATATTTTGTGAGGAAAAAACAGGTGCCGGTAGCGAATTCCAATCTTGCACTGTTAAAGGGGAAAAAAACTGCATTTAAGACTGTTAGTTTTGGCGAAAAGGGGAGCAAGTGAATGCTCATGAATGCTCCGAGTCCTTCTCACTAGAGGACGCTTAATGCACTCTGGAAGCCTGAGTTTATTTTTTCCTCTTAAACTATTAAATATATGCAGAAGGTCCTTCTCTACTTTACATGTATCGATCCCTGGGAGTCCTCCTACCACTCCTGACGCAGGGGTGCAGCAGTCAAGCGCTCCTATTGCAGGTGCTGCCATCGATGGGATTTGGGTTGGGTTGCTCTCTCCGAGCAGCCTCTCACGATTAAATGAGCTGCCGCCTGACACAGTGGGTAGTATGCCAGGTATTTTATTCACTTATTTATATTTATTTGAACCTCAAGGATCCCGCGTGGGACATCACATGAGGATCGGGCGTATGAACGGCGGTTGACAATGACTGTTCCGTGATAATCATGAAGATGACATGGCTTCCTCGATGGCGGTCTTGAAATTGGCAGGACCAGGGATTAGCGCTAAGCCACAGGGAAGGTGATTCCAGTCGTGATCCGTGTGCACAAAAAAACGACTCTTGGAATGTGACAGTGCAGGCACGATGCGGGATGGCCTGTGCGGGGTGTTCGACGCGCTGGTTGAATGAGCTTGCTGTCACGGGGTGAACGATGAAAAAAAAACCTGCGATAAAGGCAGAGGCGTGAAATTCGGCGACGGGAAGCGAGAGGGGAAAGTTGCAGCTGAAATTTTAAGGTGGATATGCTGGAGTATCGTGAGCATAGTTTGAAAGGATGAACCGAGTTGCACGATTTGAACTGATTAAAGGGCTGAAATGAGGTTATTTAAGGCGGACCACTGGGCTAGTTAGAGATCTTTAGATTCGATGCACATGGTGACTAGGTCTAAAGACAAGGACAGAAGAAAGAAAGACGGACACCACGAACGCTAGACATCAAGCGGTTTTATTCCACACAGACACATTCAAGATATAGTTCGATCCCGGCCGCAGCGGCAGAATTTCCATGGAGGCGAAATTCCAGAGGCCCCTGTGCTGTGCGATGTCAGTGCACGTAAAAGAACCCCAGGCGGTCGAAATTTCCGGAGCCCTTCACTACGGCGTCCCTCATAGCCTGAGTCGATTTGGGACGTTAAGTCCCCTTAGATAAAAAATCATAACGTATACAGGCAATCATGTACAACGGATCACTCCCACAAGCGCATGTGCAATGGCACCTTCTGGTTTAAGAAATGTAATTCTTTGGATGACAAAGACAAAGATGGGTTGCTTACACACGACTGCAGTTCCATGTGAATGAGGAAGGCTTCCAGTATTTCGGGTTTCTTCTGGTCTGAACTTGCAAAAGTGACCCTTGTCTGGTTATATATCGGCGCACAGTTTTCATTATAACGTTTCCAATGTGCCGCCAAGTGTCCCGACCCTGATAGGGCCTCGACAGCCGGCTTGTGCTCCATAAGCCGAACATTGATACAGCGGCCAGTTTGGCCGATGTAGCAATTCCCGCATGACAAGGCAATTGTGTACACCACATTGGTCCTGCAAGCTACATACGGCATTTGATGTTTTATCGGGCAATGGTATTTTTTTTTTCTGAGGCAACATTAACAGCTTTACACATTTTGCCCAGTTTATCTGGTGCAGTAAGCCCCAGATAATTCTTTGTAACTATAGCTGCATGGGTGGCTGTGTGGTGAGTGGGTGGGTGCCTAGGTGGGTGTGTCTTACCACAGGAGGTTGAGCCTGTACTCAGTCACCGGCCGAAGTTTTCCGCGGAGCCTAAAAAGACGGCAGTGGGACTTGCCTCAATGGTGAAAAAGGTTGCTAACTCGGCAGTTGAGGAGCAGAAAACTCGTTGCACGTCTGAAGGTATATGGACTGTCTCCTAAGCAAGGATTACCGTTCTAAGAAGGCTAAGCTCAATGCGAAAGCAAGTGCTGACTATTTAAAATCTAATGATCTCACCTTGCTTGTTGCCGAGAAGGAAGGTGGGTTCGCAGTGACGCCAAGACACTTCTTCCTAGCCAAAGCGCGTGAGGCTATACAGAAAAATTTTGTGAAAAAGCGTTCAACCGGTGCAAGGATTAAAAAGCACGCGATTTTCCTTTGCAATGACCTGAATTTGGCTAGTCTGCAAAAAAGGATTCAAGGTGCTGACAAGAGTGGCTATACAGTATTCTTCTCGGCTAAAACACACAAGCCTGAAATCCCTCTGCGTGCGATTGTCACTGAAGCAGGCTGTCCTCTTTCAGTTCATCCAAAAGCGGTTGAAGCTCCTTCCTGTTAATGGCCCGTTCAGAGTGGCTAAGTCCAAAGATGTAATTGATTTTTTCTCGAAAGAGGAACTGTCTTCTGGGGCTAACATTGCTTTCTCGATTGATATCGAAAACATGTTTTATTCTATCCCTAAAAGTGAAATTTTAATTACAGTGAAAGAGAGCATTGAATGTTTAGCAACTGTGGGCTTTCAAAACGATGCAGCTATTTCTTTCGTGAATTTTTTAACGCTTTTAGAGTTTTACCTTTCTAGAACATTTGTAAACTTTGATGGCGGGATTTACGTTAAGCGCCCCGGTGTGTGCATCGGTTCTTGTGTTGCCCCCGCGCTAAGTGAATTGTTTCTGGCCAGTTCGGACAGAGGCATTGAGGCGTGCCTTCACAACAACAAGATTTTAAAGATTTTTAGATACGTCGACGACTTTGTGGTAGTTGCTAAAACTTCTCAGGATGACAGAAAGGATGTTCTGGTCGAACGAACCTTGGAAGTATTTCAGTCTTCTGCCTATGTTCTTAATTTCGCCCATGAGCTTTCTGGAGATGGCAGCCTACAATTCCTGGATGTTCGGCCTTTTGTGAGTGACGCATGAGTTTGGTATATGTACCAGCCAAGGTCCAGAAAATAACTTTTGACTTTTAGTTCGGCCCATTCTAAATTAGTAAAGAGAGGCATCGCCAAGACATGCCTTCATGTTGCCCTAGACAAGTCCTGCTCACACAAGGTGATTGAGAGTGTGCACCTGCAGGCAGATCGCATGACGAAGGCGGGCTTCCCTAGAGAGCCCGTGACATCCGTTGCTGAAGGCCTGTTAAAAGCGACAAACGCTTCGAAACGGGCAACTACGACTGAGCTACAAGCTCATGAGCGAGCTAGATGCGTGGCACTGCGCTATACCCACCAGCTGACACACCGCCTAAAGAAGGTGGCGCAGAAAGGCAAGGTCCGAGTTGTGCTGCTGGGCAACCTAGCTTCAAAGAGTAGGGCACTGCCTCTTGAGTTATCATAGAACGATTCCTTCCTGATCTGCTTTTTCCAGTATCCATATAGTTCCACACCATGCTTCTTTTCCGCCCCCGCAGGGGCGTCTGCAACATGCAGATGTTGGTGAGTTGCGACACCACACGTTCCTGAGCGTAAGCAGGGACATCCCCGCAGGGGGGACGATGGTGAGCAGTGCGTCGGCACGGAGCCGAACACCCGCACTTAGCCGTGCGTGGGAGGACACTACGACGCGTGCGGAAACCAGTTGCGTTTGTTTTATTTTTTTTTACTCTGTGCCGACGTTTTAACCACACCAAATTTACGCGAGGTATATGTGCCAGCACGCTTGCCAGTGCGCAGCTTTCGCTTTCTCCTCTGATTTTTCACAAAGTTTTACAGCTGATTTGCGCTTAAATTAAGATACGGGTCATAGTCTTTATTCGCTCTGACCAAAATTGGGAGTCTAATTCGCGCATTTACAAACCCGATCCGATAGCGCATAGTAGGTCAGACGTGACTATATCGACACGTACGTGAACAACGTAATAGAGGCGGCATCTTTTTTTCAGCCACCCTAGGACTGTGTCGCTCAACCGTGTAGTTCAGTCGCGATGAAGCGTGTTCATTAATTTCCCGGAATATCGTGCAGCCATGCGCACTCAGTGCGCTCCTTCTGCGAACCCCGATCGTTCGTGCTAATTGTGAATGAACTAAGTGCACTCAGAAAGCCATATACGCCGCTTACAGCTTAGTTTTCTACGTGTTCAGTTGAGTTTTTCTGTGTTCAATTACTTTTAAGAGGGCTAGAAAACTCTCTCAACTGTGGAGCTGTTGCAATGTCCCACGCGCTGTTTTCCTCTCATGTCGTGCGATCGCGGCCGCATGTTATGCACGTTAATGCGTCTGAGGTGTAATACACACTATATAAAAACTGACGTGTTTCAGGATCCGTGCATTCGATATCCGCGGTGAATAAACTTTGTTCAGAAAGTGGATAATGTATCTGTCTTATTTTGAAGGAAGGATGCATTTCTAAGTTAGAAACTAGGTATACCGCAGTGTGCTGAAAAAGCTCCAGGCCGTCTCATTTTATTATCGTTGTGGCAAGCTGCAACAGCTTGCACCGCGACAAAGCCATTTGTCCAGCTTTGGGAGCAAGTCAATTAAGTGTCGGAAACAAACAAACACTCAAATTTCACACCTGCAAGCACAGCTTCCCGGGTTCGAACCCGACCGCGGCGGCTGCGTGTTTATGGAGGCAAAACGCTAAGGCGCCCGTGTGCTGTGCGATGTCTGCTCGTTAAAGATCTCCGGGTGGTCGAAAATATTCCGGAGCCCTCCACTACGGCACCTCTCTCTTCCTTTATTCTTTCACTCCCTCCTTTATCCCTTCCCTTACGGCGCGGTTCAGGTGTCCGCCGATATATGAGACAGATACTGGGCGAATTCCTTTCCCCCAAAAAACAATTATTATTATTATTATTATTATTATTATTATTATTATTATTATTATTATTATTATTATTACTTGTCCTCTGTGGCAGCGCACAAAGCTCTCCCATAGCGTTACGCGGAACCTCCACCACCAGAAAAAGTACTAGGGACTTTTAGAGCAGGGTGACTATCGGTTAGAGGCATGCGGGAATAGCGGGACGCCTGTGCGCATGCGCAGGACAATAACGCGTATTAACCAGAATAAATGCTATTAACCGGAAACTTTGAAATGCATTTTGCATACGTTGCAGTTTTGTGCTCATGTTTGTATTTTGTTTTGTTTCTTTTCGAACAGCCTTACTTTTCCTTGTGGAAAAGCTTGCTTTCTGCATCTTCCCTATAACGGCCTTTACCGGCAAACAGTATTCGAAAATAAAACGCCTTTCCGGTTATTCCATGCTATTCCCCCTGTGCTTCTAACCGAAAGGGTCACCCTATTCTAGAAGCGTCTCTTAAAGCACTAAGAACTCCGACGTGACGCATCCTTCCCGCGTTTTCTTGCCTCCAAGCTATGCGCGGTTTTGCAACTGTGGTGGCCACCACTGCACAGTCACGCACGCAGAGCTGCTTACAAAGCTGAGCGTAGTACACCTGATTACACATGGCACAACCGGATCGTGACATCGGAGGTGAGAAAGCGCCATCTTTCGGGGAACGCATGAGTGAGGAACTCACGGATGGCGCAACTGCTCTTCCCGCCATGGAGGAGGTTTTTTCTTCCTCCATGCTTCCCGCACATGGTCCATGCTCCACGCGTCCTCGCCATCCTCGCTCCTTCTGCTCTTCACCTTCCACCACCTGGTCCGTTGCGGACGGGACGACTACGCGAAACCGGGGCAACGAGGCTAATACACAGTTAGCACTGTAATGTGATAATACAGAAGCGGTCAGACCCGCCGCGGTGGCTTAGGGCGCTCGGCTACTGATCCGCAGTTCCCGGGTTCGAACCCGACCGCGGCGGCTGCGTTTTTATGGAGGCAAAACGCTAAGACGCCCGTGTGCTGTGCGATGTCAGTGCACGTTAAAGAATCCCAGGTGGTCGAAATTATTCCGGAGCCCTCCACTACGGCACCTCTTACTTCCATTCTTCTCCTAGTCCCTCCTTTATCTCCTTCCTTACGGCGCGGTTCAGGTGTACAACGATATGAGACAGATACTGCGCCATTTCCTTTCCTCAAAAACCAATTATTAATATTATTATTATTATTATTAAAACGCAGTTGATCATTGGTGACGGGGACATCTGGCTAGCCGTCGAGGGCGGTGAATTAACGTTCGCGCAGTGAATTGGGCCTACAGTTTCCGATTTTTCTGACACTTCATATCATAATGGTGTAGCCCAACGAAAACGGAACGGAGGCTAGAAGAACGCAGAACGCACAGAGCGCTAATTGGGAGGTCGACTGTATCAAACACTGCTACTGTCATGCCATCATTTTAAACGCGCGTAGTTGTGGCGGTTTTGCGTAAAGTTCGGGCTTGAATTTTGCCCCTACGTCGAACAGACCAGCAGCATGTCTTCAAAGTCACTTCATATTCCGTTTCCCCTCTCAAAGTCTTAGTCTCGTTTGCTTATCGAAGCACCCCAAAAGTGAGGCAGAAGAGGTGCATAGGCCATCCCGTACGTCGTATTGGTGTCCGAGAGGAAACCAACGCAGAGCGAGGCAAGCCAGGAAAGTGCTGCGGCTGTCGTGGAGAGGAAGGCAGCTCTGAAAGGAGGAAAAGCGCCGTAAGGGATGGCTATGGGTTGATTTGGACCACCTGGTCCTTTAATGTGCGTTGACATCCCATGAACGGAACACACGGCGCCTTTTGCGTTTCGCTTCCATCGAAACGCCGCCGCTGCAGCCGGCATTGAACCGGATCCTTCGGCTGTCGGAGGGTCAGGGTTCAATCCCGCCCTCTGTAATGTTAAGGTAGTCCTTTGTACATGAATTTTATTGTTTATAATGCATGTACAAAACCGTGTATCTGAAAAACGTCAGTACCCGCCGCGGTGGCTCAGAGGTAAGAGCGCTCGGCTACTGATCCGGAGTTCCCGGGTTCGAACCCGACCACGGCGGCTGCCTTTCAATGGAGGCGAAACGCAAAAGGCGCCCGTGTGCTGTGCGGTGTCAGTGCAGGTTCAAGATCCCCAAATGGTCTAAATTATTCCGGAGCCCTCCACTACGGCACATCTTCTTTCACTCCCTCGTTTATCCCTCCCCTTACGGCGCTGTTCACGTGTCCAACGATATATGAGACATACTGCGCCATTTCCTTTCCCCCAAAACCAATTATTATTATATAAAATGTCAGCTACACATTTTGAGCTAAATAATGTGCACACATGTTGCATCGACATACGTTTTATTTTATTTGCTTGACAGGGAATGCCGTCAAAAGAGAGATATAGTATGTTTTGGCAACGTGATGTCCAAGAGAGCTGGACTTGCGAGCGAAACTAGCTTTTGCCGTGCACACTCTCAAGGTTCGCTTACACTACACATAAATACTCCCGAAAGCAGTAGACTGGACAGCCGCAGGTGTAGCTCAGTTGGTAGAGTACCGGACGCGATATTCGAAGGTCGTGGGTTCGGAACCCACCGGTGGCATGTGGTTGTTTTTTCTTCTGCTTTTATTAATCTCCCATTGATGAAAAATACAAAATTAATCAGAAAAGACATCCCCTTTGACCTTGGCATCGGTGACTGTTGACTTCCGTCATTTTAAAAATTATATGACTATTACTAACGGCTGGCTACACAACTCTGATTGCATTCTAGCGCCTAACTGCAATAAAAAGTTTACCTTTCGTAATTAGTTAATCAGCTTAGTGTAGACGGATACAACTCAAAAACGAAGCGGCAAATTCCCCTAAAAAAATGGCCTCCAGCCAATGGCGACGGCAGACTCTCATGACGTGGTGATCCCCCTCAGACCAGCTAGCGGGACATCGCAGTGGGTGGCAGAAGAAAGGGGCGCGGCGTCATGAAAATCGGTCGAAGCCATTGGCTGGAGGGCTTCGTTTGAGGGGCATCTGCCGCTTCAGTTTTATCCGACTGTATGCTGTAAAAAGTAGTATGTCTTTAAAGGAGTTTTCAGGTGTCTATAACTCGCACCCTTGCACCAGGCCCTGATGGGTCTTGGTGTTTTCATACACCTTGCAGGCAGGGTGTTTCGCGAAAGAGCTAGCCCGAAAATGAAAAAAGTGACCCACAGGTGTTGGGGCGGCTCGCACCCTATTACCGCCGAGTCATTGGCGATTTAGCGCTCTTTACACCCGTATACACCCTTCAGGAAAAATGCACGGAATGGGTTTCCCACTTTTTTTGCCTTTCTTAATGTGTTCTTTAAGTTTACCATTATAATAGTTACATAATGTAATATACCTGTATTACTGGAGCTCTTCATAGAAGTAGACAGGCTGTGCACCAACAAAAAACCATTCATTGACAAATCACAATACTGTAGAAATGCGGAAATTTTTATTGTCAGAACAAAGACATCCACAAAGCACAAGAAGCTTCGGCAATGAATTCCTTACTGTCATCCAAGGAACGACTGCACCATGCCTGCTTTATTGGTGTTATGGTGCTGCAAAATTAAAATTCAATTGCAGTTACACCTACCTCCTAATTTTTTCAGAGGAAACAATCAAACATTCATGCCTGCGCATCATTATAAACCAGCCTGAGGAAGGCTTGGACTGTGACACTAACTCCCAGGAATAGCTTGTACACAAACATAAGGTAGCTTGTGCTGAACATCCATAATCTTGACAGTATGGCAGTTGTAGAGTGAACCGCAGTAGTGAGCCTGCTGAGTATTCTTCCTCCCTCGACGAACAGGTTATCAGCCGCCTCAGGATTTCCTTCGCAGAACGGCATGCATGGTGCGTGTCTGCATTTTACACAAAAACAGTACATTTCATGTCAGTTTCCATTGGTCAATGATCCTTATAAAATGTCAACATACATCTCATTAATGATGTGTGATATTATGCATGCTAGCGCTAACAGAGAGAATAAAATCTGCCCATGTGGCGGGCGAGCGCCAGCTGTTATTCCCTAAACCATTCCAACGAGGCCATTGTGGTTTCAGAGAAAATAGCTCTAAGCGGCATTATAAGAACAAGGTTTGAGCTGGAAAGCTACCTGTTAGGAAATGGAGTGAAGGTGATCAGGCGATGCCATTAATTCTGCATGAATTGCTACAAGCTAGTGCAAACAACGCACTGGCCTTGCTGGAGAGCGAGCTGACTATAAAAGGCCCGAAACACCGCGACAACAGAGGAAAATATAGCACACTTCATAATGCTTCACAAACAGACCAACGATAATTCGGTGTAACATTCACTGTGACTGAAGAAAATATAGTATCTGTGTCAAAGTCAGCGATGCAACCCTTTCCATCACAGTGGTCCGCTTCAACACAACACAAAGCATGCATTCATTATTATACCAAGTATGTGACATCTTTAAAACCAGGCAACAGTACCAAGTTAACATATCTTTCGTGTCTGCGGCCAGTAAACTCAAAAGCCATTGAGAAAATTTTGCACGAGGTCACTAAACTCTTTCACAGAAGGCCGCCGGGCCAGTTGGCGCATGATGCTTGGGAAATCCGCGCAGGGTAACAGGACACCGACAAGATGACACAGATACAGCGCCAACAACTGAGGAATTTATCGCTTTGCTCGCAATAAATACAGGAAGCATCATCCCAAATACCGAGAACGAAGGTCATGGAATCATCAGTTTGTGACATCTCTCGTGACTATTTACCCAGATATAATCACGGATTATATCCGTGACTGGATTATATATCCGGTCAATTTCTTTTTTCATTAACATTATGGATGATGTGCTTCCGCCGGTTGAGGAATTCGCATATATGATGTACACCTCATATATCTCGCGCATGAGCTATCGATTATATTTCCTCAAAATTTTACCACTTCCAAAGTGCGGAATGCATTCACTGTACAGCACCTGTCTTGCTTGCTTGCTGCCATATCCTGTCTAAGTTGTCGAAATGCTCCATTAGACGAATGTTAACACGCCACTCTTTTTCCGAGCATGTGATGCTCAGCATGACAAAGGGATTTTGTTAAGCAAGTCACTGTCGCATGTTGTGAATTTGTCTCATTGCTTCGTCTTACACAGGGCGGTCTTTGAAGCACCTTTGCTGGGCGCGTTGCATATGGCCGATTCACACGACGGACCGCTCGCCCGCGGCCCGCGCATCACGTGTTCGTGCGTCACCAAATCGAGAGGCGTGCTGTCGGCCCGCGGACTGGACAACCAAGGAACTTCAAGTGCCTCTTCCCTTCGCGGGAATTATCGGTGGCCCGCGAAGATGCCCGCGCTAGCTCTGGCAACCACCGCTCTTGCCAGTATTTCGGCTCGCGCATTTCGCTGAGCTGGCGCGCTGTTTTGACAAGCTGCACTGCGTTCGCTACCATGACGAAGTGATCGACGGGGCTAGCAAGACGGCCCAGGCTATTGAGGAATTGGACAAAGGGCCACACCTGCACCATTCAATCGCAGTCATGGGTCGCAAGGAAAAACCAGTTTGACCAGCGTTGACCAACACTTTAAAATAATCTGGCAACAGTGGCACACCCAGCGCGTCGTCTGCTCTTTTGGCCCGTCGTATCCGCTTGACGTCATCGAATCGCAGGCCAGTTTTTAGTGGCGCATAAACACGTGATGCGCGGGCCGCGTGCGAACGGACCATCGTGTGAATCGGCATATATACTAAGTTCACAGCGGCCCGCCCGACCACTTTCTTTAGCACGTGGCTGACAGAGTGCGCATATGGCATGACAGCTAACTTCCGTATTCTTTCCGAAGCCTCGTTGGGGTAGATCGGCAAATTTCTTTCATTACCTTGAAGCCAAGGCTGCAGATGAGGTCGTCTGGGAAACTAGCTTCACCTAACCGTGTCAGTTGAGCCTCGACACTTTCCTGTTGACGGTCAATACACAATCTGTTTAGGGCATTTTTCAGTGCGTCTGTAGCTACAGCATTTTTTTCGACTGCGCAAGATAACACAAGCACATATGGGCCTCTCCGCTCTACAGTCATAGATCGAGAAACTGAAATTGTACCTCCACTGGCATTTCATTGGTTAGCTAAATGTTGGCAAGAGCTTCGGAGGTCTTAAAGATGTCAGCAATGACCTTGTGTTGTCCTTGGTTAGCTTGATGATTACTAGGAATATGCACGCAAATCGGAATGTTATCGTATTCGTACCACGAAAAGCTTCTATTAGTTGAAGATCTTGACAGGCAAGTCAGCAGAAGGTCACGAGAATTGGTGCAACACAGGAACAGGTGCATACTCCTTGCCACTGAATGTACAGATCATCATTAAACTTAACATAGGTAGAACACACATAGATGTTTAACAACTGCGGGAATCGATCTGCATTGGTTCTGGAATCGTGCTGCTCACATGGAACCAATGCCTTCTCTTACCATCTCAGACAAGGCGGTATGTGGCAGCGTGTAATGTACATAAGTCCTTGATTACAATGGAGTACACACATCTTCTGGACAGCTGTTCGAGAGGAATGCACGCATTTCTGGCTTCTTTGCCAGGAAAAGGTCTTCCACGGTGAGCAATTCTTGCAGATACCACCCTAAGGGTTGCTGCCACGATCCTTAATTGTTCAGAGACAATTACACCAGAAGGCCGGTTATCCTTTTGTGTTTCTGAATTAACAAAGGCATAGGCCCTCACCCATCTTCACAGAAGGCCCTAGTTTGGTCAAGTTGTTGGCTTCACACAAGTTTTTGGGCTTCGTTCTTCAATTTTTGGCACTGGACCTTCTTTTGCAGCTTGTAGAATTTCTTTGCAAAGGCTTGATTTGTTTTCGCAGAAAGTAGCTGAAATTAGTATGCAACACGACCAGCAAAGGTGCTTCATAGACAGTCCCGTGTAAGACGAAGCACAGAGAGAAATTCACAGAATGCGACAGTGGCCTAGTGTACAAGATCCCTTTGTCATGAGGAGCGTCATATGTTGGGAAATAAAGTCGGTGTGTCAACATACATCTAATGGAACATGTCGGCAACACAGACAGGACATGGCAGCATGGTAGCAAGACACTTGTCGGACTATGGGTGCATTCCACAATTTCGAGAATGTAAAATTCTGAGGATACATAATCGATACCTTATGCGCGAGATATACCAGTCGTACATCATACATAAGAATTGCTCAACCTGCGTAAGCACATCGTCAGTAATATTAACGGAAAAAAATGGCTATCTTGATAAATAATCACAACAGATGCGACAAAATGATGATTACATGCATGACTTCCTTCCTCTGCAATTTGGATGATGCTCCCAGTATTTATTTTGAGCAAAGCAATAAATTCCTCAGTTGTTAGCCAGCGTTGTATCTGTGTCTTACCTGTGTCCTGTTACCCAGCGTGCTGTTTTGCCAGGACTAAAATACTTTCACATATTCTTAAGAGATGAAGTCTAGATCTGGAAAACGACCACAAAGGGTTCCAAGCAGATGTTTGCTTTCTGCACCCACTCTCGGAGAAATACAGACGCATCAACATGTGCGTCTGGAGATCACACAATGCTAGCTGTGGCATATACAATGTTCACCACAAACAAGTCAGGAAAATTTTTTTTACTCCACGAGTTCTGGTTCCCTTTATTTAAGGCATACATGCGTCATGTAGTGAACGAAAGTCCTAACTAGATAAATAGGCTACTGTAAAATGGTGTTATCAAATGGCCACATTCACCCTTAGGACAGATCTGCATTTCATCTCCCGTTACATATGAAACATGAAAATACCAAGCAGCCAGATGAATGAATAAAATTTATTCGACCATTTGTCAAAGGTACTTACTGTCATACCACTCCACTGGTCCAGGTGAGTATGCTGCTCAGGAGCAGCAGTATCTGTATCGGGCGAATGCCTCCACCTGTCAACCATCCGACCTCCTACTTCTACGGCGGACTCCGTAATGATAGCAGTGAGATTATCATCCATTGTTTGAACATTAATATCACCTTCCTCAGTTAAAGCCGAATATCTGTTCTTCAGGGAAATCCTGAATTCCTCTACTTTTCCTCTCACTGCTTACTCGTTAATGGGCCTCCGCTTCACTAGTTTCTTCCGGTCCCTCTTCAAGTCTAAGATAAATCGAAACTATACCACTCTGTGATCACTACAGCCCACTATTCCGAGGACCTATACATTCTGCACAATGCAAGGTGGACCGCATATATTATTAAGTATTACTTCATTTTTAATCGCACCATTGGGGCTCTTCCACGTCCACTTCCTCTTAGAGGCTTTCAACGATCGGGTCATCATGGCTGGATGTAGGCGCGCGGGCGTATACACCACCTTCAGCTTGTACCTTATTAAGCGTAACTACATTAGCTGCCACGCTCTCGTTAATTCTATAGCACTCCTGAATGTTGCCAGCTATGTCCTGATTGATCACGCGTCCGACACCTAGTTCTCGTTTGTCTGATAATTACATACTACCAGACTACCACTCCTTTCCAACACTAAGGTAAGAATGAAGTCAATTCATGCATAGTGACAAAAATACCAAGAGAAACTGAAAAAAACGGCAAAAAATTATGCTTGCTAGGTGCTACACAAATGATCGTAAAGCATGCAGAAATGAATGAAAACTCATCCCGAGATACCACAGGGAACCCGTCTGCAGGTAGCTGATTCTAGTCGTGTGTAGTTAGCAGAAAGAAGGAATATTTGAAGCAATCTTTAGCAGCTTTGAATTCTTTGACATGTCGACTGTGTTTATTACGAGTGCTATCCACGATAGCACAGTACGTGCCAGCCCCTTAGTATATACAGTATACGGCTCACCTGTCCTCCTAACCTCACTAAACCCTATGACATCCCGTTTAATACTCGCTAGCTATTTCATCGAACAGCACTGCTATAGGCTAGCCTCGATGTATAAGGTTCTAGCATTAAACGCTGCCAGGTTCAGTTTCCAATGGCCGCCTGTCCGCGGAGCCAGAGATTATTGCAACCTCCGCTGCGTCACAGGTCTGACCGCCGCCTTGGTCAGTCGTTCCGCAACCACTGGGGCAGAGGGTTAATTTTTGTAACCATATATTTACAAGGTTGTGGCCAAGTAATACACCAGGGTGGCCAAATCCTGCTCTGGTGAGATAGTGCGTAGTTAGTTCTGGTCACCGAGATCAGACCGCACCCCAGGCCTGGTTATGCAATTCCATCGACACGTAGAGTTTTCTTTTTCAAATCCGGCGGAGAATTTCGCGGCACCGGGATTCGAACCCTGTCCTCTTGCACGCGAGGCGGATGCTCCACCCCTAAGCCACCGCTGCATCGCCCAAAATAAATCAGCGGGACCGAAATGCGCGCTGCAAACCTTCAGTGCTACTTTGTACTCTTGCTTTCTTCTTGCGCCTAGACCATGATTTTTTGGGTTTTACTTCTCTATGGGCAAGCCAGATGCGATGGCGGGTGGGCTGAAATCGTGTGTGCTTGAAGCGCTAGCTTCCCCGAGTACCATGAATAGGAGAAAAGCCGGACATTTTCTTGGCCCCTTTGTTTTCTCTCCGCGCATGCGTTCCCGCCGCCTTTCTTCCCGCGATTAGAGCCGCTGAGGTAGGTGCGCGGCGGTAGGTGTCGCACCTGTCACTCCACGCTGTCAATATCCGAACGCTTTGCATACCAGACCAGCCGTGCTCCTTCCCTGAGGCCCAGGGTTTAGAGATAACAATAGTCATGTAAATAAATCTGTGGTGGAAATTAGCAAAAAGCGATTTGAAGATTGGTGGCTCAAAAGTAGAGAGATGACATCAGGTTAAAATTGTAGGAAGACGTATTTTAAAGAAAATAGCGAATTTTGAAAACTTACAAGGCAGTTAAACAAAAATAAAGGAAACACTGAGCATGGTGGCAACTGCCATCACCCCGCTTCAAAGGGGACTCTCATACCTTCCATCCATCCATCCATCGAACAGCCTAACGCTTTGCATACCAGACCAGCCTGGTGGTGGTCCCACTTATTTATTCTAGGGGGCGCGGCCGCACTTCCTTATACCAAAAATGAAATCGAAAAATCGATTTCTCTGTTGGCTTTTTGTTTGTAGTACAAATTTTTCGCGCTTTATAGTTGAACAGCAAATGGCGAACGACATGGAGGTTTTAACATAACTCATGCTTTGAATATTGACGGTTACCTGAGCAATACTCGTATATAATCATTTTATATTTATCCCACAATACTATAACTTGAATGATAGCGCCATTCATGAAGAGCAAAGTAACTGTAAGCGAAAAGTAAACGACATATGCATCCTTTCTTAATATAGCTTTTGCTTCGAATAATTAAACATTTACACTTGTACTCCTTTCCACGGACGCTCATTTCACGAAAACCAGTCCTCAGGTTTCTTTTTCTTTTTACAAAGCGGTCTGTGACACGAGATGCGTCAGCACGAACATGCCTGTGGACGTTCAGCAAAGCAGGCGCGATCAGGCGCACCTCGGCCATCTTTGCCCGAAGCCACGCCTTCAAACGACGGCGTGTTGACAACGGGCGCTCTGCCGAGGCGATGCTGACTGGTAGCGAAGTCCAGAACCTGCAGTAGAGTTCGTACGTTGGCGTACAGTTCTTCAACGCAAGCATCAAGGGCCTCAAGGGTGGTAGCCTGGCAGTGGGGCGCCACTCGTCTGCCGGGTCCATTATGATATCCAGACGAGTGGCTCAGACGCAAGCGTTCTTGCTCTCGCAGCTCGGTTGCAGACTAGCATACACCGGTCTGCAAGACTTTCAATTCTCGAGTTGTTGCTTTCGACGCCTTCTGTCACGAGAACACTGGCCAGGCAAATGTGCAGGCTGTGCACGGAAAGGATTTCTGAGTGTCCACGCTCGCAGGCACTGTCGGAAAGGAAGCTGAGCTGCACGCGTCGAGCGACGGATGTGTGCTGAGCTTGCTTTCTTCGATGGCAAGAGAAGGAGCTGACTTTACAGAAAGTACCTCCAGAGGCGGCGCGAGAGCGCGTAACCTTGCGCATATAGAGCGACGCCCTCCCCCTTCAACCGGGAAACGGAAGTGAACATAGCGGAAACGACTCGAAAGTTCGAGAGAAAATTGGAGGGGACACAATCCAATATATGCAGACGGTCATTCCCTACTTTACATTCATAGACCCCTGGGAGTCCTCATACCCCTCCTGGCGCAGTGGTGCAGCGGTCATTAATTCAACTGCCACCTGCCAGGGTGGCAGTTTACGGTCGGCTTGACACGTCACACAGTCGCGGAGAGGAGCTTTCCAGTTCTGCGTCAAAGGTCACTTCTCGCCCCGTCACAGGTTTTTGAGGATCGTGATCTTCTTCCCCGCGTGTCGTGTGAGCCCATTATTTTGGACTCCATCGGGACCCCGCGCTGTCCTGGCCGAATGTACTTAGGTGCTGTTTAGAGGTATTTGTTCTTCTTGGTTCGAAAAATAACCGGTGGCAAATTTTCTCTACGTGCTCCGTGAAAGCCCGAAAATGGACGTTCAGGAAGGTGTGCAAAGGGGCGTCTGGGGGGAGGGGGGGGCGGGGGGGGGGGCGTCCGCTTCCTCCGCCTCCCTCAGGACCGCCACTAGACCAGGCACACCGGCAGTGCCTGATCACAGAAGACTTGTACGCTGAATGACGATATCGTGCATCAGCGCAAAACAGGGCCTGCACCGAGAGCGCATTCGCCTAAGAAGCACACTCGCGCGAACACTTAAATGTAGCCGTGGGCAGCGCAGCGCAGCAGCCTGTTGGATTACAAGTGGCGCCCCCTACACGCAGTGAAACTAACATGGTCAGGGCTTTTTTATTCATCCGTAAAGAAACCGTTGTAACCCTTACACTGGATAGTATGTCGTGAGGTCCATGAATTCCTACTGGATAACATTTGCAGCGCCAACGATTTTTTGTTATATTTTGTCAACGTCAGGGTGCACGGTACGCCTGCCTCGCCCCCCATGAGCAAGAACGAAGGAGAAGATAGCAAAACTGTTTCTTTGCGAAAAGCAAAATGCCGAGTTACCGCAGCGGTGGCCGAGTCGACTGAGCATCCGCCTCGCATGCGGGAGTTGCGGGGTTCGATTCCCTGTGCCGCCGCGTACCCACCGGTGATGCAGTGGCTGCAAGCTTCTTTCCCCTGGTCTGGTGGTGCGCGGCTTATTTAGGGTGAATCGCTTGGGAAATAGGTCTTTGACCCCCCCCTCCCCCCCCCCCCCCAAGAGTAGAAGAAAAATAACTTGTGCCATGGCGCTCTTTGGCCACAGATGCCTTTGCGTCATAAAAAAAAAGAAACATCATCCTCAACAAAATTCGTCTTTCTTGCCATCTGTATGCTTGTCGGCCATTCATGCTACATATAGTTCTCGCTTCTTTAATAAAATGAGAGAGCAAAATGGCCTTTAATACTGCGTATGCCTCCGCAGTCCTTCTGACCTCGCTGTCATGACATGCCCTCTAATTCCCCGAACAGCTCTGCTAGCTGGGCTCTAGTGTTAAACGTTTCCAGGCTCAGTTTCAACGGCAGCCTGTTCTATGTCATATACAGGGTGTTTCACCTGAGATTTTTCACAGCATTTAAAAATAGGTTTTTGAATTAGAAGCGCGCTTTTTTCGGCATAGCATTGTCAGCGGCGGAGTACATCAGAATACAACTAAAACCTGCTAATTAGAAAAATGGTTAATTAAAATCAGATGGTTAACTTTTAAACTATTACTGTTTGGTAACCTTGATTACAGAGACGCGCGTAGCCCATTGTGAGTGATATCCATATAAGTTTTTAGATGTTTCAAAACGCGGTTAGCCTCGGCGCTGTGACCCGACAAATTTTGGCCATTTCCACAAGTTACGTGCACTGGACGGGTTGCTTTGGCTACAAGATTTTTAAAAGCGCATATATTTTGGCCCAATATAGGCAAAATTTGTTGGGCCACAGCGCCGACGGTAACAGCGTCTTCAAAATTTTAAAAACAGATCGGGATAATATTGACCGTGGGCCTCTCAATAATTCAGGAGCCCAACAGTAATAGTTTAAAAGTTGACTATTCAATATTACCTAACCAGCAGCTAGTTAGCAGGTAATACCTGTATTCTGATTTACTCACACCGCTACCGATTTTACGCCGAAAAAAAAACGATCTTCTAACTCAAAATGCCTATTTTTAAAAATCGTGTAAAGTGCTAGGTGAAACACCCTGTATATCTGACTGCCGCCTTGGTGAGTTTCTCCACAGGCGCTGGGGGCTGAGGGCCGGGAGTTAATTGGTGTACCCATGTAGGAGGTGGTGGCCAAGTGTTATTAGATGGTCAAATCCTGCTCTGATGAGAGGATGCGTTGCCGGGTGTGTTCGCCTATTCGGTGCTACCAAATTTGTTTTTCTAATCTGATGGAGAACTGTGGCGCAACAGGGATTCGAACCGCGGGCGTCTTGCACATGAGGTGCATGCTCCGACTCTACGCCATCATAGCGTCCTTAAAGGTGCACTAAAGAGGAGTCTGAACTCTCTTTACCGCGGGAACTCGATCTACACGTTCCGAGCATTCTTAGAAACCTCGAATTATTGTCCTGTGCAGCCGATTTCCCTAATTAGTCCCGTGGCGGCTTGCCTCACTGCCATCGGCGGAGGGATATCTAAAATCAAAGAGTACACGCGTATTTTTATTTCCGCGGGCCTGATTTGCGGCTATGTTGTCTGCGACTGAAACAAGCTGTTCTCAGAAAGCTAAACAAAGTAAATAAAAGCGGAAGCGAAGCCGCCGCGAGACTGGCTGAAAGGCACTCCACGCATTGGTTGACTCCTCCTACCTTCAGCGTTGAGTTAAAAAAAAGGGCGCTTTCACTGGAAAGGCAGGAAAAAACAGTGCTTTTCACGGATGACGGAGCAGCCAACCTTAGCCAGCCCTTTTCTTCGAGGGCTCCTCGTTGAAAGCCTGAAATAATCACCGGCAGTACAACAAGTAGTGTATGAAGCCCCTGTAAGCACGTGGTGTGTATCGTTTAGATGATTTCTCAGAAGTGCCTAAAAGTGGAGCTGTCTGTTTCTTCCGTGAAAGCACGCATGAAGCCACCACATTTGACTACCGCTCTTGTGAACTGCTAATTCAGCACGCAAACTTGTGAGCGTACTTTCAATATTCTCCCAAAGCCCAGATGAGTCGGGTAGTTTTGGTGTGCTGAGAAAAACAAAGTGCCGCCGGTATCGCTCCGGTGACTCCTACAGCATCTGTAAGCCTGATGCGACCAGGGATTGCAGTGTCGTGACAACAATAGCGCAAGGGTTAAGCGGGCCAGCCATGTCCCGTAAAGAGTGCCACAGTTGGAGCTGTGCCTTTGGGTCTCGCGAGGGAGTGTGGAAGGGGTTGTCCCTCGCAAGTTGACCTCACTTGACTCCCTAGCAGGAAATGAGCCTTTTGTCTGAACTGTGACGAGAAGACCATCTCCACTTGCAGGAAAGGGGCGGTAGTTTACAAAGACAAGCTGTCATAATTTTCCCCCTTAGCACAGTTATCCTTCGTATGAATTGTGCCAGTTCTACATGATTTCCCCTCACTATGTGATGCCTAACCGGGGTTAAGATATGATAAATAACGAGGATGAGGAGGACGAGTAAAATATTTTCCTGCCATATCTCTTTTTTAGTGCGTGCGTGCGTGCGTGCGTGCGTGTGTGTGTGTGTGTGTGTGTGTGTGTGTGTGTGTGTGTGTGTGTGTGTGTGTGTGTGTGTGTGTGTGTGTGTGTGTGTGTGTGTGTGTGTGTGTGTGTGTGTGTGTGCGTGTGTACGTGTGCGTGTGTGCGTGTGTGTGTGTGTGTGTGTGTGTGTGTGTGTGTGTGTGTGTGCGCGTGTGTGTGCGTGCGTGTGTGTGTGTGTGTGCGCGCGCGTGCGTGCGTGCGTGTGTGCGTGTGTGCGTGCGTGAGTGAGTGCGTGCGTGCGTGCGTGTGTGCGTGAGTGCGTGTGTGTGTGTGCGTGCGTGCGTGCGTGTGTGTGTGTGTGTGTGTGAGAGAGAGAGAGAGAGAGAGAGAGATAGCATGACGTGCTTGACTGTTTAAAAAATATACAGCGAAGTATACGCTTCGTTAAAGGAAACATATCCGATCTTTTTGAAAGGAAAGGACAGATTTTTTGCGAGAGTGCGCTCTTGTTCGGTCCTCCGATCGAAACGTCAAGTCAAATAAAAATGTTTCCTTTAACGAAGGGTATACTTCGTTATATATACCACCTTAACAAAAAAAAAAATCAGGCATCTAGTCAATTCTTAAACACATGTATAACTTTCGGTCTGTCTCAAATTATTTGAGCCCACCCGTGCGACTGACCATCCATCTAACATTCTCGACCTTATTTTGACTACTTAGCCTGATTAACTCTGTGCCCCTTCGTACATTGCGGGTCTTAGTGACCACGTTGTAGTCCACACTACCAAAAGTACTAAGACAAAAAATTACTATCGCTCTACGACAAAGGAGACAACATTAGCATGAATCGTCGTGTTCTTGTATTCTATAACGATTTCGCCTCTCTACGTATCCTATGCGTTCTACCGAGTCCAACTGGTCTCTCTACAAGTTCAAGCTGTGGCGCCTAATAACACTTTACATCCCCACCGTCAGCATAACAGGGCGACCACGTTCTTCATGGTTTAATAGGACCGGATCACCGGTACGCATATCCGACACGTGCCCAATGTTTTGAACCAATCATTCTGTTCCGTTTTTACTTCTGCCACTGCCGCATCCGCCGATGGATGGCGTCACCTTCAACCAGCATGGTATTGTGAAAATTATCGACTCGCTAAAATGTTCATCTTCCTGCGGTATCGATGATATCAATTCGAAACTTTTAAGAAATACTAAACATGCTTCCAATCTTTTTCTTTCCCTCATTTTTCAGCAGTCTTTTGGTACTGGCTCCGTCCCACATGACTGGCGAATTGGCATGGTCATTCCAGTTTTCAGGAAAGGTGTCCCATCATCCCCAGGTAATTACCGAGCTATTCAATTCGCTAACTAGTGTATGCTCTAAGATCATAAAACACGTCATCTACTCTAATGTTGCTACATTTCTAACATCGGTCAACTTTTTTCATCCAAACCAGCACGGATTCCGGAAAAGTCACTCATGTGAAACCCAATTAGCATTGTTCGTGCGTAACATTCATCCCTATCTTGACCGCAATATCCCAACTGATGTACTATTTCTAGATTTCGAGAAAGCTTTCGATAAAGAACCCCATTCCCGCCTTTTTACTTAAAATGTCTCTGTTAAACATTCATCCGAGTGTCTTGAACTGCATTAGAAGCTTTCTGACCGACCGCATGCAAATTGTTTCCTCTAATGCCCCCCCCCCCCCCCCCCCCCCCCCATTCTCATCATCTTTCACGTTCTTTCAGGAGTACCCCAAGGCAGAGTTCTTGGCCCTTGCTCTTTCTAATATACATTAACGACCTGCCTTCCGCAGTAACGTCTACCATCCCCCTTTTCGCGGATGACTGCGCACTCTACCGCCCCATAACTAACGCCGAGGATGCTTCTGTCCCCCAAAATGTCCTGGATAGCATGCAGCAGTGGTGCATTACGTGGCTAATGTGTCTGAATACTACAAAGACTGTACTAATATCTTTTCACCGCCGCCGAAATTATATTTCGCAGAATTATAAAATTAACGATACTACAATTACTTCAACTAAACCTTTTAAATATCTTGGTATTAACCTCACTAGCGATCTGTCATGGTCTTACCGCATTAACCAAAGAAAAAAAATCCCCTAATCGAACAATTGGGTATTTCCGTCGTAACCTGTCCATAGCGCCTTCTTCCTTAAAATTACCAACTTCCAAAACATTTGTGCGACCTAAATTTGAATACACCCCTGCAATCTCTGGACCACACCAGTCTAACCTCATTTACATTCAATGCACATGCTAACTAGCGCTTAAGACAAGGACAGAAGACAGACGTACACCAAGAATGCTTTAGACATCAACTCTTTTTATTCCACACAGACACACTCTATATAGAGGCAAACATGTACAACGGATCCCACCCTAAAGCGCATGTGCAGCGGCACCTTCTGGTTTAATAATAATAATTGGTTTTTGTGGAAAGGAAATGGCGCAGTATCTGTCTCATATATTGTTGGACATCTCAACCGCGCCGTAAGGGAAGGGATAAGGGAGGGAGTGAAAGAAGAAAGGAAGAGAGAGAGGTGCCGTAGTGGAGGGCTCCGGAATAATTTCGACCACCTGGGGATCTTTACCGTGCACTGACATCGCACAGCACATGGGCGCCTTAGCGTTTTTCCTCCCTAAAAACGCAGCCGCCGCGGTCTGGTTCTAACCCGGGAACTCCGGAACAGACCGAAAGTTATACATGTGTTTAAGAATTCACTAGAGGCCTGATTTTTTTTGTTAAGGTGGTATATATAACGAAGTCTACCCTTCGTTAAAGGAAACATTTTTATTTGACTCGACGTTTCGTTCGGAGGACCGAACAAGAGCGCACTCTCGAAAAAAATCGGTCCTTTCCTTTCAAAAAGATCGGATATGTTTCCTTTAACGAAGCGTATACTTCGCTGTATATTTTTTAAACAGTCAAGCCCGTCATGCTATCTCTCTCTCTCTCTCACGCACACACACACACACACACACACACACACACACACACACACACACACACACACACACACACACACACACACACACACACACACACACACACACACACACACACACACACACACACACACACACACACACACACACACACACAGACGCGCGCGCGCGCGCGCGCGCGCGCGCACACACACACTTATACACTCGTGTACTCTTAGATTTTAGATATCCCTCCGCCGATGGCAGTGATTCTAGTCGCCACGGGACTAATTAGGGAAATCGGCTGCACAGGAAAATAATTCGAGGTTTCTAAGAATGCTCGGAACTTGTAGATCGAGTTCCCGCGGTAAAGAGAGTTCAGACTCCTCTTCAGTGCACCTTTAAAAACGCAGTGATGTCGTAGAGTCGGAGCATCCACCTCATGTGCAAGACGCCCGCGGTTCGAATCCCGGTTGCGCCGCAGGTCTTTATCAGATTGAGAAAAACAAATCTGAGTATGGGTGAACTCGAATAACCCGGCCTGGGGTGCAGCTTGGTATAGCACCGAATAGGCGAACACAGCCGGCAACGCATCCTCTCATCAGAGCAGGATTTGACCATCTAATAACACTTGGCCACCACCTCGTATTAACGCCCGACGCTCAGCTCCCAGCACCTGTGGAGAAACTCACCAAGGCGACAGTCAGATATACAGAGATACAGATATAGTAGTAATTCATGGAGCTCACGGCATACCATCCTGTCTAAGGGTTACAACAGTTTCTTTACGGATGAATCAAAAAGCCCTGATCATGTTAGTTTCACTGCGTGTAGGGGGCGCCACTTGTAATCCAACAGGGCTGCCTGAGAGATGATCAGGAGGCAGCTTTGTGCTGTGCTGCGCTGCGCCGCCCACGGCTACATTGAAGTGTTCGCGCGAGTGTGCTTCTTAGGCGAATGCGCTCTCGGTGCAGGCCCTGTTTTGCGCTGATGCACGATATCGTCATTCAGCGTACAAGTCTTCTGTGATCAGGCAGTGCAGGTGTGCCTGGTCAAGTGGCGGTCCTGAGGGAGGCGGAGGGGGCGGACGCCCCCCCCCCCTCCCCCCTTTCCATGTTTTCCCTTGTTTTCCATGTTTTCCCTGACTATTTCAGTCAAAATTCCCTGACTGCTGAATATGCGTGAAAACATATATTGGCCGATGATAACGGAAAGTATACATGATCTACTCGCAGCAAGAAAAAAAATAATAAAAATCAATTGAAACTGCAAAAGCGGCATTTAAAACAAATTTGCTTTTGCTGTTTGAGAGAGCTGATTTCTTCATGAAGGAAGTCCAGGTTAAAACTGCGACTTCTATAACAATCGTTGCTTCTTATTTTCTAGCTCCTTATTATGGCTGGCTGTCCATTTGCTAATTCTTCCAAGCATCTGATATTTCCGCTAAGCATGTGTGAATGTCAAATTTATCACTTTGAAGTCGATAACAGTAACAAAAATTTGCTGCAAATACAACTGCATATTCTCGAGTAGTTCGAATGATCAAAATAGTTGAAACTGAAAGACAAACGTGTTACCAAAAATGTAAGGACGAAAACAAAATCACGGTCGATTTGCGTAGTTAGGCCAGGTGCGCTAGCAGTTCGGTTTGCCTTTCAGTTCCGGTGTTCAGCTCACGTTTTCACGGAAGGCAGTTGTTCAGATAGCGATTGTGGGTCAATTCCCATTTATTTATTTATTTCAGGATACTGCAGGCCACCGCTTGACAAAAGCAGGAATAAATTTACATTGATACATAACCAAAAGAATAAAATTATACAATATTAGCAGCACACGGATACAAAACATACATATAAACAATATTAGCAGGTAAGTAGACGATGTAACGAATCAGAAAAATTTTGTGAGGAAAAAACAGGTGCCGGTAGCGAATTCCAATCTTGCACTGTTCAAGGGGAAAAAAAACTGTATTTAAGACTGTGAGTTTTGGCGAAAAGGGAAGCAAGTGAATGCTCATGAACGCTCCGAGTCCTTCTCACTAGAGGACGCTTAATGCACTCTGGAAGCCTGAGTTCATTTTTTCCTCTTAAACTATTAAATATATGCAGAAGGTCCTTCTCTACTTTACATGTATCGATCGCTGGGAGTCCTACCACTCCTGACGCAGGGGTGCAGCAGTCAAGCGCTCCTATTGCAGGTGCTGCCATCGATGGGATTTGGGTTGGGTTGCTCTCTCCGAGCAGCCTCTCACGATTAAATGAGCTGCCGCCTGACACGGCGGGCAGGTTGCTAGGTATTTTATTTATTTATTTATTTATCTGAATCTCAATGATCCCACGTGGGACATCACATGAGGAGCGGGCGTATGAATGGCGGTTGACAATGACTGTTCCGTGATAATCATCAAGATGACATGGCTTCCTCGATGGCGGTCTTGAAATGGGCAGGTTCAGGGATTAGCGCTAAGCCGCAGGGAGGGTGATTCCAGTCGTGATCCGTGTGCACAAAAAAAGGACTCTTGGAATGTGACAGTGCAGGCACGATGCGGGATGGCCTGTGCGTGGTGTTCGACGCGCTGGTTGAATGAGCTGGCTGCCACGGGGTGAACGATGAAAAAAAAAAAAACCTGCGATATAGGCAGAGGCGTGAAATTCGGCGACGGGAAGCGAGAGGGGAAAGTTGCAGCTGAAATTTTAAGGTAGATATGCTGGAGTATCGTAAGTATAGTTTGAAAGGATGAAGAGAGTGGCACGATTTGAACTGATTAAAGGGCTGAAATGAGGTTATTTAAGGCGGACAGCTGGGCCAGTTAGAGATCTTTAGATTCAATGCACATGGTGACTAGCGCTAAAGACAAGGACAGAAGAAAGAAAGACGGACACCACGAACGCTAGACATCAAGCGGTTTTATTCCACACAGACACACTCAATATATAGTTCGATCCCGGCCGCAGCGGCAGAATTTCGATGGAGGCGAAATTCCAGAGGCCCCTGTGCTGTGCGATGTCAGTGCACGTAAAAGAACCCCAGGCGGTCGAAATTTCCGGAGACCTTCACTACGGTGTCCCTCATAGCCCGAGTCGCTTTGGGACGTTAAACCCCCATATATAAAAAATCATTCAATACACAGGCAATCATGTACAACGGGTGCACACCCTAAAGCGCATGTGCAACGGGACCTTCTGGTTTAAGAAACGTAATTCTTTGGATGACAAATGGGTTGCTTACACACGACTGTCGTTCCATGTGAATGAGGAAGGCTTCCAGTATTTCGCGTTCCTTCTGGCCTGACCTTGCAAGGATGGCCCTTGTCTGGTTATATATCGGCGCACAGTTACCCTTACAACGTTTGCAATGTGCCGCCAAGTGTCCCGACCCTGATAGTGCCTCGACAGCCGGCTTGTGCTCCATAAGCCGAACAATGATACAGCGGCCAGTTTGGCCGATGTAGCAATTCCCGCATGGCAAGGCAATTGTGTACACTACATTGGTCCTGCAAGCCACATACGGCATTTGATCTTTTATCGGGCAATGGTTTTTTTTTTCTTTTCTGAGGCAACATTAACAGCTTTACACATTTTGCCCAGTTTATCTGGTGCAGTAAGCACCAGATAATTCTTTGTAATCCTAGCTGTGTGGGTGGCTGTGTGGTGAGTGGGTGGGTGTGTCCTACCACAGGAGGTTGAGCCTGCACTCAGTCACGCGCCGATGTTTTCCACAGAGCCTAAAAAGACGACAGTGGGACTTGTCTCAATGGTGAAAAAGGTTGCTAACTCGGCTGTTGAGGAGAAGAAAACTCGTTGCACGTCTGAAGGTATATGGACTGTCTCCTAAGCAAGGATTACCGTTCTAAGAAGGCTAAGCTCAATGCGAAAGCAAGTGCTGACTATTTAAAATCTAATGATCTCACCTTGCTTGTTGCCGAGAAGGAAGGTGGGTTCGCAGTGACGCCAAGACACTTCTTCCTAGCCAAAGCGCGTGAGGCTATACAGAAAAATTTTGTGAAAAAGCGTTCAACTGGTTCAAGGATTAAAAAGCACGCGATTTTCCTTTGCAATGACCTGAATTTGGCTAGTCTGCAAAAAAAAGGATTGAAGGTGCTGACAAGAATGGCTATACAGTATTCTTCTCGGCTAAAACTCACAAGCCTGAAATCCCTCTGCGTGCGATTGTCACTGAAACAGGCTCTCCTCTTTCACTTCATCCAAAAGCGGTTGAAGCTCCTTCCTGTTAATGACCCGTTCAGAGTGGCTAGGTCCAAAGATGTAATTGATTTTTTTTCAAAAGAGGAACTGTCTTCTGGGGCTAATTGTGCCTTCTCGGTTGATATCGAAAACATGTTTTATTCCATCCCCCAATGTGAACTTTTAATTACAGTGAAAGAGAGCATTGAATCTTTAGCAACTGTGGGCTTTCAAAACGAGGCAGCTATTTCTTTCGTGAATTTTTTAACGCTTTTAGAGTTTTACCTTTCTACAACATTTGTAAATTTTGATGGCGGGATGTACGCTCAGCGCCACGGTGTGTGCATCGGTTCTTGTGTCGCTCCCGCGCTGAGTGAATTGTTTCTGGCCAGTTTGGACAGAGGCATTGAGGCGTGCCTTGATAACAACAAGATTTTAAAGATTTTTAGATACGTCGACGACTTTGTGGTAGTTGCTAAAACTACTCAGGATGACAGAAAGGATCTTCTAGACGAACGAACTTTGGAAGTATTTCAGTCTTCAGCCTATGTTCTTAATTTCACCCATGAGCTTTCTGGAGACGGCAGCCTACAGGTTCTGGATGTTCGGCCTTTTCTGAGTGACGCACGAGTTTGGTATATGTACCAGCCAAGGTCCAAAAAATAACTTTTGAATTTTAATTCGGTCCATTCTAAATTAGTAAAGAGAGGCATCGCCAAGACATGCCTTCGTGTTGCCCTAGACAAGTCCTGCTCACACAAGGTGATTGAGAATGTGCACCTGCAGGCAGATCGCATGGCGAAGGCAGGCTTCCCTAGGGAATCCGTGACATCCGTTGCTGAAGGCCTGTTAAAAACGACAAACGCTTCGAAACGGGCAACGACGACTGAGCTACAAGCTCATGAGCGAGCTAGATGCGTGGCACTGCGCTATACCCACCAGCTGACACACCGCCTAAAGAAGGTGGCGCAGAAAGGCAAGGTCCGAGTTGTGCTGCTGGCCCACCTAGCTTCAAAGAGTAGGGCACTGCCTCTTGAGTTATCATAGAACGATTCCTTCCTGATCTGCTCTTTCCAGTATCCATTTAGCTCCACACCATGCTTCTTTTCCGCCCCCGCAGGGGCGTCTGCAACATGCAGATGTTGGTGAGTTGCGACACCACAGGTTCCTGAGCGTAAGCAGGGACATCCCCGCAGGGTGGACGATGGTGAGCAGTGCGTCGGCACGGAACCGAACACCCGCACTTAGCCGTGCGTGGGAGGACACTACGACGCGTGCGGAAACCAGTTGCGTTTCAGTTTTATTTTTTTTTTACTCTGTGCCAACGTTTTAACCACACCAAATGCACGCGAGGTATATGTGCCAGCACGCCTGCCAGTGCGCAGCTTTCGCTTTCTCCCCTGATTTTCCACAAAGTTTTACAGCTGATTTGCGCTTAAATTAAGATACGGGTCATAGTCTTTATTCGCTCTGACCAAAATTGCGAGTCTAATTCGCGCATTGACAAACTCGATCCGATAACGCATAGTACGTCGGACGTGACCATATCAACACGTACTTGAACAACGTAATAGAGGCAGCATCTTTTTTTCAGCCACCCTAGGACTGTGTCGCTCAACCGTGTAGTTCAGTCGCGAAGGAGCGTGTTCATTAATTTCCCAGAATATCGTGCAGCCATGCGCACTCAGTGCGCTCCTTCTGAGAACCCCGATCGCTCGTGCTATGGTGAATGAACTAAGTGCACTCAGAAAGCCATATACGCCGCTTACAGCTTAGTTTTCTACGTGTTCAGTTGAGTTTTTCTGCGTTCAATTACTTTTAAGAGGGCTAGAAAACTCTCTCAACTGTGGAGCTGTTGCAATGTCCCACGCGCTGTTTTCCTCTCAGGTCGTGCGATCGCGGCCGCATGTTACTCGCGTTAATGCGTCTGAGATGTAATACACACTATGCAAGAACTGAGGTGTTTCAGAATCCATGCATTCGATATCCGCGGTGAATAAACTTTGTTCAAAAAGTGGATAATTTATCTACCTTATTGTGAAGGAAGGATGCAGTTCTAAGTTAGAAAGTAGGTATTCCGCAGTGTGCTGAAAAAGCTCCAGGCCGTCTCATTTTATTATCGTTGTGGCAAGCTGCAACAGCTGGCCCTGCGACAAAGCCATTTGTCCAGCTTTGGGAGCAAGTCAATTAAGTGTCGGAAACAACCAAACACGCAAATTTCACACCTGCAAGCACAGCTTCCCGGGTTCGAACCCGACCGCGGCGGCTGCGTGTTTATGGAGGCAAAACGCTAAGGCGCCCGTGTGCTGTGCGATGTCTGCTCGTTAAAGATCTCCGGGTGGTCGAAATTATTCCGGAGCCCTCCGCTACGGCACCTCTTCCATTCTTCTCCTAGTCCCTCCTTTATCTCCTTCCTTACGGCGCGGTTCAGGTGTCCAACGATATGAGACAGATACTGCGCCATTTCCTTTCCTCAAAAACCAATTATTATTATTATTATTACGCAGTTGATCATTGGTGACGGGGACATCTGGCTAGCCGTCGAGGGCGGTGAACTAACGTTCGCGCAGTGAATTGGGCCTACAGTTTACGATTTTTCTGACACTTCATATCACATGGTGTATCCCAACAAAAACGGAACGGAGGGTACAAGAACACACGTCTTGAGCGCTAATTGGGAGGTCGACTGTATCAAACACTGCTACTGTCACGCCATCATTTTAAACGCGCGTAGATGTGGCGGTTTTGCGCAAAGTTCGGGCCTGAATTTTGCCCCTACGTCGAACAGACCAGCAGCCCGTCTTCAAAGTCACTTCATATTCCGTCTCCCCTCTCAAAGTCTTAGTCTCGTTTGCTTATCGAAGCACCCCAAAAGTGAGGCAGAAGAGGTGCATAGGCCATCCCGTACGTCGTATTGGTGTCCGAGAGGAAACCAACGCAGAGCGAGGCAAGCCAGGAAAGTGTTGCGGCTGTCGTGGAGAGGAAGGCAGCTCTGAAAGGAGGAAAAGCGCCGTAAGGGAGGGATATGGGTTGATTTGGACCACCTGGTCCTTTAATGTGCGTTGACATCCCATGGACGGAACACACGGCGCCTTTCGCGTTTCGCTTCCATCGAAACGCAGCCGCTGCAGCCGGCATTGAACCGGATCCTTCGGCTGTCGGAGGGTCAGGGTTCAATCCCGCCCTCTGTAATGTTAAGGTAGTCCTTTGTACATGAATTTTATTGTTTATAATGCATGTACAAAACCGTGTATCTGAAAAACGTCAGTACCCGCCGCGGTGGCTCAGGGGTTAGAGCGCTCGGCTCCTGATCCGGAGTTCCCGGGTTCGAACCCGACCGCGGCGGCTGCATTTCAATGGAGGCGAAACGCAAAAGGCGCCCGTGTGCTGTGCGGTGTCAGTGCAGGTTAAAGATCCCCAGATGGTCTAAATTATTCCGGAGCCCTCCACTACGGCACATCTTCTTTCACTCCCTCGTTTATCCCTCCCCTTACGGCGCTGTTCACGTGTCCAACGATATATGAGACATACTGCGCCATTTACTTTCCCCCAAAAACCAATTATTAATATATAAAATGTCAGCTAGACATTTTGAGCTAAATAATGTGCACACATGTTGCATCGACATACGTTTTATTTTATTTGCTTGACAGGGAATCCCGTCAAAAGAGAGATATAGTATGTTTTGGCAAAGTGATGTCCAAAAGAGCTGGACTTGCGAGCGAAACTAGCTTTTGCCGTGCACACTCTCAAGGTTCGCTTACACTACACATAAATACTCCCGAAAGCAGAAGACTGGACAGCCGCAGCCGTAGCTCAGTTGGTAGAGTACCGGACGCGATATTCGAAGGTCGTGGGTTCGGAACCCACCGGTGGCATGTGGTTGTTTTTTCTTCTGCTTTTATTAATCTCCCATTGATGAAAAATACAAAATTAATAAAAAAGACATCCCCTTTGCTCCTTGGCATCGGTGACTGTTGACTTCCGTCATTTTAAAAATGATATGACTATTACTAACGGCTGGCTACACAACTCTGAATGCAATCTAGCGCCTAACTGCAATAAAAAGTTTACCTTTGGTAATTAGTTAATCAGCTTAGTGTAGACGGATACAACTCAAAAACGAAGCGGCAAATTCCCCTAAAAAAGATGCCTTCCAGCCAATGGCGACGGCAGACTCTCATGACGTGGTGATCCCCCTCTGTGCAGCTAGCGGGACATCGCAGTGGGTGGCAGAAGAAAGGGGCGCGGCGTCATGAAAATCGGTCGAAGCCATTGGCTGGAGGGCTTCGTTTGAGGGGCATCTGCCGCTTCAGTTTTTTCCGACTGTATGCTGTAAAAAGTAGTATGTCTTTAAAGGAGTTTTCAGGTGTCTATAACTCGCACCCTTGCACCAGGCCCAGATGGGTCTTGGTGTTTTCATACACCTTGCAGGCAGGGTGTTTCGCGAAAGAGCTAGCCCGAAAATGAAAAAAGTGACCCAAAGGTGTTGGGGCGACTCGCACCCTATTACCGCCGAGCCATTGACGATTTAGCACTCTTTACACCCGTATACACCCTTCAGGAAAAATGCACGCAATGGGTTTCCCACTTTTTTTGCCTTTATTAATGTGTTCTTTATGTTTACCATTATAATAGTTACATAATGTAATATACCTGCATTACTGGAGCTCTTCATAGGCTGTGCACCAACAAAAACCATTAATTGACAAATCACAATACTGTAGAAATGTGGAAATTTTTATTGTCAGAACAAAGACATCCACAAAGCACAAGAAGCTTCGGCAATGAATTCCTTACTGCCAGGCAAGGAACGACTGCACCATGCCTGCTTTATTGGTGTTATGGTGCTGCAAAATTAAAATTCAATTGCAGTTACACCTGCCTCCTAATTTTTTCAGAGGAAACAATCAAAAATTCATGCCTGCGCATCATTATAAACCAGCCTGAGGAAGGCTTGGACTGTGACACTAACTCCCAGGAGTAGCTTGTACACAAACATAAGGTAGCTTGTGCTGAACATCCATAATCTTGACAGTATGGCAGTTGTAGAGTGAACCGCAGTAGTGAGCCTGCTGAGTATTCTTCCTCCCTCGACGAACAGGTTATCAGCCGCCTGAGGATTTCCATCGCAGAACGGCATGCATGGAGCGAGTCTGCATTTTACTCAAAAACAGTACATTTCATATCAGTTTGCATTGCTCAATGATCCTTATAAAATGCCAACATACTTCTCATTTATGACGTGTGATATTATGCATGCTAACGCTAACAGAGAGAATAAAATCTGCCCATGTGGCGGGCGAGCGCCAGCTTTTATTCCCTAAACCATTCCAAGGAGGCCATTGTGGTTTCAGAGAAAAAAGCTCTAAGCGGCATCATAAGAACAAGGTTTGAGCTGGAAAGCTAGCTGTTAGGAAATGGAGTGAAGGTGATCAGGCGATGCAATTAATTCTGCATGAATTGCTACAAGCTAGTCCAAACAACGCACTGGCCTTGCTGGAGAGCGAGCTGACTATAAAAGGCCCGAAACACCGCGACAACAGACGAAAATATAGCGCACTTCATAATGCTTCACAAACAGACCAACGATAAGTCGGTGTAACATTCACTGTGACAGAAGAAAACATGGAATCTGTGTCAAAGTCAGCGATGCAACCCCTTCCATCACAGTGGACCGCTTCAACACAACACAAAGCATGCATTCATTATTATACCAGGTATGTGACATCTTTAAAACCAGGCAGCAGTGCCAAGTTAACATATCTTTCGTGTCTGCGGCCAGTAAACTCAAAAACCATTGAGAAAATTTTGCACGAGGTCACTAAACTCTTTCACAGAAGGCCGCCGGGCCAGTTGGCGCATGATGCTTGGCAAATCCGCGCAGGGTAACAGGACACCGACAAGATGACACAGATACAGCGCCAACAACTGAGGAATTTATCGCTTTGCTCGCAATAAATACAGGAAGCATCATCCCAAATACCGAGAACGAAGATCATGGAATCATCAGTTTGTGACATCTCTCGTGACTATTTAGCCAGATATAATCACGGATTATATCCGTGACTGGATTATATATCCGGTCAATTTCTTTTTTCATTAACATTATGGATGATGTGCTTCCGCAGGTTGAGGAATTCGCATATATGATGTACACATCATATATCTCGCGCATGAGCTATCGATTATATTTCCTCAAAATTTTACAACTTCCAAAGTGCGGAATGCATTCTCTGTACAGCATGTGTCTTGCTTGCTTGCTGCCATATCCTGTCTAAGTTGTCGAAATGCTCCATTAGACGAATGTTAACACGCCAGTCTTTTTCCCAACATATGATGCTCAGGATGATAAAGGAATTTTGTAAAGCGTCATTGTCGCATGCTGTGAATTTGTCTTATTGCTTCGTCTTACACAGGGCGGTCTTTGAAGCACCTTCGCTGGGCGCGTTGCATATGGCCGATTCACACGACGGACCGCTCGCCCGCGGCCCGCGCATCACGTGTTCGTGCGTCACCAAATCGAGAGGCGTGCTGTCGGCCCGCGGACTGGACAACCAAGGAAGTTCAAGTGCCTCTCCCCTCGCGGGCTCTTGCCAGTATTTCGGCTCCCGCATTTCGCTGAGCTGGCGCGCTGTTTTGACAAGCTGCACTGCGTTCGCTACCATGACGAAGTGATCGACGGGGCTAGCAAGACGGCCCAGGCCATTGAGGAATTGGACAAAGGGCCACACCTGCCCAATTCAATCGCAGTCATGGGTCGCAAGGAAAAACCAGTTTGACCAGCGTTGACCAACACTTTAAAATAATCTGGCAACAGTGGCACACACAGCGCGTCGTCTGCTCTTTTGGCCCGTCGTATCCGCTTGACGTCATCGAATCGCAGGCCAGTTTTTAGTGGCACATGAACACGTGATGCACGGGCCGCGGGCGAACGGACCATCGTGTGAATCGGCATATATACTAAGTTCACAGCGGCCCGCCCGACCACTTTCTTTAGCACGTGGCTGACAGAGTGCGCTTATGGCATGACAGCTAACTTCCGTATTCTTTCTGAAGCCTCGTTGGGGTAGATCGGCAAATTTCTTTCATTACCTTGAAGCCAAGGCTGCAGATGAGGTCATCTGGGAAACTAGCTTCACCTAACCGTGTCAGTTGGGCCTCGACACTTTCCTGTTGACGGTCAATACACAATCTGTTTAGGGCATTTTTCAGTGCGTCTGTAGCCAGAGCATTTTTTTCGACTGCGGCAGATTACACAAGCACATATGGGCCTCTCCGCTGTACAGTCATAGATCGAGAAACTGAAATTGTACCTCCACTGGCATTTCATTGGTTAGCTAAAAGTTGGCAAGAGCTTCGGAGGTCTTAAAGATGTCAACAATGTCCTTGTGTTGTCCTTGGTTAGCTTGATGATTACTAGGAAGTTGCACACAAATCGGAAGGTTGTTATCATATTCGTACCACGAAAAGCTTCTATTAGTTGACGATCTTGACAGGCAGGTCAGCAGAAGGTCGCGAGAATTGGTGCAACACAGGAACATGTGCATACTCCCTGCCACTGAATGTACAGATCATCATTAAACTTAACATAGGTAGAACACACATAGATGTTTAACAACTCCGGGAATCCATCCGCATTGGTTCTGGAATCGTGCTGCTCACATGGAACCAATGCCTTCTCTTACCATCTCAGACAAGGCGGTATGTGGCAGCGTGTAATGTACCTAAGTCCTTGATTACAATGGAGTACACACTTCTTCTGGACAGCTGTTCGAGAGGAATGCAGGCATTTCTGGCTTCTTTGCCAGGAAAAGGTCTTCCACGGTGGGCAGTTCTTGCAGATACCACCCTAAGGGTTGCTGCCACGATCCTTAATTGTTCAGAGACAATTACACCAGAAGGCCGGTTATCCTTTTGTGTTTCTGCCTTAACGAAGGCATAGGCCCTCACCCATCTTCACAGAAGGCCATAGTTTGGTCAAGTTGTTGGCTTCACACAAGTTTTTGGGCTTCGTTCTTCAATGTTTGGCACTGGACCTTCTTTTGCAGCTTGTAGAATTTCTTTGCATTGGCTTGATTTGTTTTCGCAGAAAGTAGCTGAAATTAGTATGCAACACGACCAGCAAAGGTGCTTCATAGACAGTCCCGTGTAAGACGAAGCACAGAGAGAAATTCACAGAATGCGACAGTGGCCTAGTGTACAAGATCCCTTTGTCATGAGGAGCGTCATATGTTGGGGAAATAAGGTCGGTGTGTCAACATACATCTAATGGAACATGTCGGCAACACAGACAGGACATGGCAGCACGGTAGCAGGACACTTGTTGGACTATGGGTGCATTCCACAATTTCGAGAATGTAAAATTCTGATGATACATAATCGATACCTTATGCTCGAGATATACCAGACGTACATCATACATAAGAATTGCTCAACCTGCGTAAGCACATCGTCAGTAATATTAACGGAAAAAAATTTGGCTATATGATTAAATAATCACAACAGATGTGACAAAATGATGATTACATGACTTCCCTCCTCTGCAATTTGGATGATGCTTCCAGTTTTTAATTTGAGCAAAGCAATAAATTCCTCAGTTGTTAGCCAGCGTTGTATCTGTGTCTTGCCTGTGTCCTGTTACCCAGCGTGCTGTTTTGCCAAGACTAAAATACTTTCACATATTCTTAAGAGATGAAGTCTAGATCTGGAAAACGACCACAAGGGGTTCCAAGCAGATGTTTGCTTTCTGCACCCACTCTCGAAGAAATACAGACGCATCAACATGTGCGTCTGGAGATCACACAATGCTAGCTGTGGCATATACAATCTTCACAACAAACAAGTCAGGAAATTTTTTTTTACTCCACGAGTTCTGGTTCGCTTTATTTAAGGCATGCATGCGCCATGTAGTGAACGAAAGTCCTAACTAGATAAATAGATTAAATCATTTTGCAAACATCGTTACTGTAAAATGGTGTTATCAAATGGCCACATTCACCCTTAGGACAGATCTACATTTCATCTGTCATTACATATGAAACATGAAAATACCAAGCAGCCAGATGAATGAATAAAATTAATTCGGCAATTTAGCAAAGGTACATACAGTCATACCACTCCACTGGTCCAGATGAGTATGTTGCTCAGGAGCAGCAGTATCCACATGGGGCGAATGCCTGCACCTGTCGAACCATCCTACCTCTTACTTCTACGGCGGACTCCGTAATGATAGCAGTGAGATTATCATTCGTTGTTTGAACATTAAGATCACCTTCCTCAGTTAAAGCCGAATATCTGTTCTTCAGGGAAATCCTGAATACCTCTACTTTTCCTCTCACTGCTTACTCGTTAATGGGCCTCCGCTTCACTAGTTCCTTCCGGTCCCTCTTCAAGTCTAAGATAAATCGAAACTATACCTACAACCCACCTTTCCGAGGACCTATACATCCTGCACAATGCAAGGTGGACCGCATATATTATGAAGTCTTACTTCATTTTTAATCGCACCATTGGGCCTAGAGGCTTTCAACGATCGGGTCATCATGGCTGGATATAGGCACGTAGGCGTATAAACCACCTTCAGCTTGTACCTTATTAAGCGTAAATACATTAGCTGCTACGCTCTCGTTAATTCTATAGCACTCCTGTATGTTGCCAGCTGTGACCTGATTGATCACGAGTCCGACACCCAATTCTCGTCTGTCCGCTGATTACATACTACCAGACTACCAGTCCTTTCCAGGATTAAGGTAAGAATGAAGTTAATTCATGCATAGTGACAAAAATACGAAGAGAAACTGAAATTGATACAAACAAAACCGCAACAAATTATGCTTGCTAGGTGCTACACAAATGATCGTAAAGCATGCAGAAATGAATGAAAACTCATTCCGAGATACCACAGGCAACACGTCTGCAGGTAGCTGATTCTAGTCGTGTGTGGTTAGCGGAAAGAAGGAATATTTGAAGCAATCTTTAGCAGCATTGAATTCTTTGACATGTCGACTGTGTTTATTACGAGTGCTATCCACAATAGCACAGTACGTGCCAACCCCTTAGTATATACTGTATACGGCTCACCTGTCCTCCTAACCTCACTAAACCCTATGACATCCCGTTTAATACTCGCTAGCTATTTCATCGAACAGCACTGCTATAGGCTAGCCTCGATGTATAAGGTTCTAGCATTAAACGCTGCCAGGTTCAGTTTCCAATGGCGGCCTGTCCGCGAAGCCAGATATTATTGCACCCTCCGCTGCGTCACAGGTCTGACCGCCGGCTTGGTCAGTCGTTCCGCAACCACTGGGGCAGAGGGTTAATTTGTGTAACCATATATTTACAAGGTTGTGGCCAAGTACTACTGCCATTGTGGCCAAATCCTGCTCTCGTGAGGGAGTGCGTAGTCAGTTCTGGTCACGAAGATCAGACCGCACCCCAGGCCTGGTTATGCAATTCCATCGACACGTAGAGTTTTCTTTTTCAAATCCGGTGGAGAATTTCGCGGCACCGGGATTCGAACCCGGTCCTCTTGCACGCGAGGCGGATGCTCCACCCCTAAGCCACCGCTGCATCGCCCAAAATAAATCAGCGGGACCGAAATGCGCGCTGCAAACCTTCAGTGCTACTTTGTACTCATGCTTTCTTCTTGCGCCTAGACCATGATTTTTTGGGTTTTACTTCTCTATGGGCAAGCCAGATGCGATGGCGGGTGGGCTGAAATTGTGTGTGCTTGAAGCGCTAGCTTCCCCGAGTACCATGAATAGGAGAAAAGCCGGACATTTTCTTGGCACCCTTGTTTTCTCTCCGCGCATGCGTTCCCGCCGCCTTTCTTCCCACGATTAGAGCCGCTGAGGTAGGTGCGCGGCGGTAGGTGTCGCACCTGTCGCTCCACGCTGTCAATATTCGAAAGCTTTGCATACCAGACCAGCCATGCTCCTTCCCTGAGGCGCAGGGTTTAGAGATAACAATAGTCATGTAAATAAATCTGTGGTGGAAATTAATAAAAAGCGATTGGAAGATTGGGGGCTCAAAAGTAGAGATGATGACATAAGGTTAAAATTGTAGGAAGACGTATTTTAAAGAAAATGGCGAATTTTGAAAACTTACAAGGCAGTTAAACAAAAATAAAGGAAAAACTGAGCATGGTGGCAACTGCCATCACCCCGCTTCAAAGGGGACGCTCATACCTTCCATCCATCCATCCATCGAACAGCCTAACGCTTTGCATAACAGACCAGCCAGGTGGTGGTCCCACTTAATCGTTCTAGGGGGCGCGGCCGCACTTCCTTATACGAAAAATAAAATAGAACAATCGATTTCTTTGTTTGCTTTCTATTTGTAAAACAAATTTTTCGCGCTTTATAGTTGAAGAGCAAATGGCGAACGACATGGAGGTTTTACCATAACTCATGCTTTGAATATTGACGGTTTCCTGAGCAATACTCGTATATAATCATTTTATATTTATCCCACAATACTATAACTTGAATGATAGCGCCATTCATGAAGAGCAAAGTAACTTTAAGCGAAAAGTAAACGACATATGCATCTTTCCTTAATATAGCTTTTGCTTCGAATAATTAAACATTTACACTTGTAGTCCTTTCCACGGACGCTCATTTCACGAAAACCAGTCCTCAGGTTTCTTTTCTTTTTACAAAGCGGTCTGTGACACGAGATGCGTCAGCACGAACATGCCTGTGGACGTTCAGCAAAGCAGGCGCGATCAGGCGCTCCTCGGCCTTCTTTGCCCGAAGCCACGCCTTCAAACGAGGGTGTGTTGACAACGGGCGCTCTGCCGAGGCGATGCTGACTGGTAACGAAGTCTTAACCAGCAGTAGAGTTCGTACGTTGGCGTACAGTTCTTCAACGCAAGCATCAAGGGCCTCAAGGGTGGTAGCCTGGCAGTGGGGTGCCACTCGTCTGCCGGGTCCATTATGATATCCAGACGAGTGGCTCAGACGCAAGCGTTCTTGCTCTCGCAGCTCGGTTGCAGACCTCCATACACCGGTCTGCAAGACTTTCGATTCTTGCGTTGTTGCTTTCGACGCCTTCTGTCACGAGAACACTGGCCAGGCAAATGTGCAGGCTGTGCACGGAAAGGATTTCTGCGTGTCCACGCTCGCTGGCACCGTTGGAAAGGAAGCTGAGGTGGAGGCCTCGAGCGACGGATGTGTGCTGAGTAACTTGCTTTCTTCGATGGCAAGAAGGAGGAGCTGACTTTACAGGAAGTACCTCCAGAGGCGGCGCGAGAGCGCGTAACCTTGCGCGTATAGAGCGATGCCCTCCCCCCTTCAACCGGGAAACGGAAGTGAACGTAGCGGAAACGACTCGAAAGTTCGAGAGAAAATTGGAGGGGACACTTAATCCAATATATGCAGACGGTCATTCCCTACTTTACGTTCATAGACCCCTGGGAGTCCTCATACCCCTCCTGGCGCAGTGGTGCAGCGGTCATTAATTCAACTGTCACCTGCCAGGGTGGGCAGTTTGCTCACTATCCGGTGGGCAGGTTGCGCTGACGCCGCAGGGTCACGGGACCTAGGTGCTGTCGCGTTACAATTCACGCCGACCACTGGCGACGCGCGCCCCGGCGGGAGGGTGAGCGTCAGCTCCACACTCCCCTCTCCCCCAAAGCGGCGCAACGACCATGTCCTCCTTCGGATAGAGATTACCGCACGCGCTGTTCCCCTTTCCACCTTCAACAAGAATATCCTTTCTCTCTCACTCTCTCTCTCTCAGCTGCGCTGTCGACGACGCTATGTGTGTGTGCGCGCCTGCCTTGGCGCGCAGGGACGAGCAGACGCGGCGCGCCGCACAAATGAATGTCGCGAGTCAGCCCGCGCCGTAGGCCTAGCTTCGAAGAGGGGTGACTCCTGGGGAAACACCGCTGAGCGGCCAGCCGACGACGTGAGATGGTGCGCGCGCCAGTCTTCGGGACGGCTCCATCCTGGCCCAGCAGTCGTCGGGCTGTCGCAGTGCTCGGTGAACAATGCGTGTTTATTTGGCGTGCGTGTCTCGTACATTGCTGCACTGCTGTAAGATCTCTAATGGTACTGTAGCCTTTTTTGCGTATTGTGTTACATGCGTTGCATTGTATTAGAGAACACTGTGTACACATTCTTACGAGTGCTGAGTAAGCACCGCTGTATCGACTCTATATGCGAAGCTTGTTTTGCAGTCAACCTTTGACTCCGACCCATCCTCTGGCTTGCTACCGGCGAAAGCGGGGCTCCAAACGACCACAGCCTTCTGTCCCTTGGTGGCTGTTCATCCGGTTGAGCCTGCCCCGCCGAGCCGAGGGCGTCTCCTTTGTGACCGGGACCGCTACCCCCGCACGCTTTAAGGGTGTTTGGGAATGCGCCCCACCCGTGCACAGGTGACAGCGGGACGCGCACGAAACCACTGTTGAACTTTCTCAATGAGACTTTGTTGTGGCGGAAAAGCTACTTACACTGTACAAGCCATGTTCCGGTGAACGTACAACGTACGGTCGGCTTGACACGTCACACAGTCGCGGAGAGGAGCTTTCCAGTTCTGCGTCAAAGGTCACTTCTCGCCCCGTCACAGGTTTTTGAGGATGGTGACCTTCTTCCCCGCGTGTCGGGTGAGCCTATTATTTTGGACTCCATCGGGACCCCGCGCTGTCCTGGCCGAATGTACTTAGGTGCTGCTTCAGAGGTATTTGTTCTTCTTGATTCGAAAAATAACCGGTGGCAAATTTTCTCTACGTGCTCCGTGAAAGCCCGAAAATGGACGTTCAGGAAGGTGTGCAAAGGGCGTCTGGGGGGGAGGGGGGGGGGGGGGGCGTCCGCCCCCACCGCCTCCCTCAGGACCGCCACTAGACGAGGCACACCTGCAGTGCCTGATCACAGAAGTCTTGTACGCTGAATGACGATATCGTGCATCAGCGCAAAACAGGGCCTGCACCGAGAGCGCATTAGCCTAAGAAGCACACTCGCGCGAACACTTTAATGTAGCCGTGGGCAGCGCAGCGCAGCAGCCCTGTTGGATTACAAGTGGCGCCCCCTACACGCAGTGAAACTAACATGGTCAAGGCTTTTTTATTCATCCGTAAAGAAACCGTTGTAACCCTTACACTGGATAGTATGCCGTGAGGTCCATGAATTCCTACTGGATAACATTTGCAGCGCCAACGTTTTTGTTATATTTTGTCAACGTCAGGGTGCACGGTACGCCTGCCTCGCCCCCCATGAGCAAGAACGAAGGAGAAGATAGCAAAACTGTTGCTTTGCGAAAAGCAAAATGCCGAGTTACCGCAGCGGTGGCCGAGTCGACTGAGCATCCGCCTCGCATGCGGGAGGTGCGGGGTTCGATCCCCAGTGTCGCCGGGTACCCACCGGTGATGCAGTGGATACAAGCTTCTTTCCCCTGGTCTTCTTGGTGCGCGGCTTATTTAGGGTGAATCGCTTGGAAAATGAGTCTTTGACCCCCCCCCCCCCCCATGAGTAGAAGAAAAATAACTTGTGCCATTGCGCTCTATGGCCACAAATGCCCTTGCGTCATAAAAAAAAAAAGAAACATCATCCTGAACAAAATTCGTCTATTTTGCCATCTGTATCCTTGTCGGCCATTCATGCTACATCTAGTTCTCGCTTCTTCAATAAAATGAGAGAGCAAAATGGCCTTTAATACTGCGTATGCCTCCGCAGTCCTTCTGACCTCTCTGTCATGACATGCCCTCTAATTCCCCGAACAGCTCTGCTAGCTGGGCTCTAGCGTTAAACGTTTCCAGGCTCAGTTTCCAACGGCAGCCTGTTCTATGTCATATACAGGGTGTTTTACCTGAGATTTTACACAGCATTTAAAAATAGGTTTTCTGAGTTAGAAGCGCGCTTTTTTCGGCATAGCATTGTCAGCGGCGGAGTACATCAGAATACAACTAAAACCTGCTAATTAGAAAAATGGTTAATTAAAATCAGATGGTTAACTTTTTAACTAATACTGTTGGGTACCTTCATTACAGAGACGGGCGTAGCCCATTGTGAGTGATTTCCACATCAGTTTTTAGAATTTCCAAAACTCGGTTAGCCTCGGCTCTGATGCCCAACAAATTTTGGCGATTTCCACAAGTTACGTGAACTGGACAGGTTGATTTGCCTGCAAGCTTCTTAAAAGCGCATGTATTTTGGCCCAATATAGGCAAAATGTGTTGGGCGACAGCGCCGAGGGTAACAGCGTCTTCAAATTTCTAAATACAGATCGGGATAATATTGACGGTGGGCCTCTCAATATTTCAGGAGCCCAACAGTAATAGTTTAAAAGTTGACTATTCAATATTACCTAACCAGCAGCTAATTAGCAGATAATACCTGTATTCTGATTTACTCACACCGCTACCGATTTTACGCCGAAAAAAAAAACGCTCTTCTAACTCAAAAAGCCTATATTTAAAAATCGTGTAAAGTGCTAGGTGAAACACCCTGTATATCTGACTGCCGCCTTGGTGAGTTTCTCCACAGGCGCTGGGGGCTGAGGGCCGGGAGTTAATTGGTGTACCCATGTACGAGGTGGTGGCCAAGTGTTATTAGATGGTCAAATCCTGCTCTGATGAGAGGATGCGTTGCCGGCTGTGTTCGCCCATTCGCTGCTACCAATTTGTTTTTCTAATGTGATGGAGAACTGCGGCGCAACCGGGATTCAAACCGCGGGCGTCTTGCACATGAGGTGCATGCTCCGACTCTACGCCATAACTGCGTCCTTAAAGTTGCACTGAAGAGGAGTCTGAACTCTCTTTACCGCGGGAACTCGATCTACACGTTCGGAGCATTCTTAGAAACCTCGAATTATTGTCCTGTGCAGCCGATTTCCCTAATTAGTCCCGTGGCGGCTTGCCTCACTGCCATCGGCGGAGGGATATCTAAAATCAAAGAGTACACGCGTATTTTTATTTCCGCGGGCCTGATTTGCGGCTATGTTGTCTGCGACTGAAACAAGCTATTCTCAGAAAGCTAAAAAAATAAATAAAAGCGGAAGCGAAGCCGCCGCGAGACTGGCTGAAAGGCACTCCACGCATTGGTTGACTCCTCCTACCTTCAGCGTTGAGTTAAAAAAAAGGGCGCTCTCAGTGCAAAGGCAGGAAAAAACAGTGCTTTTCACGGATGACGGAGCAGCCAACCTTCGTCAGCCCTTTTCTTCGAGGGCTCCTCGTTGAAAGCCTGAAATAATCACCGGCAGTACAACAAGTAGTGTATGAAGCCCCTGTAAGCACGTGGAGTGTATCGTTTAGATGATTTCTCAGAAGTGCCTCAAAGTGGAGCTGTCTGTTTCTCCTTTGAAAGCACGCATGAAGCCACCACATTTGACTACCGCTTTTGTGAACCGCTAATTCAGCACGCAAACTTGTGAGCGTACTTTCAATATTCTTCCAAAGCCCACATGAGTCAGGTAGTTTTGGTGTGCTGAGAAAAAAAAAAGTGCCGCCGGTATCGCTCCGGTGACTCCTACAGCATCTGTAGGCCTGATGCGACCCGGGATTGCAATACTATCGTGACACCAATAGCGCAAGGGTTAAGCGGGCCAGCCATGTCCCGTGAAGAGTGCCACAGTTGGAGCTGTGCCTTTGGGTTTCGCGAGGGAGTGTGGAAGGGGTTGTCCCTCACAAGTTGACCTCACTTGACTCCCTAGCAGGAAATGAGCCTTTTGTCTGTCTGAACTGTGACGAGAAGACCATCTCCACTTGCAGAAAATGTGCGGTAGCTTGCAAAGACAAGCTGTCATAATTTTCCCCCCTAGCACAGTTATGCTTCGTATGAATTGTACCCGTTCTACATGATTTCCCCTCACTATGTGATGCCTAACAGGGCTTAAGATATGGTAAATAACGAGGATGAGGAGGACGAGTAAAATACTTTCTTGCCATATCTATTTTTAGTGTGTGTGTGTGTGTGTGTGTGTGTGTGTGTGTGTGTGTGTGTGTGTGTGTGTGTGTGTGTGCGTGTGTGTGTGTGTGTGTGTGTGTGTGTGTGTGTGTGTGTGTGTGTGTGTGTGTGTGTGTGTGTGTGTGTGTGTGTGTGTGTGTGTGTGTGTGTGTGTGAGAGAGAGAGAGAGAGGGAGAGAGGGAGAGAGAGAGATAGCATGACGTGCTTGACTGTTTAAAAAATATACAGCGAGGTATACGCTTCGTTAAAGGAAACATATTCGATCTTTTTGAAAGGAAAGGACCGATTTTTTTCGAGAGTGCGCTCTTGATCGGTCCTCCGATGGAAACGTCAAGTCAAATAAAAATGTTTCCTTTAACAAAGTTTATACTTCGTTATTTATACCACCTTAACAAAAAAAATCAGGCATCTAGTGAATTGTTAAACACATGTATAACTTTCGGTCTGTCTCAAATTATTTGAGCCCACCCGTACGACTGACCATTCATCTAACATTCTTGACATTATTTTGACTACTTAGCCTGATTAACTCTGTGCTCCTTCTTATATTACGGGCCTTAGTGACCACGTTGTAGTCCACACTACCTTTTTCACTAATATTACCAAAAGTACTAAAACAAAAAAGTTCTATCGCTCTACGACAAAGGAGGCAACATTAGCATGAATCGTCATGTTCTTGTATTCTATAACGATTTCGCCTCTATACGTATCCTATACGTTCTACCGAGTCCAACTGGTCTCTCTACAAGTTCAAGCTGTGGCGCCTAATAACACTTTACATCCCCACTGTCAGCATAACAGGGCGACCACGTTCTTCATGGTTTAAAAGGACCGGATCACCGGTACGCATATCCGACGTACCCAATGTTTTGAACCAATCATCCTGTTCCGTTTTTACTTCTGCCGCTGCCGCATCCGCCGATGGATGGCATCACCTTCAACCAGCATGGTATTGTGAAAATTATCGACTCGCTAAAATGTGCATCTTCCTGCGGTATCGATGATATCAATTCGAAAGTTTTAAGAAACACCAAACTTGCTTCCAGTCCTTTTCTTTCCCTCATTTTTCAGCAGTCGTTTGGTACTGGCTCCGTCCCACATGACTGGCGAATTTATTTATTTATTTATTTATTTAGGACATACTGCAGGCCCAGTGAAGGGCCCTGGCAGGAGGGCACAATAAACACAATACAAAAAAGCACAAAACAAAAATCAATGAACGGCCTGTTCAATGGCATCAACGTCAACTGTTGATGATGGTGGTAACTGATTCCACTCGGTAATGGTGCGGGGAAAAAAAGAGAATTTGAATATGTTAGTTCTGGCAAAGTAAGGTTTTAACGATTCAGTGTGCCTGTTTCTTGTTGACCTGGACGTTATCGGTTGGAGATACAAATCGGGGGCCATTGACAGTTTGTTAGTTTTCAATAGAAAGAGAAATCTTAACCTTAGTATTCTACGCCGAGTTTCAAGGGACTGTATATTATGTTGAAGCAACAGAGCAGATGGTGAGTCAGTGGTGCGATATTTAGAAAATATAAACCGAACTGCTTTGCGCTGAATTCTTTCAAGGGCATTAATGTTATTCTTTGTGTGAGGATCCCAAACAGTGCATGCATACTCAAGTTTTGGTCTAATCATGGTGTAATATGCCAATTGCTTAACGTTAGGGGGAGCTAGTTTTAACTTGTGCCTAAGAAAACAGAGATTGCGAAATGAAGAAGAGCATACGGTTTCAATATGTTTATTCCAACTAAGATTATTCGTTAGTGTTACTCCTAGGTACTTGTATTCTTTGACTTCTGAAAGGTGCCGAGTGGGAAGATTATATGAAAAGAAATGACTGTTTCTTTTATTAGTAATCCGCATAAATACTGTCTTGTCAGCGTTTAGTTCCATCCCCCAGGTTATGATTAAGTAAAATCTGGTCGTCTTGAACTTTAACTTCATTAAACAAAACACAATCGTCGGCAAACAACCTAATTTGAACAGGATGAGAGATGATGTCTGTAATGTCATTAATATAGATAAGAAACAGTAATGGCCCAAGGACACTGCCTTGCGGGACACCAGAAGTGACTGGAAGTTTGTTAGAACAATGACCATCGATACTAACATATTGAAATCGGTTAGATAAATAAGCCGCAACCCAATTAACAATAAAAGAAGGAAGACCTATAGTTTCTAGTTTATGGATAAGCTTATTGTGCGGAACTAAATCAAAAGCTTTCTTAAAATCTAGAAATATGACATCTATTTGGCCGGAATGGTCCAGAACTTGAGCGAAATTTTGAATTACGGATGTAAGTTGGGTGACCGTAGAAAAGCCTTTGCGGAAACCATGCTGGAAAGCCGATAATTTGTTGTTGTCATCGAGAAATGTTTTAATGTAATTGGCTACGATATGTTCAAGAAGCTTGCAGCATGAAGAGGTCAACGATATGGGACGGTAATTATTAAAGAATGCGGTATCACCTGTTTTGTGTATGGGAACGACACGGGCCACCCTCCAATCGGGTGGTAGACTTGAAGACAAAAGAGGCATGGTCATTCCAGTTTTCAGGAAAGGTGTCCCATCATGCCCAGGTAAATACGGACCCATTTAATTCGCTAACCAGTGTATGCTCTGAGATCATGGAAGACGTCATGTACGCTATTGTTACTACATTTCTAACATCGGTGATCTTTCATCCAAACCAGCACGCCCGGATTCCGGAAAGGTCACTCATGTGAAACCCAATTAGCATTGTTCCTGCGTAACATTCATCCCTACCTTCACGGCAATATCCCAACTGATGCACTATTCCTAGATTTCGAGAAAGCTTTCTATAAAGAACCCCATTCCGGCCTTTTACTTAAAATGTCTCTGTTAAACATTCATCCGAGTGTCCTGAACTGCATTAGAAGCTTTCTGACCAACCGCATGCAAATTGTTTCCTCTAATGCCCCCCCCCCCCCCATCTCATCATCTTTCACGTTCTTTCAGCAGTACCTCAAGGCAGAGTTCTTGGCCCTTGCTCTTTCTAATATACATTAACGACCTGCCTTCCGCAGTAACGTCTACCATCCCCCTGTTCGCGGATGACTGCGCGCTCTACCGCCCCCTAACTAACGCCGACGATATGCTTCTGTCCCCCAAAATGTCCTGGATAGCATGCAGCAGTGGTGCATTACGTGGCTAATGTGTCTGAATACTAAAAATACCACCAATCTCTTTTCACCGCCGCCGAAATTTTACTTCACAAAATTATAAAATTAACGATACTACAATTACTTCAACTAAACCTTTTAAATATTTTGGTATTAACCTCACTAGTGATCTGTCCTGGTCTTACCACGTTAACCAAATAATAAATTCGCCTAATCGAACAATTGGCTATTTCCGTCGTAACCGGTCCATGGCGCCTTCTTCCTTAAAATTACCACCGTCCAAAACATTTGTGCGACCTAAATTTGAATACACCCGCGATATCTCTGGACCACACCAGTCTAACCTCATTTACATTCAATGCACATGCTAACTAGCGCTTAAGACAAGGACAGAAGACAGACGTACACCACGAATGCTATAGACATCAACTCTTTTCATTCCACACAGACACACTCTATATATAGGCAAACATGTACAACGGATCCCACCAAAAGCGCATGTGCAACGGCACCTTCTGGTTTAATAATAATAATTGGTTTTGGGGGAAAGGAAATGGCGCAGTATCTGTCTCATATATCGTTGGACACCCGAACCGCGCCGTAAGGGAAGGGATAAAGGAGGGAGTGAAAGAAGAAAGGAAGAGGAGGTGCGGTAGTGGAGGGCTCCGGAATAATTTCGACCACCTGGGGATCCTTAACGTCCACTGACATTGCACAGCACACGGGCGCCTTAGCGTTTTTCCTCCATAAAAACGCGGCCGCCGCGGTCGGGTTCTAACCCGGAAACTCCGGATGGTGGTGGTGGTAAACATTTATTATTTACAAGGAGGTGTTTGAGCCCAGGCCCTATGGCCCAGGTCCTCACAAATCTAGGTGGAGCTCCTATTCCGGAGCCCCAATGGCGTCTAGCGCCGCTCGCGCCCTGGCGACCAAGGTCCGTTGGGACTGCAGGTCATGGCAGCTGAGCAGCGCCGCCTCCCAGGCCTCCCTAGAAGGGTGGGAGATGAAGGATTAAGAAGGGTGGGGATTGGAAGGGCAGGCCCAGACCATATGGAAAACGTCCGAGAACGTCGCTCCGCACAGCCTGCAGCCACCATCAAATTCTGAATTGAAGTGTTTCAATACTGCCGGGCACAGCATTAGTATTTGTAAAAATTTTGAGAAGCCATTCGTCTGCTCTCCGGAGACCCTTACAGGGTTCCGGAAAGCGACGATGACTGTCCTTATAATATGTAGGGATGTCTTTGAATGTAATTAGATATTGCGTAGGCTCGTAGTAGGCTTCCTGAGCAAGTGTGAGTGCCCGGGGAGAGAGCGCGCGGGCCGCCTGATCGGCTAACTCATTGCCCTGGAGTCCTTGGTGGCCGGGAGCCCAGATGAGGTTACAGTTTGGAGGGTCGCTGAACCGACAGCAATTTTGTACGATGCGCCAGGCGAGGGGAGGTATCCAACCCAGCTCATAGTTCCGACAGGCCCCCTTCGAGTCGGTAATGATGTGTTTCACTTGTGGGAGAGAGAGTGCGAGCGCAATCGCGATTTCCTCCGCGTGTGTTGCGCTGTAGGCGCGGAAAGTGAGTCCTGCCACTGTGGTGTTGTCGTGGACCACTGCTGCGGTGAACCACCCCAACGGTGGGGACCATCAATGTCCACGTAGTACACGTGTTGTTGTCGACCATAATGTCGCTCCAGTGTTTCCGCACACGCCTGGCGACGGCCATTGTGGTCAGAGTGTGACATGTTGCGGGGAATGGGTCGGACCCTGATGGCGCGTCTCCAGGGTTCTGGCGCTCGTACCCGTTCCTCAAAGGTGATGGTGTGTTGGATGTGGAGTCGGTCAAGAATGCGGCGACCGGATGTCATTTGTGATAGGCGCATATATTGGTTGACGAGATGGGCGTCTCGGAGTTTCCGATAGGTGTTGACCACCCCCAGGTCCAACAAACGCTGGTTGGACGTGGTAATGAGAAGGTCAAGAGCCCGTCTGATGACTTTGCGATGCATGACCTCGAGTTGGTCCTAGTCGTGTTTGCGCATGTGAAGGTAGGGGGCTTGAGAAGAGAATTCTACTCGTTACAAAGGCATGCGCCAGCCGCAAGGCATCTTTGCTTCGTAACCCCCCACGCTTGTTGGAGACTCTGCGTACCATACGGCCCACCTGATCACCATACATGCGGAGTTTTGCGAGTGTTGTGTCCGGTCTGCGTTGTTGGTGAATAAAGAGACCGAGGATGCGGATCTCCTTGGCCTCTCTAATCGGACCCGAAAGGAGTGTCAGGTGAATTGAAGTGTCGTCCCGAGGAGAGGATCGAATATGGACAAATTCTGATTTGGTGGGAGCACACTGGAGACCACAGTATGCAGCTTAAGTGTCCACTGCCTCCGCTGCCTGTTGTAGGCAGGTCTCCATGTGCCCGAGATTGCCTTCTGTTGCCCAGATAGAGATATCATCCGCATATAGGGCATATCGGATGCCGAGCATAGAGCTTAATTTTGCGGGAAGGTCTTTCATTGCAAGGTTGAAGAGGAGGAGAGACGAAACCGCACACTGTGGTGTGCCCCGGGATCCGATGGTATAGGGTCCGTGTTCCTTGTCTTGAATTCGAATGTAAGCCGGTCGATTCGTGAGAAATTGCCAGATGTATCGCTATGTATTCTGACCACAGTTGGTATCTTGGAGGTGGCTATGTATTACTTCATATTTTACATTATCAAAGGCTCCTTTCAAATCCAAGGCCAGGACTACCTTGTCATTGTGAGAGAGTTCTTTGGGCTCTAATGTGTCAGGATGGAGTTGTAGAAGGATGTCTTGTGCGGATTTCTGTGGTCGGAAACCAAACATAGTGTCTGCAAAAGTGGGATGTGTTTTGAGGTAAGTGGACAACCTGTCTCGCACCATAGTCTCCATCAGTTTGCCGGCACAAGATGCGAGGGAGATAGGGCGCAGGTGCTCCACATCAATTGGCTTGCCTGCCTTAGGAATAAACGTCACTAAGGCTGTTTTCCAATCCGGGGGGAGAGGAATCTCTCCAAGCCAGATATGGTTGATGAATTCGAGGAGGGTGCGATGGGCTGCATCCGGAAGGTTCGCCAGAAGTTTGACGGTAAACCTGTCCCGGCGTGGTGCAGTACCACGATTCATTTTGGCTAGGGCCTCCTTCAAATCATGGAGCTTGAAGGTAGCGTCCAGCTCCAGATTTGTTGGCCCTATGTATGAAAATTGAGAAATGTGAGGGTCCACCGTGGTACAGAGATATCTGTCACACAATGTTCGGGCCAGTTGTGTTGTATTACCGGGAAAGTTATGCATTGCACGTTGTAGGTGCCGCGCCGTTTCTACACGCGTTTGATTGGGGTCAATAAGTGCACGAAACATACGCCAGGTGTTGCGGCCAGACATCTGGCGTGCAGCAGTGTTGCATCGATCCACCCAGTTAGTGTCGGCTAACTGAGCGGCATAGTCGGCAGCCTTGTGGGTGAGTTCAAGAATGCGGTGCCTGAGTTTCTTGTGTTGCTTCTGCTTTCTCCATCGTTTGGTGAGACTACGGTGGGCCTCCCAAAGATGGAGAATATGGTTGTCTACTTCAGGGGTGGAATCAGCGAGCTGAAAGTATTGTTCGTTTTTGCGGAGAGTTGTCATTAGAGAGGTCAGCCATTCTTGATATCCCGAGTGAACGATGTCGACAGAGGGAAGTGTCGAGCGGAATTTAGTCCAATCGGGAATATGTGCTTGCGTTGTGCGGCGTTTAAGGGGCCGTGTTTAAATGGTCGTATTAATGATGCAGTGGTCACTGCCAAGGGTGTCTTGTGTGTTAACCCAGTCGGCGTGCCGAATATTGCGGGTAAGGGTCAAATCTAGGTATGTATCCCTGGCTACCGAGTTGCCCATGCGAGTGGGGTTGGCCGGATCGGTATGGAGGGTTGCATCGAGAGTCGAAATTAGTTCCGACAATTTTCTGCCTCGGGGTTCCTCCCTAAAGTAGCCCCTTTGCCGACATAGAGCATTGAAATCTCCTACAATGAGCAGGGTGTCGCTTCCAGCCACGCGCATTGCTTGTGTAAAGAGCATAGAAAAAGTTACGTCTTTAAGTTTTGGGGGGCAGTATACATTAAGCACATGAATCGAGGGGTCTTTGCTCCGCAAAGGTAAGACCGTGACCATGACATAGGAGTATTCGGGGGTCGATGGGAGGGTGACCTTTTATGCTGTATAGTCTTCGTGAACTAGGATGCAAGTTTGTGCGTCCCTCTGGAAAGTCCCAGTAGTGAGTTTTGTGTTGGCTCCGGGCTCCTGAAGGGCGACCACGGCCACGAGGAACTCAAAGGTTTCAAGGTAAAGGCGAAAGTGGGCTCGCTTCCACCGGTCCTTGAAACCCCTGCAATTCCACTGGGTTACTGTGAAGGGATGTGTTTGTGTCGGTGCTCGCGATCTAGGATTGGGGGCCATGATCAGAGGTTGAGGGGGTGAAGGATGCTGCTGTGTTAAAGAGGTTCGATCCACTGCAGCCCGAAGCCGTGGGGAGGGCGCATTCCTCGTTATCGGAATCGTCAATGCGACGAGAGAGTTTTGTGGGGCTTTTGGGAACCCTACGGGGTCTTACGCGTTTAGAGAGACGTGGGTTTTCGAGAATCCATTTCTGGATTAAGACTGATACAGAGCGCGTGATGCGGGCAGTTATGCTATCTATCTGGGCAGCAATGGCAGCATTTATGAGTTGAGGAAGCTGTGCAGCAATGTTTTCGATAGCCGCCACTAGGGCCTCCAGGGCATATGGTGCGCTTCAGTCGGTGGCGAGGGTACCCGTTCAGTTATGTTATCGTCGTCCTCCGTAAGGGAGGGCATATGAGAAGAGTTTTGAGTGGCCAGAGCGGTAAGTCCGGCTTCGAGCTTCTCATTCTCTGCCCGGAGAAGAGCAAGCTCTCGTTTAAGTTCAGCTTCGAGGGGCGAAGGGGGGTTAGTGAAAGTGGGAGAGGGAAGTGAAGACGGGGAGGACTGGGAGGCCACTCGACTTGCCCAACTGCCCACCTGTGATTGTTTTGGCTCCCGCAGTGGGGCGCGATCGACGACGCCTTTTTGCTGACGTGGCCCGGGCGCTGGGTTCCCGGTGTCGCCGCTTGGTGGCGCGGCCTTCTTGGGTTGTGATGGCGCCAGTTGCTGGCGTTCCTTGTCGTTGTCTTGCTTGGAGGTGTTGGCGCGATCCCCTCGTTGCGCTTCTTGATTGGCACCGCCGGGTGGCGTGTTCGCCGCCTTGTCCGAGCGTCTTGGTGGTGGTGGTCCTTTAGCCCGCTTAGTGGGCCCGCCAGGTGAATGGATCACTAGTCGAGCGCCCTAACCACTGAGCCACCGCGGCGGGTCTTTCAGGTTTAAGAAATTTAATTCTTTGGATGACAAAGATAACGAGGGGTGTCTTACACACGACTGTCGTTCCATGTGAATGAGGAAGGCTTCCAGTATTTCGCGTTCCTTCTGGTCTGAACTTGCAAAAGTGACCATTGTCTGGTTATATATCGGCGCACAGTTATCCTTACAACGTTTGCAATGTGCCGCCAAGTGTCCAGACCCTGACAGTGCCTCGACAGCCGGCTTGTGCTCCATAAGCCGAACATTGATACAGCGGCCAGTTTGGCCGATGTAGCAATTCCCGCATGGCAAGGCAATTGTGTACACCACATTGGTCCTGCAAGCCACATACGGCATTTGATGTTTTTTCGGGCAATGGTTTTATTTCTTTTGTGAGGCAACATTAACAGCTTTACACATTTTGCAGAGCCTATCGGGTGCAGTAAGCACAACTCGGACCTTGCCGTTCTGCGCCACCTTCTTTACGCGGTGTGTCAGCTGGTGGGTATAGCGCAGTGCCACGCATATAGATCGCTCATGAGCTTGTAGCTCAGTCGTCGTTGCCTGTTTCGAAGCGTTTGTTGTTTTCAACAGACCTTCAACAACGGATGTCACGGGTTCCCTAGGGAAGCCTGCCTTCGTCATGCGATCTGCCTGCAGGTGCACACTCTCAATCACCTTGTGTGAGCAGGACTTGTCTAGGGCAACACGAAGGCATTTCTTGGCGATGCATCTCTTTACTAATTTAGAATAGGCCTAACATCCAGGAACTGTATGCTGCCATCTCCAGAAAGCTCATGGGTGAAATTAAGAACATAGGCAGAAGACTGAAATACTTCCAAAGTTCGTTCGACTAGAACATCCTTTCTGTCATACTGAGTTGTTTTAGCAACTAAAAAAAAGTCGTCGACGTATCTAAAAATCTTTAAAATCTTGTTGTTGTCAAGGCACGCCTCAATGCCTCTGTCCAAACTGGCTAGAAACAATTCACTTAGCGCGGGGGCAACACAAGAACCGATGCACACACCGGGGCGCTTAACATAAATCCCGCCATCAAAATTAACAAAAGTTCTAGAAAGGTAAAACTCTAAAAGCGTTAAAAAATTCACGAAAGAAATAGCTGCATCGTTTTGAAAGCCCACAGTTGCTAAAGATACAATGCTCTCTTTCACTGTAATTAAAATTTCACTTTGAGGGATGGAATAAAACATGTTTTCGATATCAACCAAGAAGGCACAATTAGCCCCAGAAGACAGTTCCTCTTTTGAAAAAAAAATCAATTACATCTTTGGACCTAGCCATTCTGAACGGGCCCGTAACAGGAAGGAGCTTCAACCTCTTTTGGATGAAGTGAAAGAGGAGAGCCTGTTTCAGCGACAATCGCACGCAGAGGGATTTCAGGCTTGTGTGTTTTAGCCGAGAAGAATACTGTATAGCCATTCTTGCCAGCACCTTCAATCCTTTTTTTTTTGCAGACTAGCCAAATTCAGGTCATTGCAAAGGAAAATCGCGTGCTTTTTAATCCTTGCACCGGTTGAACGCTTTTTCACTAAATTTTTCTGTATAGCCTCGCGCTTTGGCTAGGACGAAGTGTCTTGGTGTCACTGCAAACCCACCTTCCTTCTCGGCAACAAGCAAGGTGAGATCATTAGATTTTAAATAGTCAACCCTTGCCTTCGCATTGAGCTTAGCCTTCTTAGAACGGTAATCCTTGCTTAGGAGACAGTCCATATACCTTCAGACGTGCAGCGAGTTTTCTTCTCCTCAACAGCCGAGTTTGCAACCTTTTTCATTATTGATACAAGTCCCACTGTCGTCTTTTTAGGCTCTGTGGAAAACTTCGGCGCGTGACTGAGTACAGGCTCAACCTCCTGCGGTAGGACACACCCACCTAGGCACCCACCCACTCACCACACAGCCACCCACACAGCTAGGATTACAAAGAATTATCTGGTGCTTACTGCACCAGATAAACTCGGCAAAGTGTTTAAGGCTGCTAATGTTGCCTCAGAAAAGAAGAAAAAAAACCATTGCCCGATAAAACATCAAATGCTGTGCGAGGCTTACAGGACCAATGTGGTGTACACAATTGCCTTGCCATGGGGGAATTGCTACATCGACCAAACTGGCTGCTGTATCAATGCCCGGCTTATGGAGTACAAACCGGTTGTCGAGGCACTATCAGGTTCAGGACACTTGGCGGCACGTTGCAAACGTTGTAAAGATAACTGTGAGCATATATATAAAGAGACAATGGTCACTTTTGCAAGTTCAGACCAGAATGAACGCGAAATACTGGAAGCCTTCCTCATTCACATGGAACGACAGTCGTGTGTAAGCAACCCATCGTTGTCTTTGTCATCCAAAGAATTACATTTCTTAAACCAGAAGGTGCCGTTGCACATGCACTTCTGGGTGTGATCCGCTGTAAATTTTGGCCTATATATTGAGTGTGTCTGTCTGGAATAAAACCAGTTGATGTCTATAGCGTTCGTGGTGTCCGTCTGTCTTCTGTCCTTGTGGTAAACGCTAATTACCATGTGCATTGAATCTAAATGAGGTTAGACTGGTGTGGTCCAGAGATTGCGCGGGTGTATATTCAAATTGAGCTCGGACAAATGTTTTGGAAGTTGGTAATTATAAGGAAGAAGGCGCCATGGACAGGTTACGACGGAAATACCCAATTGTTCGATTAGGGGATTTTTTTTCTTTTGTTAACCTGGTAAGACCATGACAGATCACTAGTGAGGTTAATACCAAGATATTAAAAAGGTTTAGTTGAAGTAGTTGTAGTATCGTTAATTTTATAATTTTGCGAAATATAATTTCGGCGGCGGTGAAAAGATATTAGTACAGTCTTTGTATTATTCAGACACATTAGCCACGTAATGCACCACTGCTGCATGCAATCCAGGACATTTTGGGGGACAGAAGCATCATCGGCGTTAGTTAGGGGGCGGTAGAGTGCGCAGTCATCCGCGAAAAGGGGGAAGGTAGACGTTACCGTGGAAGGCGGGTCGTTAATGTATTTTAGAAAGAAGAAAGGGCCAAGAACTGTGCCTTGGGGTACTCCTGAAAGAACGTGAAAGATGATGAGATGGGGGGGGGGGCATTAGAGGAAACAATTTGCATGCGGTCGGTCAGAAAGCTTCTAATGCAGTTCAAGAAACTCGGATGAATGTTTAACAGAGACATTTTAAGAAAAAGGCGGGAATGGGGTTCTTTATACAAAGCTTTCTCGAAATCTAGAAATAGTACATCAGTTGGGATATTGCCGTAAAGGTAGGGATGAATGTTAAGCAGGAAGAATGCTAATTGGGTTTCACATGAGTGACCTTTCCGGAATCCGTGCGTGCTGGTTTGGATGAAAGATCACCGATGTTAGAAATGTAGTAACAATAGAGTAGATGACGTGTTCCATGATCTCAGAGCATACACTGGTTAGCGAATTAAATGGCTCGGTAATTACCTGGGGATGATGGGACACCTTTCCTGAAAACTGGAATGACCATGCCAATACCCGAGTGATGTGAGACGGAGCCAGTACCAAACGACTGCCGAAAAATGAGGGAAAGAAAAAGATTGGAAGCATGTTTAGTATTTCTTAAAAGTTTCGAATTGATATCATCGATACCGCAGGAAGATGAACATTTTAGCGAGTCAATAATTTTCACAATACCATGTTGGTTGAAGGTGATGCCATCCATCGGCGGATGCGGCAGTGGCAGAAGTAAAAACGGAACAGAATGATTGGTTCAAAACAAACATTGGGTACGTCGGATATGCGTACCGGTGATCCGGTCCTATTAAACCATGAAGAACGTGGTCGCCCTGTTATGCTGACGCTGGGGATGTAAAGTGCTATTAGGCGCCACAGCTTGAACTTGTAGAAAGACCAGTTGGACTCGGTAGAACGTATAGGATACTTATAGAGGCGAAATCGTTATAGAATACAAGAACATGACGATTCATGCTAATGTTGTCTCCTTTATCGTAGAGCGATAGTAATTTTTTGTCTTAGTACTTTTGGCAATATTAGTGGAAAAGGTAGTGTGGACAACAACGTGGTCACTAAGGCCCGTAATATAAGAAGGAGCACAGAGTTAATCAGGCTAAGTAGTCAAAATAAGGTAGAGAATGTTAGATGGATGGTCATTCTTACGGGTGGGCTCAAATAATTTGACACAGACCGAAAGTTATACCTGTGTTTAAGAATTCACTAGATGACTCGACGTTATTTGACTCGACGTTTCGATCGGAGGACCGATCAAGAGCGCACTCTCGAAAAAAATCGGTCCTTTCCTTTCAAAAAGATCGAATATGTTTCCTTTAACGAAGCGTATACCTCGCTGTATATTTTTTAAGCAGTCAAGCACGTCATGCTATCTCTCTCTCTCTCTCTCTCTCTCTCTCTCACACACACACACACACACACACACACACACACACACACACACACACACACACACACACACACACACACACACACACACACACACACACACACACACACACACACACACGCGCGCACGCACGCACGCGCACACACACACACACACACACACACACACACACACACACACACACACACACACACACACACACACACACACACACACACACACACACACACACACACACACACACACACACACACACACACACACACACACACACACACACACACACACACACACACACACAGTGAGGGGAAATCATGTAGAACGGGCACAATTCATACGAAGCATAACTGTGCCGGGGGGGAGGGGAATTATGACAGCTTGTCTTTGCAAGCTACCGCACTTTTTCTGCAAGTGGAGATGGTCTTCTCGTCACAGTTCAGACAAAAGGCTCATTTCCTGCTAGGGAGTCAAGTGAGGTCAACTTGCGAGGGACAACCCCTTCCACACTCCCTCGCGAGACCCAAAGGCACAGCTCCAACTGTGGCACTCTTTACGGGACATGGCTGGCCCGCTTAACCCTTGCGCAATTGGTGTCACGACACTGCAATCCCTGGTCGCATCGGGCTTACAGATGCTGTAGGAGTCACCGGAGCGATACCGGCGGCACTTTTTTTTTCTCAGCACACCAAAACTACCCGACTCATCTGGGCTTTGGGAGAATATTGAAAGTACGCTGACAAGTTTGCGTGCTGAATTAGCGGTTCACAAGAGCGGTAGTCAAAGGTGTTGGCGTTATGCGTGCTTTCACGGGAGAAACAGACAGCTCCACTTTGAGGCACTTCTGAGAAAGCATCTAGACGATACACTCCACGTGCTTACAGGGGCTTCATACATTATTTGTTGTACTGCCGGTGATTATTTCAGGCTTTCAACGAGGAGCCCTCGAAGAAAAGGGCTGGCTAAGGTTGGCTGCTCCGTCATCCGTGAAAAGCACTGTTTTTTCCTGCCTTTGCACTGAGAGCGCTCTTTTTTTTAACTCAACGCTGAAGGTAGGAGGAGTCAACCAATGCGTGAGTGCCTTTCAGCCAGTCTCGCGGCGGCTTCGCTTCCGTTTTTATTTACTTTGTTTAGCTTTCTGAGAATAAATTGTTTCAGACGCAGACAACATAGCCGCAAATCAGGCCCACGGAAATAAAAATACCCGTGTACTCTTTGATTTTAGATATCCCTCCGCCGATGGCAGTGAGGCAAGCCGCCACGGGACTAATTAGGGAAATCGGCTGCACAGGACAATAATTCGAGGTTTCTAAGAATGCTCGGAACGTGTAGATCGAGTTCCCGCGGTAAAGAGAGTTCAGACTCCTCTTCAGTGCACCTTTAAGGACACAGTGATGGCGTAGAGTCGGAGCATCCACCTCAAGTGCAAGACGCCCCCGGTTCGAATCCCGGTTGCGCCGCAGGTCTTTATCAGATTGAGAAAAACAAATCTGAGTATGGGTGAACTCGAATAACCCGGCCTGGGGTGCAGCTTGGTATAGCACCGAATAGGCGAACACAGCCGGCAACGCATCCTCTCATCAGAGCAGGATTTGACCATCTAGTAACACTTGGCCACCACCTCCTATTGACGCCCGACCCTCAGCTCCCAGCACCTGTGGAGAAACTCACCAAGGCGACAGTCAGATATACAGAGATACAGATATAGTAGGAATTCATGGAGCTCACGGCATACCATCCAGTATAAGGGTTACAACGGTTTCTTTACGGATGAATCAAAAACCCCTGATCATGTTAGTTTCACTGCGTGTAGGGGGCGCCACTTGTAATCCAACAGGGCTGCCTGAGAGATGATCAGGAGGCAGCTTTGTGCTGTGCTGCGCTGCGCTGCCCACGGCTACATTAAAGTGTTCGCGCGAGTGTGCTTCTTAGGCGAATGCGCTCTCGGTGCAGGCCCTGTTTTGCGCTGATGCATGATATCGTCATTCAGCGTACAGGTCTTCTGTGATCAGGCACTGCAGGTGTGCCTGGTCTAGTGGCGGTCCTGAGGGAGGCGGAGGGGCGGACGCCCCCCCCCCCTCCCCCCCTTTCTATGTTTTCCCTTGTTTTCCATGTTTTCCCTGACTATTTCAGTCAAAATTCCCTGACTGCTGAATATGCGTGAAAATATATATTGGCCGATGATAACGGAAAGTATACATGATCTACTCGCAGCAAGAAAAAATAAAATAAAAATCAATTGAAACTGCAAAAGCGGCATTTAAAACAGATTTGCTTTTGCTGTTTGAGAGAGCTGATTTCTTCATGAAGAAAGTCCAGGTTAAAACTGCGACTTACAAAACGATCGTTGCTTCTTATTTTCTAGCTCCTTATTATGGCTGGCTGTCCTTTTGCTAATTCTTCCAAGCATCTGATATTTCCGCTAAGCATGTGTGAATGTCAAATTTATCACTTTGAAGTCGATAACAGTAACCAGAATTTGCTGCAAATACAAGTGCATATTCTCGAGTAGTTCAAATCATCAAAATAGTTGAAACTGAAAGACAAACGTGATACCAAAAAAGTAAGGACGAAAACAAAATCACGGTCGATTTTCGTAGTTAGGCCAGGTGCGCTAGCAGTTCGGTTTGCCCTTCAGTTCCGGTGTTCAGCTGACGTTTTCACGGAAGGCGGTTGTTCAGATAGCGATTATGGGCTAATTCCCATTTATTTATTTATTCCAGCATACTGCAGGCCACTGCTTGGCCCAAGCAGGAATGAATTTACACTGTTACATAACCAAAAGAATAAAATTATACAATATTAGCAGCACACGGATACAAAACATACATATAAACAATATTAGAAGGGAAGTAGACGATGTTACGAATCACAAAAATTTTGTAAGGAAAAAACAGATGCCGGTATCCAATTCCAATCTTGCACTGTTCAAGGGGAAAAAAAACTGTATTTAAGACTGTGAGTTTTGGCGAAAAGGGAAGCAAGTGAATGCTCATGAACGCTCCGAGTCCTTCTCACTAGAGGACGCTTAATGCACTCTGGAAGCCTGAGTTTATTTTTTCCTCTTAAATTATTAAATATATGCAGAAGGTCCTTCTCTACTTTACATGTATCGATCCCTGGGAGTCCTACCACTCCTGACGCAGGGGTGCAGCAGTCAAGCGCTTCTATTGCAGGTGCTGCCATCGATGGGATTTGGGTTGGGTTGCTCTCTCCGAGCAGCCTCTCACGATCAAATGAGCTGCTGCCTGACACGGCGGGCAGGTTGCTAGGTATTTTATTCACTTATTTATATTTATTTGAACCTTAAGGATCCCGCGTATGACATCACATGAGGATCGGACGTATGAATGGCTGTTGACAATGACTGTTCCGTGATAATCATGAAGATGGCATGGCTTCCTCAAAAGCGGTCTTGAAAGGGGTATGATCAGGGATTAGCGCTAAGCCGCATGGAAGGTGATTCCAGTCGTGATCCGTGTGCACAAAAAAAGGACTCTTGGAATGTGACAGTGCAGGCACGATGCGGGATGGCCTGTGCGGGGTGTTGGACGCGCTGGTTGAATGAGCTTGCTGTCACGAGGTGAACGATGAAAAAAAAAAAAACCTACGATAAAGGCAGAGGCGTGAAACTCGGCGACGGGAAGCGAGAGGGGAAAGTGGCAGCTGAAATTTTAAGGTAGATATGCTAGAGCATCGTGAGTATAGTTTGAAAGGTTGAAATGAGTGGCACGATTTGAACTGATTAAAGGGCTGAAATGAGGTTATTTAAGACGGACCGCTGGGATATTTAGAGATATTTAGATTCGATGCACAAGGTGACTAGCGCTAAAGACAAGGACAGAAGAAAAAAAAGACGGACACCACGAACGCTAGACATCAAGCGGTTTTATTCCACACAGTCACATTCAAGATATAGTTCGATCCCGGCTGCAGCGGCAGAATTTCGATGGAGGCGAAATTCCAGAGGCCCGTGTGCTGTGCGATGTCAGTGCACGTAAAAGAACCCCAGGCGGTCGAAATTTCCGGAGCCCTTCACTACGGCGTCCCTCATAGCCTGAGTCGCTTTGGGACGTTAAACCCCCATAAATAAAAAATCATTCAATATACAGGCAATCATGTACAACGGGTGCACACCCTAAAGCGCATGTGCAACGGGACCTTCTGGTTTAAGAAATGTAATTCTTTGGATGACAAATGGGTTGCTTACACACGACTGTTGTTCCATGTGAATGAGGAAGGCTTCCAGTATTTCACGTTCCTTCTGGTCTGACCTTGCAAAGATGGCCATTCTCTCATTATATATCGGCGCACAGTTACCCTTACAACGTTTGCAATGTGCTGCCAAGTGCCTCGACAGCCGGCTTGTGCTCCATAAGCCGAACATTGATACAACGGCCAGTTTGGCCTATGTAGCAATTCCCACATGGCAAGGGATTTGTGTACACCACATTGGTCCAGCAAGCCACATACGGCATTTGATGTTTTATCGAGCAATGGTTTTTTTTTTCTTTTCTGAGCCAACATTAACAGCTTTACACATTTTGCCGAGTTTATCTGGTGCAGTAAGCACCAGATAATTCTTTGAAATCCTAGCTGTGTGGGTGGCTGTGTGGTGAGTGGGTGGCTGTGTCCTACCACAGGAGGTTGAGCCTGTACTCAGTCACGCGCCGAAGTTTTCCGCGGAGCCTAAAAAGACTGCAGTGGGACTTGTCTCAATAGTGAAAAAGGTTGCTAACTCGGCTGTTGAGGAGAAGAAAACTCGTTGCACGTCTGAAGGTATATGGACTGTCTCCTAAGCAGGGATTACCGTTCTAAGAAGGCTAAGCTCAATGCGAAAGCAAGTGTTGACTATTTAAAATCTAATGATCTCACCTTGCTTGTTGCCGAGAAGGAAGGTGGGTTTGCAGTGACGCCAAGACACTTCTTCCCAGCCAAAGCGCGTGAGGCTACACAGAAAAATTTAGTGAAAAAGCGTTCAACCGGTGCAAGGATTAAAAAGCACGCGATTTTCCTTTGCAATGACCTGAATTTGGCTAGTCTGCAAAAAAGGATTGAAGGTGCTGACAAGAATGGCTATACAGTATTCTTCTCGGCTAAAACACAGAAGCCTGAAATCCCTCTTCGTGCGATTGTCACTGAAACAGGCTCTCCTCTTTCACTTCATCCAAAAGCGGTTGAAGCTCCTTCCTGTTAATGGCCCGTTCAGAGTGGCTAGGTCCAAAGATGTAATTGATTTTTTCTCGAAAGAGGAACTGTCTTCTGGGGCTAATTGTGCCTTTTTGGTTGATATCGAAAACATGTTTTATTCCATCCCTCAAAGTGAAATTTTAATTACAGTGAAAGAGAGCATTGAATCTTAAGCAACTGTGGGCTTTCAAAACGATGCAGCTATTTCTTTCGTGAATTTTTTAACGCCTTTAGAGTTTTACCTTTACGAACATTTGTTAATTTTGATGGCGGTATTTGCGTTCAGCGCGACGGTGTGTGCATCGGTTCTTGTGTTGCCCCCGCGCTAAGTGAATTGTTTCTGGCCAGTTTGGACAGAGGCATTGAGGCGTGCCTTGACAACAACAAGATTTTAAAGATTTTTAGATACGTCGACGACTTTTTGGTAGTTGCTAAAACTACTCAGGATGACAGAAAGGATGTTCTAGTCGAACGAACTTTGGAAGTATTTCAGTCTTCTGCCTATGTTCTCACTTTCACCCATGAGCTTTCTGGAGACGGCAGCGTACAGTTCCTGGGTGTTCGGCCTTTTGTGAGTGACGCACGAGTTTGGTATATGTACCAGCCAAGGTCCAAAAAATAACTTTTGACTTTTAGTTCGGCCCAATTTAAATTAGTAAAAAGAGGTATCGCGAAGACATGCCTTCGTGTTGGCCCAGACAATTCCTGCTCACACAAGGTGATTGAGAGTGTGTACCTGCAGGCAGATCGCATGACGAAGGCGGGCTTCCCTGGGGAGCCCGTGACATCCGTTGCTGAAGGCCTGTTATAAACGACAAACGCTTCGAAACGGGCAACGACGACTGAGCTACAAGCTCATGAGCGAGCTAGATGCGTGGCACTGCGCTATACCCACCCGATGACACACCGCCTAAAGAAGGTGGCGCAGAAAGGCAAGGTCCGAGTTGTGCTGCTGGCCCACCTAGCTTCAAAGAGTAGGGCACTGCCTCTTGAGTTATCATAGAACGATTCCTTCCTGATCTGCTTTTTCCAGCATCCATATAGTTCCACACCAGGCTTCTTTTGCGCCTCCGCAGGGGCGTCTGCAACATGCAGATGTTGGTGAGTTGCGACACCACAGGTTCCTGAGCGTAAGCAGGGATATCCCCGCAGCGGGACGATGGTGAGCAGTGCGTCGGCACGGACCCGAACACCCGCACTTAGCCGTGCGTGGGAGGACACTACGACGCGTGCGGAAACCAGTTGCGTTTCAGTTATATTTTTTTTTTACTCTGTGCCGACGTTTTAACCACACCAAATGCACGCGAGGTATATGTGCCAGCACGCCTGCCAGTGCGCAGCTTTCGCTTTCTCCCCTGATTTTCCACAAAGTTTTACAGCTGATTTGCGCTTAAATTAAGATACGGGTCATAGTCTTTATTCGCTCTGACCAAAATTGGGAGTCTAATTCGCGCATTTACAAACAAGATCCGATAGCGCATAGTAGGTCGGACGTGACCATATCGACGCGTACTTGAACAACGTAATAGAGGCGGCATCATTTTTTCAGCCACCCTAGGACTGTGTCGCTCAACCGTGTAGTCCAGTCGCGAAGAAGCGTGTTCATTAATTTCCCGGAATATCGTGCTCCCATGCGCAATCAGTGCGCTCCTTCTGCGAACCCCGATCGCTCGTGCTATGGTGAACTAAGTGCATTCAAAAAGCCATATACGCCGCTTACAGCTTAGTTTTCTACGTGTTCAGTTGAGTTTTTCTGTGTTCAATTACTTTTAAGAGGGCTAGAAAACTCTCTTAACTGTGGAGCTGTTGCAATGTCCCGCGCGCTGTTTTCCTCTCAGGTCGTGCGATCGCGGCCGCATGTTATGCACGTTAATGCGTCTGAGGTTTAATACACACTATATAAAAACTGACGCGTTTCAGGATCCGTGCATTCGATATCGGCGGTGAATAAACTTTGTTCAGAAAGTGGATAATGTATCCATCTTATTGTGAAGGAAGGATGCAGTTCTAAGTTAGAAACTAGGTATTCCGCAGTGTGCTGAAAAAGCTCCAGGCCGTCTCATTTTATTATCGTTGTGGCTAACTGCAACAGCTTGCACCGCGACAAAGCCATTTGTCCAGCTTTGGGAGCAAGTCTATTAAGTGTCGGAAACAACCAAACACGCAATTTCACACCTGCAAGCACAGCTTCCCGGGTTCGAACCCGACCGCGGCGGCTGCGCGTTTATGGAGGCAAAACGCTAAGGCGCCCGTGTGCTGTGCGATGTCTGCTCGTTAAAGATCTCCGGGTGGTCCAAATTATTCCGGAGCCCTCCACTACGGCACCTCTGTCTTCCTTTATTCTTTCACTCCCTCCTTTACCCATTCCCTTACGGCGCGGTTCAGGTGTCCGCCGATATATGAGACAGATACTGGGCCAATTCCTTTCCCCCAAAAAACAATTATTAATATTATTATTATTATTATTATTATTATTATTATTATTATTATTATTATTATTATTATTATTATTATTATTATTATTATTATTATTATTATTATTACTTGTCCTCTGTAGCAGCGCACAAAGCTCTCCCATAGCGTTAAGCGGAACCTCCACCACCTAAAAGGTACTAGGGACTTTTAGAGCAGGGTGACTATCGGTTAGGGGCATGGTGGAATAGCGGGGCGCCTGTGCGCATGCGCAGGACAATAACGCGTATTAACCAGAATAAATGCTATTAACCGGAAACTTTGAAATGCATTTAGCATATTTTGCAGTTTTGTGCTCATGTTTGTATTTTGCTTTGTTCCTTTTCGAACAGCCTTATTTTCCTTGTGGAAAAGCTTGCTTTCTGCCTCTTCCCTGTAACGGCCTTCACCGGCAAACAGTATTCGAAAATAAAACGCCTTCCCGGTTATTCCCCGCTATTCCCCTATGCTTCTAACCGAAAGGGTCACCCTATTCTAGAAGCCTCTCTTAAAGCACTAAGTACTCCGACGTGACGCATCCTTCCCGCGTTTTCTTGCCTCCATGCTATGCGCGGTTTTGCAACTGTGGCGGCCACCACTGCACAGTCACGCACGCAGAGCTGCTTACAAAGCTGAGCGTAGTACATCTGATTACACATGGCACAACCGGATCGTGACATCGGAGGTGAGAAAGCGCCATCTTTCGGGGAACGCATGAGTGCGGAACTCACGGATGGTGCAACTGCTCTTCCCGCCGTGGAGGAAGTTTTTTCTTCCTCCATGCTTCCCGCACATGGTCCATGCTCCACGCGTCCTCGCCATCCTCGCTCCTTCTGCTCTTCACCTTCCACCACCTGGTCCGTTGCGGACGGGACGACTACGCGAAACCGGGGCAACGAGGCTAATACACAGTTAGCACTGTAATGTGATAATACAGAAGCGGTCAGACCCGCCGCGGTGGCTTAGGGCGCTCGGCTACTGATCCGCAGTTCCCGGGTTCGAACCCGACCGCGGCGGCTGCGTTTTTATGGAGGCAAAACGCTAAGACGCCCGTGTGCTGTGTGATGTCAGTGCACGTTAAAGATTCCCAGGTGGTCGAAATTATTCCGGAGCCCTCCACTACGGCACCTCTTACTTCCATTCTTCTCCTAGTCCCTCCTTTATCTCCTTCCTTACGGCGCGGTTCAGGTGTACAACGATAAGAGACAGATACTGCGCCATTTCCTTTCCTCAAAAACCAATTATTATTATTATTATTAATACGCAGTTGATCATTGGTAACGGAGACATCTGGCTAGACGTCGAGGGCGGTGAACAGACGTTCGCGCAGTGAATTGGGCCTACAGTTCCCGATTTTTCTGACACTTCATATCATAATGGTATAGCCCAACGAAAACGGAACGGAGGCTAGAAGAACGCCGAACGCGAAAGCGCTAATTGGGAGGTCGACTGTATCAAACACTGCTACTGTGATGCAATCATTTTAAACGCGCGTAGTTGTGGCGGTTTTGCGTAAAGTTCGGGCTTGAATTTTGCCCCTACGTCGAACAGACCAGCAGCCCGTCATCAAAGTCACTTCATATTCCGTCTCCCCTATCGAAGTCTTATTCTCGTTTGTTTATCGAAGCACCCCAAAAGTGAGGCAGAAGAGGTGCATAGGCCATCCCGTACGTCGTATTGGTGTCCGAGAGGAAACCAACGCAGAGCGAGGCAAGCCAGGAAAGTGTTGCGGCTGTCGTGGAGAGGAAGGCAGCTCTGAAAGGAGGAAAAGCGCCGTAAGGGAGGGCTATGGGTTGATTTGGACCACCTGGTCCTTTAATGTGCGTTGACATCCCATGGACGGAACACACAGCGCCTTTTGCGTTTCGCTTCCATCGAAACGCAGCCGCTGCAGCCGGCATTGAACCGGATCCTTCGGCTGGCGGAGGGTCAGGTTTCAATCCCGCCCTCTGTAATGTTAAGGTAGTCCTTTGTACATGAATTTTATTGTTTATAATGCATGTACAAAACCGTGTATCTGAAAAACGTCAGTACCCGCCGCGGTGGCTCAGAGGTTAGAGCGCTCGGCTACTGATCCGGAGTTCCCGGGTTCGAACCCGACCGCGGCGGCTGCCTTTCAATGGAGGCGAAACGCAAAAGGCGCCCGTGTGCTGTGCGGTGTCAGTGCAGGTTAAAGATCCCCAGATGGTCTAAATTATTCCGGAGCCCTCCACTACGGCACATCATCTTTCACTCCCTCGTTTATCCCTCCCCTTACGGCGCTGTTCACGTGTCCAACGATATATGAGACATACTGCGCCATTTCCTTTCCCCCAAAACCAATTATTATTATATAAAATGTCAGCTACACATTTTGAGCTAAATAATGTGCACACATGTTGCATCGACATACGTTTTATTTTATTTGCTTGACAGGGAATGCCGTCAAAAGAGAGATATAGTATGTTTTGGCAAAGTGATGTCCAAGAGAGCTGGACTTGCGAGCGAAACTAGCTTTTGCCGTGCACACTCTCAAGGTTCGCTTAAACTACACATAAATACTCCCGAAAGCAGAAGACTGGAAAGCCGCAGGTGTAGCTCAGTTGGTAGAGTACCGGACGCGATATTCGAAGGTCGTGGGTTCGGAACCCACCGGTGGCATGTGGTTGTTTTTTCTTCTGCTTTTATTAATCTCCCATTGATGAAAAATACAAAATTAATCAAAAACGACATCCCCTTTGCTCCTTGGCATCGGTGACTTTTGACTTCCGTCATTTTAAAAATGATATGACTATTACTAACGGCTGGCTACACAACTCTGATTGCAATCTAGCGCCTAACTGAAATAAAAAGTTTACCTTTGGTAACTAGTTAATCAGCTTAGTGTAGACGGATACAACTCAAAAACGATACAACTCAAACTCAGAATCGAAGCGGCAAATTCCCCTAAAAAAAGATGCCCTCCAGCCAATGGCGACGGCAGACTCTCATGACGTGGTGATCCCCCTCTGACCAGCTAGCGTGACATCGCACTGGGTGGAAGAAGAAAGGGGCGCGGAGTCATGAAAATCGGTCGAAGCCATTGGCTGGAGGGCTTCGTTTGAGGGGCATCTGCCGCTTCAGTTTTATCCGACTGTATGCTGTAAAAAGTAGTATGTCTTTAAAGGAGTTTTCAGGTGTCTATAACTCGCACCCTTGCACCAGGCCCAGATGGGTCTTGGTGTTTTCATACACCTTGCAGGCAGGGGGTTTCGCGAAAGAGCTAGTCCGAAAATGAAAAAAGTGACCCAAAGGTGTTGGGGCGACTCGCACCCTATTACCGCCGAGCCATTGGGGATTTAGCGCTCTTTACACCCTTATACACCCTTCAGGAAAAATGCACGCAATGGGTTTCCCACTTTTTTTGCCTTTATTAATGTGTTCTTTAAGTTTACCATTATAATAGTTGCATAATGTAATATACCTGTATTACTTGAGCTCTTCATAGAAGTAGACAGGCTGTGCACCAACAAAAACCATTCATTGACAAATCACAATACTGTAGAAAGCTGGAAATTTTTATTGTCAGAACAAAGACATCCACAAAGCACAAGAAGCTTCGGCAATGAATTCCTTACTGCCAGGCAAGGAACGACTGCACCATGCCTGCTTTATTGGTGTTATGGTGCTGCAAAATTAAAATTCAATTGCAGTTACACCTGCCTCCTAATTTTTTGAGAGGAAACAATCAAACATTCATGCCTGCGCATCATTATACACCAGCCTGAGGAAGGCTCGGACTGTGACGCTAACTCCCAGGAATAGCTTGTACACAAATATAAGGTAGCTTATGCTGAACATCCATAATCTTGACAGTATGGCAGTTGTAGAGTGAACCGCAGTGGTGAGCCTGCTGGGTATTCTTCCTCCCTCGACGAACAGGTTATCAGCCGCCTCAGGATTTCCTTCGCAGAACGGCATGCATGGAGCGAGTCTGCATTTTACTCAAAAACAGTACATTTCATATCAGTTTGCATTGCTCAATGATCCTTATAAAATGCCAACATACTTCTCATTTATGACGTGTGATATTATGCATGGTAACGCTAACAGAGAGAATAAAATCTGCCCGTGTGGCGGGTGAGCGCCAGCTGTTGTTCCCTAAACCATTCCAAGGAGGCCATTGTGGTTTCAGAGAAAATAGCTAAGCGGCATTATAAGAACAACGTTTGAACTGGAAAGCTACCTGTTAGGAAATGGAGTGAAGGTTATCAGGCGATGCAATTAATTCTGCATGAATTGCTACAAGCTAGTGCAAACAACGCACTGGCCTTGCTGGAGAGCGAGCTGATTATAAAAGGCCCGAAACACCGCGACAACAGACGAAAATATAGCGCACTTCATAATGCTTCACAAACAGACAAACGATAATTCGGTGTCACATTCACTGTGACCGAAGAAAATATAGTATCTGTGTCAAAGTCAGCGATGCAACCCCTTCCATCACAGTGGTCCGCTTCAAGACAACACAAAGCATGCATTCATTATTATACCAAGTATGTGACATCTTTAAAACCAGGCAACAGTACCAAGTTAACATATCTATCGTGTCTGCGGCCAGTAAACTCAAAAGCCATTGAGAAAATTTTGCACGAGGTCACTAAACTCTTTCACAGTAGGCCGCCCGGCCAGTAGGCGCATGATGCTTGGCAAATCCGCGCAGTGTAACAAGACACCGACAAGATGACAAGGGATACAGCGCCAACAACTGAGGAATTTATCGCTTTGCTCGCAATAAATACAGGAAGCTTCATCCCAAATACCGAGAACGAAGGTCATGGAATCATCAGTTTGTGACATCTCTCGTGACTATTTACCCAGATATAATCACGGATTATATCCGTGACTGGATTATATATCCGGTCAATTTCTTTTTTCATTAACATTATGGATGATGTGCTTCCGCAGGTTGAGGAATTCGCATATATGATGTACACCTCATATATCTCGCGCATGAGCTATCGATTATATTTCCTGAAAATTTTACAACATCCAAAGTGCGGAATGCATTCGCTGTACAGCACGTGTCTTGCTTGCTTGCTGCCATATCCTGTCTAAGTTGTCGAAATGCTCCATTAGACGAATGTTAACACGCCACTCTTTTTCCCAACATATGATGCTCAGCATGACAAAGGGATTTTGTTAAGCAAGTCACTGTCGCATGCTGTGAATTTGTCTCATTGCTTCATCTTACACAGGGCGGTCTTTGAAGCACCTTTGCTGGGCGCGTTGCATATGGCCGATTCACACGACGGACCGCTCGCCCGCGACCCGCGCATCACGTGTTCGTGCGTCACCAAATCGAGAGGCGTGCTGTCGGCCCGCGGACTGGACAACCAAGGAAGTTCAAGTGCCTCTTCCCTTCGCGGGAATTAGCGGTGGCCCGCGAAGATGCCCGCGCTAGCTCTGGCAAACCACCGCTCTTGCCAGCATTTCGGCTCCCGCATTTCGCTGAGCTGGCGCGCTGTTTTGACAAGCTGCACGGCGTTCGCTACCATGACGAAGTGATCGACGGGGCTAGCAAGACGGCCCAGGCTATTGAGGAATTGGACAAAGGGCCACACCTGCACCATTCAATCGCAGTCATGGGTCGCAAGGAAAAACAAGTTTGACCAGCGTTGACCAACAATTTAAAATAATCTGGCAACAGTGGCACACACAGCGCGTCGTCTGCTCTTTTGGCCCGTCGTATCCGCTTGACGTCATCGAATCGCAGGCCAGTTTTTAGTGGCGCATGAACACGTGATGCGCGGGCCGCGGGCGAACGGACCATCGTGTGAATCGGCATATATACTAAGTTCACAGCGGCCCGCCCGACCACTTCCTTTAGCACGTGGCTTACAGCGTGCGCATATGGCATGACAGCTAACTTCCGTATTCTTTCTGAAGCCTCGTTGGGGTAGATCGGCAAATTTCTTTCATTACCTTGAAGCCAAGGCTGCAGATGAGGTCATCTGGGAAACTAGCTTCACCTAACCGTGTCAGTTGGGCCTCGACACTTTCCTGTTGACGGTCAATACACAATCTGTTTAGGGCATTTTTCAGTGCGTCTGTAGCCACAGCATTTTTTTCGAATGCGGAAGATAACACAAGCACATATGGGCCTCTCCGCTGTACAGTCATAGATCGAGAAACTGAAATTGTACCTCCACTGGCATTTCATTGGTTAGCTAAAAGTTGGCAAGAGCTTCGGAGGTCTTAAAGATGTCAGCAATGACCTTGTGTTGTCCTTGGTTAGCTTGATGATTACCAGGAAGATGCACACAAATCGGAGGGTTGTTATCATATTCGTACCACGAAAAGCTTCTATTAGTTGACAATCTTGACCAGGCAGGTCAGCAGAAGGTCACGAGAATTGGTGCAACACAGGAACAGGTGCATACTCCTTGCCACTGAATGTACAGATCATCATTAAACTTAACATAGGTAGAACACACATAGATGTTTAACAACTCCGGGAATCCATCCGCATGGGTTCTGGAATCGTGCTGCTCACATGGAACCAATGCCTTCTCTTACCATCTCAGACAAGGCGGTATGTGGCAGCGTGTAATGTACCTAAGTCCTTGATTACAATGGAGTACACACTTCTTCTGGACAGCTGTTCGAGAGGAATGCAGGCATTTCTGGCTTCTTTGCCAGGAAAAGGTCTTCCACGGTGGGCAGTTCTTGCAGATACCACCCTAAGGGTTGCTGCCACGATCCTTAATTGTTCAGAGACAATTACACCAGAGGGCCGGTTATCCTTTTGTGTTTCTGCCTTAACGAAGGCATAGGCCCTCACCCATCTTCACAGAAGGCCATAGTTTGGTCAAGTTGTTGGCTTCACACAAGTTTTTGGGCTTCGTTCTTCAATGTTTGGCACTGGACCTTCTTTTGCAGCTTGTAGAATTTCTTTGCATTGGCTTGATTTGTTTTCGCAGAAAGTAGCTGAAATTAGTATGCAACACGACAGCAAAGGTGCTTCATAGACAGTCCCGTGTAAGACGAAGCACAGAGAGAAATTCACAGAATGCGACAGTGGCCTAGTGTACAAGATCCCTTTGTCATGAGGAGCGTCATATGTTGGGGAAATAAGGTCGGTGTGTCAACATACATCTAATGGAACATGTCGGCAACACAGACAGGACATGGCAGCACGGTAGCAGGACACTTGTTGGACTATGGGTGCATTCCACAATTTCGAGAATGTAAAATTCTGAAGATACATAATCGATACCTTATGCTCGAGATATACCAGACGTACATCATACATAAGAATTGCTCAACCTGCGTAAGCACATCGTCAGTAATATTAACGGAAAATATTTGGCTATATGAATAAATAATCACAACAGATGTGACAAAATGATGATTACATTACTTCCCTCCTCTGCAATTTGGATGATGCTTCCAGTTTTTAATTTGAGCAAAGCAATAAATTCCTCAGCTGTTAGCCAGCGTTGTATCTGTGTCTTGCCTGTGTCCTGTTACCCAGCGTGCTGTTTTGACAAGACTAAAATACTTTCACATATTCTTAAGAGATGAAGTCTATATCTGGAAAACGACCACAAGGGGTTCCAAGCAGATGTTTGCTTTCTGCACCCACTCTCGAAGAAATACAGACGCATCAACATGTGCGTCTGGAGATCACACAATGCTAGCTGTGGCATATACAATGTTCACAACAAGTCAGGAAATTTTTTTTTACTCCACGAGTTCTGGTTCCCTTTATTTAAGGCTCACATGCACCATGTAGTGAACGAACGTCCTAACTAGATAAATAGAATAAATCATTTTGCAAACATCGCTACTGTAAAATGGTGTTATCAAATGGCCACATTCACCCTTAGGACAGATCTACATTTCATCTGCCATTACTTATGAAACATGAAAATACCAAGCAGCCAGATGAATGAATAAAATTTATTTGACAATTTAGCAAAGGTACATACAGTCATACCACTCCACTGGTCCAGATGAGTATGTTGCTCAGGAGCAGCAGTATCCACATGGGGCGAATGCCTGCACCTGTCGAACCATCCTACCTCTTACTTCTACGGCGGACTCCGTAATGATAGCAGTAAGATTATCATTCGTTGTTTGAACATTAAGATCACCTTCCTCAGTTAAAGCCGAATATCTGTTCTTCAGGGAAATCCTGAATTCCTCTACTTTTCCTCTCACTGCTTACTCGTTAATAGGCCTCCGCTTCACTAGTTTCTTCCGGTCCCTCTTCAAGTCTAAGATAAATCGAAACTATACCACTCTGTGGTTGTTACAACCCACCTTTCCGAGGACCTATACATCCTGCACAATGCAAGGTGGACTGCATATATTATGAAGTCTTACTTCATTTTTAATCGCACCATTGGGGCTCTTCCACGTCCACTTCCTAGAGGCTTTCAACGATCGGGTCATTATGGCTGGATATAGGCGCGTAGGCGTATACACCACCTTCAGCTTGTACCTTATTAAGCGTAACTACATTAGCTGCCACGCTCTCGTTAATTCTATAGCACCCATGTATGTTGCCAGCTATGACCTGATTGATCACGAGTCAGACACCTAATTCTCGTCTGTCCGCTGATTACATACTACCAGAGTACCAGTCCTTTCCAGGATTAAGGTAAGAATGAAGTCAATTCATGCATAGTGACAAAAATACGAAGAGAAACTGAAATTGATACAAACAAAACCGCAACAAGTTATGCTTGCTAGGTGCTACACAAATGATCGTAAAGCATGCAGAAATGAATGAAAACTCATCCCGAGATACCACAGGCAACACGTCTGCAGGTAGCTGATTCTAGTCGTGTGTGGTTAGCGGAAAGAAGGAATATTTGAAGCAATCTTTTGCAGCATTGAATTCTTTGACATGTGGACTGTGTTTATTACGAGTGCTATCCACGATAGCACAGTACGTGCCAGCCCCTTAGTATATACTGCATATATACGGCTCAACTGTCCTCCTAACCTCACTAAACCCTATGACATCCCGTTTAATACTCGCTAGCTATT